>NC_053446.1:5799408-6138022 GCF_007990345.1 Gossypium hirsutum | reverse complement strand
TTTTTTAACTTCAACATGGAGAGGGATAGGACATGAGGCACCCATTGAGAGAAGTTTTGAACTTTGCATGTTCAGATTTTGAGGCACCGAGGTGGAAAAAAATGATTTGTTCATATTTTAAGGCACCAAGGCGATGAAAGATAGCTCATTCATCGCTTGTTGTATCTCATAGGCATTATAAAAAGCCTTCAAATAATGTGTTTTTATACCCCTAAAGTCTTCATATGCTGTACTTGCTTTAGGTTTTTTCAACACATTTGTGGTTGCAAACTATTTGTGATCAATTAAAATAGATTTAAAACTCAATTTAAATAGTTTAGAGATGAATTCGAGTTAATTGACGAGTCAAATTTGAATATCTTACCATTTGACTTTAATTACTCCCAAGTCTAATTCTAACTTTTCTTTTTCAATTAATCTTCAAAAATCTTAATTCAAATTCAAAACTGAATCAAGAAATCAAATACAAATACCTTAAAATTGAGAATGAATTGAACTATCTTTAATAAGTAAACAAGTTTAATCAATCTCAATCCACCCAATCAAGTTTATATTCAAACATTAAATCTCTAAATTCGCAGTGGAGGTAAAACTTTCTTATGGTTTGAATTGGGTTTGGACCCAAACTCCAATGACCCATCTTTTTCTAGGTGAAAAATGGGTTTTTTCTAAAGGCTCAATCAAACTCTAATTTAGACCACAAAAAATACAAAGTTTTTTTAAATAATCATAACATAGAGACAAAAGTTGCTCATGTTGAGTTTAAATCTACTACAGTGTTAAAGTATGTACTAACGGAGAATAAGGAAATAGATACTTGAAATCTAATCAAATACAAGCTACGGCAGAAGCAACTACATCTCTAACTATGCTAGTTTAAGGAATATAAGTTTCTCAGGCATGTACTAAGCTTTTGGGTGGCTAATAATATTATGGAAGATGCAATTATAAAATGGCCCACCCTTGACCATGAGGATGCATTATTGAGTACCCTACTTCATCATATTAGATTATAGACAAGACAACAACATTTTTCTTGGGATTTCTGTCTTTTTTTAATGTCTTAAGCTGTTATTGCTTCATTCATTCAACTTTGCTCTCACATTTACCTTCTTTTTATTATATATTTTTAACGATGAGTGAAAAAAAAATATCATACAATCTAAATTAATTAAAAATCAAAGGATGTGAAAATCTAACATAAGTACTTGTTTTTTTTTGTTTTAAATGATTTGTTTTATAAAATAAAAAAAATTTAATCATTAAAAAGATTATGAATATCATTTACCATTTACTATTTATGGAATTAAAATCTACTAGTAGTGTTCTATGTTCTATTTGATTTGATTTTCTATTAAATTAGACCAACGCTTCTTTTGTTACTTAATTTATTACTCTTCTGGTTTCAAATTCTTTGAATGATAGCATAGTGACTAAATTGATCTATTTAATAATATAACTATTTTGATGTAATCCCTATAATAGAGGGGCTTAGTATATACTTTCACCATTATATGTGTTTTTAAGTCTTTTTTAGATTAAAAACTTTTTTCTTGCTCCAAATGTCACGGTCCTAGAGTTTAAGCTAGCAAGATGGTGAATCCGTTTCAAATTGTTTAAGCCAGATTGAACCCTCGAAGTTAAGAAATCTCTAATAAAATGATACCTGATAGCAACTCAAAAAAGTTGTAAAAGTACAAATAAGATGGAAAAATCTCTATTTATAGTTGAGTCTCTCACATCCAATTAAATAAATCAAATTATACCAATGCCTTATATTCAAAGCTTTTACAAGATGCAACTTATGATTACAAGATTACTCTAATAAAATATAAGCTACTAAACCTTTACAAATTTCATCTGGCTTCCATATATTTTCCATAATATTTCAAGAATTGGAGAATGATTACATTGAGTTATTCTAAACCTTTGATCACATACATTTCCGCACAAGTCCTGACATTAGGATTTCATTAGCCAGCTCTCTTAATTATTTTTAAAATTAATCAACATATTAATATTATTACATTTACCATCATTTTCAACTTATTAGAAGAAAATATTACTACATATAATAACTTTCGCCAGCAGTGATCCTAGCTAGGAGCACCAGGTATTGAACTTCTATATCATTTTAAAGCAACACAAAGGGTTGGAATTAATTTTTGGTAATTATTTCATATATAATTTATGAAATTTTTACACTTCAAAATTAAGTTGAGAGTTTGATAAATTCTCATATATATTATTATACCCATAAAATACATATCATAATTTTATTCTATTTATGAAGTTTAAAAAATTCTGCGAACTATATATAAGATAATTCTCCTTAATTTCTGTGTGCTCCTTGTACTTCTAAGGGTTAGTATTTGGTATATTAATATCCTGTTCTTTTAACTCCACAAATAAAGATAAAAAAAATTATTATGTGTTTAATTTCATTTATATATTTATTTTTAAATGTTTTATTATACTTCATAAGCACTTATTATTACTGTAACTAAGAACTTGTACTTTGTGATTGTTGAGCTTTAAAAATAATGAATCAAAGACAAGGTTAGGATTGTTGGCTGGACCACAAAAAAAAAATGGAATTTAAAGTTATTACTGTTTGTTTAATGGTGGTTGAGAGAACAGCTGAACAGGTAGGGTTATCATATAAAATGCATGGAGCTGTCAAATTCATCCCATGAATTCAAGTACAATTAATTTATTTTTGATTTAGACAAAAATAAGCAAACATTTTCTTTTTTTAATTGAAGTGATATTTATTTTAGAAAATAAATACATTTTTTAATTTAGTAAAAGTTTTACTAATTTAATATTAAATGAATTAAATAGAGGTGAATATTTTTGTTACAATTTCTTCAAAGTAACAAATTAAGGTGAGGAAATGAGTGTAAAAGGAAGAGAGATGTGAAATTTGTTAATGGTGTGGATGCAATCAATAGACCCACAACATTAATGACCATGACACTGAGATAAAAGAAACACATGGATTGGTCATGTCTCTTCACTTTAAATTTTAATTCTACAAAAATAATACAAATTTGGTGGCAAGGCAAAATCAAAACATTTATTTTCTATATTCTTCTTTGATTTTCTTTATTTATTTATTTGATTGAAAGTTTTCCTCACTTTCACAAAGATTTGCTCATTATATAAATGGATAATTAATTATTTGTATTTGGTTCCCCATACTGCTATTCCCTCTTCTCAATACTCCCCCAATGACCATCTTCTTTTTTTTTAATTACAACTATATTTAATATGTTATTTTGTAAAATTGAAAGAATAACGTATAAATTACCCTTTTTTTCTTTTTAGAATTAGAAAAGGTAAATTATATAATTTCTCACTCAACTTTCATAAGTTTTATTTTAGGGATCAAAAATAAAAAAATTTCATTTTACACTCATTTTAGTTACTCAACTTTAACAAATTTTCACTTTATTCACTTATTTATTTTTTTAGAAAATAAAAAAAATCATGAGTTATTAGAAGAAATTTAGTTATTCAGATGCAATGATGAAACCCAGATTTTTCGTTTTAACTCAAATTGTTGTGTAAAAACTGAGATTTTTTTCCTTTTTACTAAAGAACTAAAATTAATTCTAAAAAAAATTTAAAAAGCTAAAATGGTTTTTCCTCTAAAATCTCAAGTTTTTCCCTATAAAAACCCAAATAATCTCCATAAAACTTAGGCTTTTTAATTTTTACTAAAAAAGTTAAAATTAATTCTAAAAAGGGGAAAATAAAGAAATTAAAAAGATAAAGGTGAAATAAACGAAATTAAAAAGATAATCTGGTTTTTCTTTATAAAAACCAAGTAATTCCTTGTAAGACCCAAGTTTAATTATTTAAAAAAACTCACCCTACTTGTAGGGCCAAAATATATTGATCCAATTAAAAAATGTATGAAATCGTACCCATTCAAACTTGTCCACCTTTCAATATTTTATTTTCGTTTTCAAAATCATATCCAATTAATTCTATTAGTAGTTTTTTATATTCATATTATTTTTATAACATAATTTTTTATATTTTATTTTTGGTGAATGACATAAGGATGGTAAAGTCTTAATAGCAATACGACTAGCGTTGCTGTAATCTAGACCACATCTGAGACAGTAAACACCCTAATCATCAGGCCAACACACAAGTTCATAATTTTAGAATTTTTGATACGTTAATAGTTAACAATTCGTAACATATAAATTTTTACATGATTATTAACATAATTTCCACATTATTAGCCTCATATAATGCTTATTTATTTATAGCATAATTTTAGAATTTTAAATGCTTTGTTCCTTCTGCGAAACAGCCTTTATAGCATGGGGGGAGAAAAACAAAACATAAAATAATAAACAATCCAATTAACCAATTTTCCTCATTCTCATTACCCATTATTTATTTTGATTCTTAGTTCAAAATTATAGATTTAATATGTTAAACCCTCCCCACCATCCAAGGACTTAACAACACATCACCCAAATCTATATAGCATGGGTTTTGGTAAATTAAAAATTAGTGATAAAGGGGACAATCTTCCATTTTTGGCTGGAGAGAATCAAATGTTATTTGGATTTCAGCCCTATGTTGATTAAACTAGGCTGATTTACTTAACATGTGTCAATGGATGAAAGAAAGAATAGGAAGGAGAATGGTTTAAAAGTGGGTGGTATCATTGAATGAGGGTCAATGTCCCTCTCTAACGATATATGCATGTAACATGTTTTTTTGTAGGCAGCCTATGGACGTGTATGCAGGTTGCCCAGTTTGTTTTGAAAAAGAACCCACAGTGCAATGTCCGTAGATCCACCGCATAGATTTTATATTCATCGCCAACTTTAGATCTCCCTACCACGGACCCAATTTCAAAAAATTTATCAAACATTTTCACGTGTACAGAGGAGTCTTATTTTTATTCATCTTATTGAAGACATATATTAGATTATGATGAATTTTTAATATGACAAAATAATATTTAGACAAAAACAATTCAAAAGATTTATAATTTCTCAATAAAATTATCAGCTTTGATAAAATTTTGTAATTACCAACAAAAAAAGAACTTCATATTTAGGTACATTATATTCAGTAAATTAAAAAAAAAGGTTAAAAGTAGAGGATCAATGAACAGGAATTTCCTATACATTGTCCACAACAAAACAAAACATGCTGTATTTTTTTTAACATATGAAAAGACTGAGGAGTAAATTAAGACCATATATATATTTATAGTTACAACAAGACAACAGGAATTAAAGCGGTGTGTTAGAAGGTATATTTAGTCAATTAATCACGTTGTCGTGGTCTTTAATTAAGGAAAATCAGTTTTGTCCTTTTACAGTAATCAATATTGGGTCATCCTACAAGACAAATTTATAATAATACATGTAATTTATATTAACAATACAATAAAACATTGCATTATTGATAAGGTAAATGAAAACATATAGCTGGTTCCAAAAAACGAAAAAACAAGGAAAGAAAAAGAGGCTCGGGAAACACGATCCGTGGCACGTGGCGCAAGACCACGTCAGCTGCTCGAAACGATCACCGCCTTGGACAATTATTATTTATTTATTTATAATCAGAAAATTAATAGCAGCGGTAGCTAAGACAAGTTGGCAGTTGGGGGAGGTTGACGGTGACGTGCGGCGCTGAGGGTTGAGGGAGATGGGTAACGGCAAGTGGGTGCCACCGTGACCGTGAGAAGGGAAGGTGGGGCTGGTGAGCTCTGATCTGGTTGAAGGGTCCCCCACTCCCAGTGGCCTTGCTGGGGTTGGGCGCATGTGGATGTTGGGTTAATTTTAAAATTCACGTTTCTGCATCTAATGAAAGGTATATATCGTGCCCTTTCTGTTTTTGAGAAGCGAGAGAAAGAAAAGGGCATGTATTCAGAGATCAATTACCAATATGGGATTTCTGGTTTTCTCGTTATTAATTAATTAGGTTTAGGTGGAAAGGATGAAAATGAAAGCACATAGCACTAGGATCAACATACGCCCGTTTTTGAGTCTTCTGCCGTACTTAATAATCATATTTAGATAATTATTATAGTTAATGAATTCTATGAGAGAATCACTAATAAAAGCCCTTTTTTTAAAAAATTTATCGAAATGGGCCGACTTTTTTATTATTTACCGGAATAGGTCATTTTTCGCGAAATCGCGTCCACGTCAACGCGATGTTAGGGTACGTGTCAGACATCGCGTCCACGTCAACACGATTTGCTGACGTGGCATGAACAGTGTGTTTTTAGCTTGAAAAACTTTGAAAGGCCATAACTTTTGGCTCGGTTGTCCGATTGAGACAATTTTTTTTTATTTCGAATAACTTTTCAAGATCTACTCGTTGAAAAAATGCCAAAGGCGGTTTGCCGAAGTTTTCGTCGAAAAAGATCCTTTTTTGCCCCTAAATTTTGATTTTTTCGGTTTAAAATTGAATTTTGAAACATTCAAATCGTTATTTTCCTCATTTATTTGAAGTAAACACCGGATATTTTTTTGCAGAATTGTCTTATATCATCCTGTTATAGGTATAAGTCAGCTCATTCCACTTTTGAGAAGTTCCCTAAAATTTTCTATTTTATTCAATTTAGTCCCTAAAACCTAAATAGTCATATTTTCAAATCTAAGCTTCGTTTTTCAATTCAAATTCAATTTCATCCTTCCATAACATTCAAATATTCTTAAATACAAAAATTTCATGCTAATTTTGAAATAATTACACTTTAGTCCCTATACTCGTAACTAACAAATTATACTTTACAAATTAGTCCCTATTCATCTCTAAGCAGTTTGCCAGCGCGTATATCTCAAAAAGTTATTCGAAATCAAAAAAAATTCGTCTCAATCGGACAACCGAGCCAAAAGTTATGGCCTTTCAAAGTTTTCCAAGCTAAAAACACACTGTTCATGCCACGTCAGCAAATCGCGTCCTAGGGGGCACGATTTCCTTCCACGTCAGCAAATCACGCTGACATGGACGCGATGTCTGACACGTACCCTGACATCGCACTGACGTGGACGCGATTTCGCAGAAAATGGCCTATTCCGGTAAATAATCAAAAAGTCGGCCCATTTCGGTAAATTTTTTTAAAAAAAAGGGCTTTTTTTGGTAAAATAGCCGAATTCTATTAAGTTGTATGTAATTTAAGCACTTAATTACACTGTCTAATGTGGATAATTACATCTAAATCATATTACCTATGGTTTTCCAAACATAATTTAACTTTTTAAAAAATTATTTTATTATATAAGTTTAAATTATAAAAATTATATTATAAACATAAACACATATCAGTATTTGGCAGGGTTATCGCAAAAAGAATTTTAAGTTATATTATAAACATTAAAATATTATCTATTTGTATTTTATAAAATTATAAAAAAAATTATATTATTTAAATCCTAACAAAATTCTAAAATTATGATTAAAAAGTATATTATAAAAAATAATTTATATGTTATAAAAAATGTTATAATATACTTATTTATAAAAAAAAGTTATGGCAAAAAATGTAACACCTTGATACCCGATCTGATTGTTGGGTTCGAGTTACGATATATCACATTCGTTGCCGAAACAACTACAATCAATCTCAGTCAAATTATACCATTAATACTTAAATTCAACCAAACTATACATTTAATACAATATAGAATCATTATCAAGTCTTACACGAACTTATGAAAGCTCAAATAGTAACCCGAAGTCAAAGAAGGACCAAATTGTAAATGTTTTCAAAATCCAAGGTTGACATCGTGACGTTGCCAAACAGTTTGTCACGTCACGACGTCAACCACTTGACATTGCGACACCATTTACTATGTTGGCCTCATCGAGACGACAGGATTCCTCATCTTACCGTGACATTACAAGTCTTTTATTGTCACGATGTCACATACTATTACTATTTCTGCAATTTCTCTTTGTAGACAACCTGCAATTGCATTTTACTACAATGCAAACATATTCCAATCTCCATTTGACCTAAGTAAAATCTAAACAACAAATTTATAAACTTTTATTCTCTATATATATAACAACACACTAAGATTTTAACACCTATGAGTTAAACATTTACAATATATCGCTCTTAGGTTCTATGCAAACATACCAATTCATCCCTAACATTCACATTGCATCTATTTCCAACATTTAAAAACATATATGCAATGGTTTCATAAACTCATATATAACCATTTAGCCAAATATTCACCATATAGTACTAATTCCAAAAGAAACATAAACTTAAAAAGTAAACCAAAACTTGACTCAACTAGGTAGGTACATGCCAACTTAGAACAAAAACGGAATATACAAACTTTGTTGAGTCCGGGATTTTTGACTGAATGTTGAAGTTGACACTCGGGATCTCACTTTACACCTAACCTGTGCACAGAAAGTAAAATCGTACACTGAATGAGAAAGCTTAGTGGTATTTCTACAATTCAAATAACAAAATGCAAGTTAAGACAATTATAACATTCAACAAATATGCCATTCATATCAATTGCAAAACATCATACTAAATGTACCATTTATACCATATTACCATACCATTTTCTGAATCGAATCGATTAATTCGTCACAATTCTATATAAATCTTCCAGACTTATAAATATGGTCCACATAATCTTTCACCATAACAATTCATTTCATATACCATTATCATATTTACATTTTAAATCCCTATTAACCTGAATCAGAATTGAACAGATACATAGATCCAATCAACACACTATTTTAGCATCTAAGGCTTCATCAGACAATCCAAAGTAAATACATTGTGCCCAGCGCTCATCAGTATAACCGAAGTAAAAGTTGTGCCCAACACTCATTGACGCGTATTCAAAGTAACCCATACTCAATCTATCTTATTGCCAACTATATCCGACTCTGGCCGAACAGTTAATAGGATACAAATCATTCAATTCATAATATAACTCAATTTTGCATTTCATATTTCTAAATTCATCAACCAATTCATCAATATATATATTTAACACAACATGATTCATCTCAATTCACAACCAATTTCACAATTTCATCAAGTTATTATATTTTCAATTTTATTCAATTTAGTCATCTATCTCGAAAATTAATCAAATTCATGCCAATACGATTTAATCAATCATATTTAACTTACCTCAATATCCTACCATGCAAAATAATAGAAATATGCAACAATTCAAGTAATTCGAATTATAGAAATACAAATTGAACACTTGAGTTACTTGTCATCGGATCTCGTATTTCCTTTCCTTTTCAAAGTTCCCACATCATCTTTAGCTATGAATTATAATCCGACAATACATAATATTAATTTCTAGCTCAAGTCATAGTCAATTACAAAGTAATACATATTTTATAATTTATTCAATTTAGTCTCTAAAATCGAGACTAGCCTAACTTTCAATTTAAAACTCCAAAATGAAATCTGATTTCACTATTACCCATTAGGGACTTCTTATTTCTTATTTCTACATTCAAATTGACATTTTATTGACTTTAGTCCTTAATGTACCAAACTATCAATTTAGCTTTACAATTTAGTCATTTTTTACATCTAAACTTAAAATCTATCAATTTAACACCTAAAACTTCAAGAAATCGACAAAGAAAACTTTCTAAGACTTCAACAGTTTTACAAATCGGTACATGGGTTAGCTAAATCAAGTTCTCATGACCTCAAAAACATAAGAATTATAAGAAAATGGACAAAATTGAACTTACCAATTTTGATCAAAAGATTCAAACTCTTTTTAGGTTTTCTTTGTTTTGTTTTTCGGTGCTAGGGGAAGAAGACGAAGAAAAGTGCCTTTTTTCTTTCTTAATTTTTCCTTTATAGTTAGATTAAAATGTAATTAGTTTAATTAATCATGGTTTTTGTTAATTAAATCAACATTAGTTTAATTAATCAACCATTAACTATACCGTCCACTAACTTATAAATAAACATGTTCTAATTGACATTTTGGACCTTTAATTAATTGCAATTTAAGTCCTCAGTTCATTTTCTAATTGAAATTTTATAGCAATTAGATTTTATAATTTAGTCCCTAAACCTTAATTAAACACAATTTTAGCTAAATTGCTTATCCAAAATTTAATTCACCTATAAAACAACTCTGAAAACGGGTTCTTGAAACCGCATTTTCCGATACCATTAAAAATTAGGTCATTACAAGAAAAGTATGGGCATAATTCCATGTCGATGCTATATATTAGGCTTAATGGTGTAAAAAGCCTTCCAACTTTTTCAAAAAAACCAATTAAGCGCTGCTCTTTTTTTTAACTCAATTGGGTACTTTAACTGCCAAAATGCATAAAAAATGCTCTCAAACTTAAAAAAAAAAAAACAATTAAGCCCCTGTTTTTTTCCCCTCAATTGGGTACTTGATATGCCAAAATGCATCAAAAATGCCCTTTGACCATTAACTTTAACAATTGACTGTTAAAGTTAACTGTCTCTAATTTTTTTCCAGTTAAAGTCACCACGTGCCACAACCATGGCGTGACATATGCAAAAAAATGTAAAAAATAAAAATCAATAAAAATTATTAAATTGTAATAAAATATTTAAAATTTATTAGAAATTAGAAAAAAAAATTATAAAAATCGTAAAAATATAAACAATTGTAAAATTTTATAAAAATCATGAAAAAATTATTAAAAAATTAAAGAAATATAAAATTCCTAAAAATTATAAGAATTATCGTACCAATAGAAGCATTTTATAATTTTTCTATAACTTTTATTAATTTTTATTTTTTATCATTTTTCGCCATATGTCACGCTGTGTTGTAACATGTGATGGCTTTAACTGAAAAAAAATAGGGGTTGTTAACTTTAACGGTCACCAGTTAAAGTTAATGGTTAAAGGGCATTTTTTATGCATTTTATAATTTTTTATGATTTTTATAAAATTTTACAATTTTTTTTCTAATTCTACGTTTTTTTTCTAATTTTTAATAAATTTTAATATTTTTTATAATTTTTATTGATTTTTATTTTTTGAAATATTTTTGCCACATGTCACGTCGTGGTTGTGACACGATGTGGCTTTAATTAAAAAAAGAGGATAATTAACTTTGATGGTCAACTGTTAAAATTAATGGTCAAAAAGCTTTTTTTTATGCGTTTTGATAGTTCAAGTACTCAATTGAGTGTAAAAAAATGCAGGGACTTAATTGCTTTTTTTTTAAATTAGAGGGCCTTTTTTATGCATTTTGAAATTTCAAGTACCCAACTGAGTGCAAAAAACGTAGGGGCATAATTGCTTTTTTTGAAAAAGTTTGAGGGTCTTTTTAATGCATTTTAAAAGTTCAAGTATCCAATTGAACAGAAAAAAAAAAGCAGGGGCTTAATTACTTTTTTGAAAAAGTTTGAGGGCTTTTTACACCCTTAAGCCTATATATTATAAAAAATAATATATTTATTTATAAAAAGTGCTATAATTTATTTATAAGAAATAAATTTTCTAAAGTTACAACAAAAATTATATTATTTATAAGAAATGTTATATAAACTATTGAATACTTTATAAACATTTTCTTATTATAAATGTTACATATTATAAATTTTAGAATATTTTTAACCTAATTTTTGTATTAAAAAAGGGTTATAACTTAGCATAAGTGCCCGGTTAATTCTTGATACCAAATCAATGAATTGCTTTATTATGGTAGAGATATGCATGATCTATACTATTATTTAAAAGACAATCTGAATTGGTGTCACCCATCAATTGGATCCCGACTCACTTGCGTAATTACCGAAAATTTATTTCTTTTAAAAAACAAAAAAAAATTACTATAATGGGATATTTTTATCATTTTATATTTTATGTAAAAATTTTTTAAAAAATTCAAATAATGGAATTCAAACATAAGGTTTCGTAATCTTTAATACCTTAAGTTAATATTTCAACCAAATCCTAGTTTATTCTTTATATAAGTTTTTTTAAAATATATTTGCTACATAATTTTTTTCATCCAGATCGCGAGTGTGTCATACTCCAGTATTTATAAAATGAATAGCAATTCAAAATAAAATATTGTAGATATTAGGTTTATTTACATGATAATGGGTTATCATTATTTATTAAAATAAGTAAATATAATACTTATTTCTCATGCATTTTCTAATGATACCTCGACTCTTGTGAGTGTTGAGTTCAATGAGGCTATTTACACCATCAAGCTTTTTGTGTCCTGTTAGAATTAGGGTAATCATTTTGAATTGATATCAATTGAGTTCTTTGTAAAATATTTAACATTTAAACGGCAATAATATAATTTATTTTCCTGACTACTGAGGAAAACATTTAATCCTAAACTCTACATACAATGGTGTCAAGTTTTGAATACTAAGTTAAAAAGCGTATGATGTAATTTGAATACATTTAACGATAATTTAAATGGGCCTCAACATTTGTGTGTGTGGGGTTTTATTCAAAAATCCCAACAAAACTTCAATTTAAAACTTATAAATAGATAGTCAAACTAGTTAGTTTTTCAAAAAAAGAAACCTTCTACATTTTACTATAGCTTACATACCTAAGCTTCTCAAAATTCTAATTTTCAAGTAGACCATAATGCTTGCTCCCTTATTAAAATTGGAATGATGATATGTTTCCAAGAATGCAACAAATTAAATTATTCTCCTATGACTCGACTTTGTAGTAATATGGGTTTTTACATATGTCTGACAACATAATCTTTCCTTAATTAACAAAAGCTAGCTTACATTCTTTATTTGATCGGAGGTGTGTTATCAAATTTCTAAATAGCTACTACATGCCTATATAAGGCGCTATACAAGGTGTGTAAAGTGGGAAATGATGAAGTAAATGATTGCCTCGTGATTTCACAATTGTAGGAATGGTATCGACTTTCGTGAATTACGTTTATACCCTTTTAAGCTCTTAGTTTCCCTCTCGCTAGAAAGTAAAAGTATAACCTTAAACCCTAAAATCCAATGCTTTCTAGATGTCTTATATAAGTATTGACATCTCATAGGTTATAGGTGGCCAGGGCATAGGTTATAGGTGGCCAGGGCATTGTGACCATACAACTTACTAGAAGGATGATTTGTTAGTGATATGAGCATAAATTGATATGCAATCCAATGTTCCGATAAACTGTTTTATATTGTCGAGTGTATTCATTTTAATTAATATCACCTCATAATGCAATTTAAATGCAATATTTTTTTGTAGTTTGTGTGGATATCATACCAAGCAAAAAAGATGCATATTATTGTTGGAGGCACATGCACACAATTATGTTTTTAATGTGTTTAGGTCACTTATATATTTTTCTTATGTTAAGTGGAATTAGTACTGTGATTGAGTATTGGAATAATTTAAGACGGTTTAACAAATTTCAATAAATCCAAATAACATGAAGGACTATCATCCTATAGATTTGTGTTCGGGAAATGAGAGTTCAGGATGGTCTAAGAAATTTTGACAGATCCAAAGAACATGAATGACTATCATACTATAGATTTGTGTATGGGGAGGGAGCATTCCGGATGGTTGGAGTAGTGACAAAGATCTGTATAAAAGAAGTTCAAAAGTTTTTTGGTTTTAAAGATTTTTTTGTTCGATTTTAGAAGATTTGAACCAGTAAAAGCGAAAGGTAGAAGGAAAACATCCTTTTTGTGGCCTTTAATCACCATAAAAGGCAATGTCAATAGTGGTGGTGCTAGTGATCAGAAGGGACATCAACGCTTAATGTATTTGTAACACCCATTGCCCAGTTCGATCGCCGGACCTGAACTATAGAATGTTACCACCATTATCGGAGTAAACCACATACAAATCATAACAATTAATTCATTTTAACACCTATTCAAAACATAATTCCATGTATAATATGATATACAAACAAAACCGAACCTCAATAGAGCTTACAAAAGCTCTTGAGTTGTCTCGAGCATGAAGAATGATCAAACTGCAAACTTTTTAAAGTATAAGTATAGGTATCGATACCTAGGCCAAGTACCGATACCGTCTTTAGCTTTGATATTTCAAAAATCAATATAAAATCATAAGGTATCCATACTTTGATCAATGTACCAATACTTCTTTATAGGTGTCGATTACTTTAGTATTGATACCAAATTGACATTCTGTTTATTTTGAAAAACTTATAAAAAATCACTAGTATCGATATCTGAGTAGACCTGTCCCGACCCGACGGCCCGCCCGAAATATAGGAGGGTTCGGGTAAAAATATAGGCCCGAAATATGGGCTTGGGCAAAAAACGAGGCCCGTTTAAAAAATGGGCCGGGCTCGGGCTCAACTTTTTTGGCCCGGCCTGGCCCGAATATAATAAATATATTTTTTTATTTTTTATTTTTAAAATATTTTTTTGTGTTTATTAAAAATCAGGCCGGGCTGGGCTGGGCTTATTATTTTTTTCCCGGGCCGGGCATGGGCAAAATTTTAGGCCCATATTTCGGGTCGGGCCGAAATTCTTTTTCGAGCCCGGCCCGGCCCATAAACAGGTCTATATCTGAGGTTTGGTATTGATACTTAATTAGGTATCAACACCGTTTTTAACATTTTGTCCGATGGGCGTCGAAACCACCAAAAATAATTTCTACAAAATAACTCTAAGTAGTAGTAAAGAGTGGTAATAAGGTTGAGTCCACAGGGATTGGTGTTATAATCAACTTTCGCATTTAACTTGTGATCAGAATTTCTGTCGTGTCGATAGTCGTGGCTATAGTTGTGCCCACGACTCCAAACGGGCCTGCTGAAAAATAAACAAATAAATCAGGGGAGTTTTGAAATGTTTAGAAACTAAATAATTGAAACAATTTAAATAAATAATTAAATTAATTATAAATTAAATTGGAAATTAAATTTGAATTTTGTAATCAAAGATAATAAGTCTTAGCCCTAGACTCGGTGGATTCTGGATTTTTGAATCGATCCTTGAAAATTAATTTTCTCCTCTAAATAATAAGTTGGTTATAGCAGTTGAAAATGTCCTAACCACCAATTCTTCCTCTCGTAGCTGGTCCCAGTACGACCTGCAAACTAACCCTTACCAATTATCTAACCGAGATACACGTTTTCCCGATTCAAGATTTTGGCAGCCTTGCGCTCTGAAGAACCCAACTCGAATTAACGGCCTTAACCGCGTGGGTCGTTTAAACCTGATCACTTCTTCCTTGATTTGTTCTTGGAGATCCGAATACAGCATGGCCGACTCATTTCTCCAATTGTCAGCAAACACGACTCCAACCCAACGTGCACTTTTTGACTTGAAATCGAGTTAACTTTAAGGGATGAGTTGTCAATCCCGATTCTTAGGAAAAATCTGAATATCAATTGGAAGGATTTTTAATATAGATACGTATCTCACGATTCCCGATCGGGAAGAACACCGGCCTAAAGCTAAGATGGAATTTAATGGAACATAGATTTAATCATATTTCATAGGTTTTGAAAGGTGATTTGATGATAATAGAGGAAGTTGGGAAAGGCAAGGACTTGAAAGGTAATTAAACAAATTCTGAAAGAACAAAGAAATGAGAATAAAAGTAACAGAATGCTAATCACACCCAATTTTGGAAGAAAAAAATAATTCCTCTTTAATTCCAAATGACAATCAAAATGTGAAATATATTGTGTCTTTCCTAGGTACATTAAAATCCTATTTATATACATGATATTTACTAATTTTGGCTCTAACCACTTCAACATATAATTAAAATTTAATTAAAATTAAAATTAGATTTTTTTTTTCTAATTTTGGCTTTTACAAAGTCAAAAGAATCTGATGAGTCCTTGGCTTGTTCCACATTTTTTATTCGGCCTCACTTTATTAACTGTGTTTCAATTTGGTCATTTTCTGCTCGTTTTTTACTCATAGCATCCCAATTGCATCCCTGACAAGATTAAAACATAAAAACACTAATTCAGCAGGGATCACTTCAAAAATTAACCGAATTAAATACAAAAAGTCATGCAAATTAACATATTATCATTGTCTTTTTTAAAATCATGATAATTTGGTAAAATACCGATACTATGGTATCGTTACTTTTTGCCAGAAAGTAAAAAATCTCATATTTTAGTACTTTTCCATGCTCAAACCATAACCAAACTCAAATGGTGCCTTAGGCACACTTTCAACTTGCATTATACCAATTCAAAACATACCAAAAGCTACAATTCACCATTCCTCAATCAACAATATCAACATGTCTCATTTTGACATTTACATCACAACAACTAAACTTTTATCTAACAATTCATACCAAGTTCAATTATTATCCAAACATATGATTGACCATTCACAAGTCAATCAAGCCATTGATCATGAAATAGGTACCTTGCCAAACATTTCAACCTATGAAATCACCAATCATTCAAATTTGTGATATTACTCAATTACATCATCCAACTCAACCATTTCACTATCAAGATGACCATTTATATCCTTCAACAATAGCTAACATATTGCCAAAACGCACATTTTCATACACAACATATATTTAACCATTCAAGTTAAACACCATTTAGGGTTCAAAACTATCATCATTCAAGATAAACACAAGATAAACATGCCACATAACCAAGTCCAGAACGGTTGAAAGACTATTGAATCAAAGGCTAGATAGTTTGAGCTCTGAGATGATCTGATCGACGTGTTTCACAAAATAAACATTACAGAAACGGAAAGGAAACAAAGTAAGCATTTTGAATGCTTAGTAAATTCATAGGTTTTAAATATAAATTTACATCATTTTGTAATTAAACATATTAAACAACTTAGCTTGGTAAAGTTTGCCTAAACATGTCCACACATAATAATAAGGTGAGTTTATCATATAATCACATCATATACTAATTCAATCATGTATCAATTCAATTCAATCACACCAGTTATCTGAGCTGAATGTACATATATACACATATCAGGTTACTCGTTCAAGTTAAACCTATGTAACAGATATAGACATCAGTTGCTCGCCTAAACTAACAATATAAACACATATCAGGTTATCCATGAGGACTAAACCTTTAAAATGATATCAAATTACTCGTCCAAATTATGCCTAATTTATAAATTAAAAATTAAAATAATTTTTTTATAAAATGAGAAGACAAAAAATCATTATACCTAATTTATCACTATTTTCCGTGGATGAGCTCCAGCCTCCAAAACCGAGACTGTTAAGAGAACTGTTCCTGAATGGCGGAAATACAAGTAATGTAGGCGTTACAATAGGGATAAATATCGTTAAAACGGAAGTTAAATAAAAGTTATTATAAAAGTTGAAAACCATGTAGAAAAAATGAAAGAGCCAGCTGATCCGGTGAAAGTGGTCCAGTTGAGTGTTCAGCCGGTCCATCAAAGTCTCGATGCTATATGATAAGGCGACAGTAGACAGCTCGGGAACCTGAATTGACCTGTGATTGGCCTCTGCCCTGCGCCGCCTAATTTTCACCCTTCTGCAAATCCCGAGTGGACTCAATTTATCAATCGCTGCTACCTTTTCTCTTCTCTGCCGTGAATCTCAGCCAAACTTTACGCTTTTAATATTTTATCTCTTTCTTTATTTATTTTTAATAATTAAAATTCCATTATACTATAAATTTAAAATAGAAAAAAATTGCTAACCTGATTACCACGTTTTTAGTTTTAAATTCCGAGTGTAGGTGATATTCCTTCTATTTCATCCGTCTATTATAATTAGCTTTGTTTTTATTTGGTTCTTTATTTTTTATATTAAAATATTTTTTTAATATTTTACATTTACTTCAATAAAAATGTCTTTTAAATATTTTTTATAAATAATTCTATAAATTACTTAAACTAATTTAAACATAAAATATTATATATTAAATAAAAACATAATTCGGTTAAGTTTTGGATCGGTTTTCAGTTTTTCTTGTGTAGCACTAGATATGATTGTTTTGCACTAATGTAAAGAAGTAGAATGAATCTCACACACCAAAAAAAAAGTAGAATGAAAGTTGATTTTTTTTTTAACTTACTCATGTTGAGGCAAGTTGTGTTGATAATACCTATTGTAATCTATTAAAACCAAATTTTTAGATTAGTTATTGTGTTGATATGTTGAAGATACTAGAATCCTCATACTTGGGAGTGAGTATTTTAGTTTTTCAGTATCAATGTGAGATGAGTGATAGAGTGTACTGTGGATTAAAGATATTCATAGGAAAATCAAATATTTTTGTGTTTTTATTTGCCCAATTTTTTACTATGCCAAATCATAGTCATCTTTATAGCCAAACACTTCCCTTAACTCATATTTCACATGACTTTACATTATCCTATTGATTTTTTTTTAATTTAAAAACATCCATAAGTGCATATACTTTTCGAATATTTAGAATTTAGTCATTGTACTTTTAGTTTTAGAAATTTGGTTCATTTACTTTTTATATTTCAAAATTCAAATATAATTGTTAACATTTTTACAATTTTTTTTGTTAAATTAAATCATGGCATCGTCCTTTTTTAAGTTACATAGTTAACAAATGAGTATTTTTTTAATTTCAAACTTAACAAAAAAAATTAAAAATATTAACAATTGGACTTGAATTTTAAAATCGAAAAAGTGAAGAGACTGAATTCTTAGAAATAGAAGTACAAGGACTAAAATTCAAATTTCCAAAAGGAGAGAGACTTATGGCATATTTTAACCCTCTTGAAATTGAAACTAAAAGGACTGAATTTCAAATGTAGGAAAAGTAATGGAGTTGGAGCATAATAAATTGTTGTCTTGTTTTCCTAAAGATGGCGCCTCCTATCTTTCAAAACTGGACACAAAAATATAAAAATTTCGTTAACGTAACCGAATCCTCTTCCTCACCTCGAAATTCCACCCAACTTCAAGGGTAATCTCGTAACACCAGTATACTTTTTCATCACTGTTCAATTT
This sequence comes from Gossypium hirsutum, assembly GCF_007990345.1. NCBI lineage: Eukaryota > Viridiplantae > Streptophyta > Magnoliopsida > Malvales > Malvaceae > Gossypium > Gossypium hirsutum. The sequence goes on along the minus strand of NC_053446.1, from coordinate 6,119,067 downwards.
CCCACCGTACGTGTCCCTGTTAACTACAGGGTTAAATAAAACACTGATTTTTTACGGTCAAATTCTGGCATTAATCCTTATAGATTTAGTTTCTATTTTTTAATATGATCAATTTTAGTCAATGAGTTAAATTTACATTTTTATATTTTTCAAATTTTAAAATTTCATTGTTAAATTTATTTGGTTATCAGTCTTGCACCATGGGAAAAATTGTAAATTTATTAAATTTAATTATTTTTAATATCTATTTTTTATTTGAATTTTAATGTTTTAATATTGACGCAAATGATTAAATCTATTAATTGATTTTTTAAAAGTATTATGTGAAAATAATATGAGATTTTAAAAGTTGCAGAATAAACAACTATATTTCAAAAAACATTAAAAATGATGAAATTAAAGTATAAGGATTAAATCCAAAACATACACGTGTTACAGGGATTAATAACAAAATTGAACCTATCTATACAAGTAGAGAGACACAACACCGCTTTCAGTGGCCAAAGATTGTTCTTTAAAAATAGTTATAATATAACTCTAAAATATATCCATTTTCTTACCCTTCTTTTCTTGTTTTGAAATGAAAAATTTTAGAGCATAAAAATTAGTGTGATGTTAAAGAAGAAGGAAGAATTAGTGTGAGGTAAAATAAATACTCCAATTTTAAACGCAAACAAACGAGTAACTGTGTCTGGGTACGAAAATCTTTTGTTTCCCACTTTTTTTTTCCTTTATATATTTTCTTCAACAAAGTTAGTGCTTTTTTTTTTCTTTGTTCTTTTTTTCAAATGAAAGAGGCTTCCCTTTTGTCAACGGGCGTCTGGGTTTTTGTTTAAAAACAAATTATATGGGGTTTGAATCGTTAGAAAGCTAGCTGGTAATGTTTGGTTCCGTATATCTTCGTCTTTTATATTTTAAAAAATATTTTTTTATGTCAGTTGTTTATTTTGTCTGCTTTGTTGTTTAGTTAATGAGAAGATTGATGAACTTCGATTATTAAAATCAAGGGAACGTTTGGGCTTACGGGATCTTTATTATTTTTTTCTGGTTCAAAGAGTTGCAGGGGATCTGATTTTTTTTTGTGGTTTGTCGTTATGGGTTTTGTTTATTGACAAGAAATGAAAGGGAAAAAGAAAAACTATGTAGTTAGTTGGTAATTCTGGTTGTTCTTGTTGTTTTCTTGCATTTTCAAGCCAAACAAGCATATGACATCAGTGTTTTTCTTCTTCATTTCAATGTATGTTTATGTTTTGAAGTACTGATCTCTATATATTTTGTACAATTTTGCTGGATTTGAACTTTGTGGCTTGAATTTGAGGTTTAAAAAGGGTGGTGCTTCTTTTTTATTTTTTTTCTTTTTACAGTTTCTGTGAGGCTCTTTGCTAGTTGTTGAGGATTCGACAATCAAATCCACCTACTAGAAAGCTGCTGCCTGGCTACAGAGACGATTTTCTTGTCATTCATCGTGATTTGATAATCTTTGTATGGACACTTGCACAAAAGAATCGAAGAGCTGAATTTTTGTTCTGTTTCCATAATGAATTGAACAAGAAAAAAAAAACAGGCTAGGAAAACTGATCTTTGGATCTAAAATTTCACAGCTCATTTTGTTTTCTTGTTTTTATGACTTTCACTGTTTTGACCCCGAGGATTGGACCCTTTCCAAGATAAAAAAGGGCAAAGCTAGTTGTGTTGATTAGATGTATCGAGGTTCACTTTTAGGGGTAGCTGTCCTTTTTGCGGTCAAACAATGGCTGTCTTCTCAATCCAGTGCCTAATTTAACCTGAAGGACTTAGTTTCTTGTTTTAAGTGACTAGAGGCTAGCTAGATCTTGAAGTTTGCAGTCACCTGTGGAATTTTCTTACAAATTTCACAACAAGGTGAAACTATGTTGGGTTTACTTTTTCATTGGGTAGTGAGGAATTCTGAGGGGTTAATGTGAATAAGTGAAAAGGGTCTTGTACTAGATGCTGGTATCTCTCTGTCTCTCTGCAGATTATCTGGAATTGCATAGTTAGCAATGTCGGTACATGTCCTAGAAGCCAGTATGGTGGGGGCAGATAAATAATGCAAAAATTTTGTTCTGTTTGTGTCTTTTTAAGATGTGTTATCTTGGCTTCTACTATGATCATTGGTTTTTAAGATAGGCTTTTTTAGAGTTGAATCTGTTAAGTGAGGCAAGTTTTGTAGAAATTCTCGGTGCCAAATGAGTCGAGAACAGAAGGGAAAACAGGAAAAAGGTGGCTCAAATGTAGCTGAGAAAGTTGTGGTTGCTGTTAAGGCATCCAAAGAAATTCCCAAGACTGCTCTTGTCTGGGCTTTGACTCATGTTGTTCAACCTGGAGATTGCATTACGTTACTTGTTGTTGTTCCTTCACCTAGCTCAGGTACTATTCTCTTGTTTTTCATTGGTTTTGACTCTACCTGTTACATTTTGTGCATTGGATTACTGTTCATGTTAATATCAATTAGTGTTATTTACTTCTTCATCTTTTTAAACATTGATTACTGCACTGTGTTATACAATTACTGTTTCTGGTCTGGAGAAGTCAGGTTATACTGACAAGTTGCTTAACCCATCTTATGCTTAATGTTATTATAGCAGTTTACTTGAATAAATTCAAGTTAGCGGTGAAGAAATTTTGTGCTTAAAGCTATTGTTTATCTGTTTTATATTTTCATTTAGGTGCTCATCCTGGAACTTGTTTTGAAATAATGGATGATGACACTTATAGTATCTGTGCTCTGAAACTCTTTGCTGATTGCTGTATAAAATACCATCATCTGGACTTTGTTTTCCAGTTTCTAACTTAGCAGATACTTTTCAAATTGTTTTTGTTTTCGGGTGTTAAGTTATTTTGTGGCATAAACAAGTTTAATCAAGGCATAAAAGGGTCATAATTAGAAATGATTAAGGTGACTAATGGATCCCTACTTGCTGGTTAAATGGTATACTGTTTCAGGTAGAAGATGGGGTTTCCCAAGATTTGCTGGGGACTGCGCCAGTCGGAAGTCTCAATTAGGATCAAGTTCAGAGCAGAAATCTGATATCACTGATTCCTGCTCCCAAATGATCCTTCAACTTCATGATGTTTATGATCCAAACAAGGTAAATACCATGCTCTGGGTGCTTGAGTAGATTACTGTTTCATCTAAATGTCTTCACCTGCTAATGCTTTGTTTCCCATCTAATTGCACAGATTAATGTCAAGATAAAAATTGTTTCTGGATCGCCATGTGGAGCGGTAGCTGCTGAGGCCAAGCGAGCCCTAGCTAGTTGGGTTGTATTGGACAAGTAACATCCTATTTCCTTTATTTCATTTTGCTTTTCTTTTTCCCACATTTCTATTGTGTTCGATCTAAGAGGGTACGTGCTCACATTTCGAAATCCCGATCCTTTTTTCTTTGTTTCTTGGATTTTTTAGGCAGCTTAAACATGAGGAAAAAAGGTGCATAGAGGAGTTGCAATGCAACATTGTGGTTATGAAGAATTCACAGGCTAAAGTTCTCCGCTTAAATTTGGTTGGGTCACCTGAGAAGGAAGCTGAAGCTTCTTCTCAATTAAATTCTGGGAGAGATGAAGCTTCTGAAAAGTATCCCCAAAACAAAGATACATCATCTGGTTCTATTAGAGGGCCAGTTGTCACTCCAACTAGTAGTCCAGAGCTCGGGACACCATTTACTGCTACTGAAGCAGGAACTTCTTCAGTGTCAAGCTCTGATCTGGGCACTTCTCCTTTTTTCAACTCAGCAGGGAATGGAGACCTGAAGAAGGATGAATCATTGGTCATTAAAGAAATTCAGGATCTTGATGAATCTGGTTCAGACCCCGAGAGTGAAAGTTTATCCTTATCTTCAACAAGTTTAAGGTTCCAACCATGGATAACAGAGTATCTTACTTCTCAGCATCAATCCTCACGACACCTGGAAGAAACTTCAGTTAGAGCTCATGACAGGGTTCAAGCTTCAACAACAAAAGCCTTGCTGGAGAAATTTTCGAAACTTGATAGAGAAGCAGGCATTGGAATATCAAGCTTTAGGAGTGATTCTGAATTTAGTGGAAATGTGAGGGAAGCAGTTTCATTATCGAGAAATGCCCCACCTGGCCCTCCTCCATTGTGTTCAATATGTCAGCATAAGGCCCCTGTATTTGGGAAACCGCCGAGGTGGTTTACCTATGCTGAATTGGAGCTTGCAACTGGTGGATTTTCACAAGCTAATTTCTTGGCTGAGGGTGGGTTTGGATCCGTTCATAGAGGACTTCTCCCAGATGGTCAGGCAATTGCAGTGAAGCAACACAAATTGGCTAGTTCTCAAGGAGATCTTGAGTTTTGCTCAGAGGTGGAAGTCCTGAGCTGTGCTCAGCACAGGAATGTTGTTATGCTGATTGGGTTCTGTATTGAGGATAGAAGGCGACTGCTGGTTTATGAGTACATATGCAATGGATCCCTAGATTCTCATCTATATGGTATTTCTTTCTTTTAAGTATAAAATCTTTATGCTGATATAATGCAAATATGATAACTTGATACGGTCATCATGTATGGCGTCTTACAAGGGATTTGCTGTGATGGCTTTTAGACTTGAAAGAGCTTGCTATCTTTGTTTATTGGAAATGTGTTTTTGACTGTACCATCAATTTGATGTCTTCTAGGGCGTCATCGGGAACCTTTAGAATGGTCTGCACGGCAAAAGATTGCAGTAGGAGCTGCTAGAGGTCTGAGATACCTTCATGAAGAATGCAGAGTTGGCTGCATTGTGCACCGTGACATGCGGCCGAACAACATTCTCATCACCCATGATTTTGAACCTTTGGTATGTGAACTTCTAACTCTCCTGCAAGGTTTTGAATTTGGTATTTACAAGCTAAAAGATATTTATTTCTCATTTCTTGCATTGACGCTAAGGAGAATCCTTTACATCTTTTCTAGTAAAATAATTTTTTCATGGAATTTATTTTCGCAATAAGTATTACTTCCTATCTTATTACCTTCAAAATTTTTAAGTAGTCAATAGAAGGCATTCGAGTATATGAACTTTTTTGTAGTTTCCTTGAATAGTTGTATCATTAGGTGTTCATTCAGGTTTTGTTTTTAATAGGTTGGTGATTTTGGCCTTGCAAGATGGCAGCCTGATGGTGATACTGGTGTGGAAACAAGAGTGATTGGAACATTCGGGTAATCTTCAATGACAACCTTCTTTTTCCTCCTTGTTTTTTACAATTTACCTTCCCTATATGTAATTGCAGAATTCAAATAATGGTTTATGCTGCGGTGTAGGTATTTGGCACCAGAGTATGCTCAAAGTGGACAAATCACAGAAAAGGCAGATGTCTATTCCTTCGGAGTGGTGTTAATTGAACTGGTTACTGGACGGAAAGCTGTGGACCTTAATAGGCCAAAGGGCCAACAATGTCTAACCGAATGGGTATTTTCCGAACTCTGCTCTTATATGCTAGTCTTTATTCCTATATACATGGTGCCATCATATGAATGAAGGTCCAAAACAAGTTTTTGCCAGTTTACATATTGTGCTGATTTAATGATCTGGAATAGGCACGTCCACTTTTGGAAGAATACGCCATAGATGAACTGGTGGACCCCAGATTGGAAGATCGCTATTCCGAACATGAGGTATATTGCATGCTTCATGCTGCATCATTATGCGTAAGGCGAGATCCTCATTCTAGGCCGCGCATGTCACAGGTAATGAGAAACTTTGAGACTACATATTTCACCTGCAATATGCTGTTTTCTTAGTGTTTTGTATAAGATCCTAATTGCCTTAAAATCGATGTGAACTCAATGCAACATGGTTTTACTTTCGAAGTTGTAATGAAAATGTTTATTTGGAAAAAACAATTGTGTCTGATTTCTTTATATCTTTAGTGGTATATTTTCCTATTAAAATTTCGGAATGGAAGACAAATGGTTAGATATCAGATTATGTGCCTAGAGAATGTAATTGATTGGAAGCGAGGCCTCTGGGTTTAGGAAATATCTCCTTTGTCAAGTCATTAACTTTGAAGTCACTAAGTAAGATTTAGAAAATTCTGCTGATTGGTTGAATGTGCTTTTGGAACAGGTGCTCCGCATACTGGAAGGTGATGTGCTCATGAACACCAATTACACGTCGCCAGGGTATGATGTTGGTAACCGTAGTGGCCGGTTCTGGGCAGAGCAACAACGGAGCTACAGTGGACCGCTCACGAGTGATTCATTAGATGAGTTCAGTGGAAAGCTCTCCCTCGACGGAGCAAGGCCAAGAACAAGGAGGACTTCATGCGAAGATCATTTGTAAAAGGCTCATTTACCAGGTTTATTTGCGCGCATGGTGCGCTATATTTTGTTTTGTATTGTTTTCCTTCATTGCCAGGTTAGATTCTGCTTCTGTATAGTAAGTAGGAGTATTGGAAGCAAGGTTTCAATTAGGGTTTTTGTAATTCTTTTTGGAATGGCCAGTTTCAAAAGCTATGGTGAATATGCCTCTGCTAATTAAATCAATCAATCAGCTTTGAGAGATTTGGTTCTTTCCCTCTCTTTTAGTACTAATGGAGCAATTTATTTATTTGATAATTGGGTCAAATAAGTAAATTAAATTAATACAGTATTAATGAAAAAATATTGAACATATGGTTTAAACTTAAAACCTCTTTCACATGTATGAGATTTTGTTTGATAGTGCAAAGGCAGGGGGGAGGGACCAGTTTGCCTTTGTGTTTTGACAGTTCATGGTAAAATGACAGTAGTTTTACTTTTTCTCATCACTTGATATATTTTTGTTAAAAGACTGAAGCTGGCAAAGCCGACAAAAAATATGGACTGTAATTTTGTCTTTTGCATTAAGAAACCAACAGAAGTCAGGGCTAAAAAAGGGGAAAAAATCATGGGATTTTAAAGTTATCCAAGCAGATGGTGAAACATCCTTATCATGTTACCAGTAAAAAAGATTTTTGTTTTGCTTCAATTTCAATTTCAATTTCAATTTCAAACTTCTGAAAGAAAGTGTCCTTTCTTTTTTGGTTTCTTCAATGAAACATAAAAATCAACCCTGGCATTGCATGTTTCTCTCATTATGACAAGTCTGAAAGTTGCAGAGGACGTATTATCGGGAAAGTAAATGTTTTTATGGGTGCTTCGACACAAGTGAAGGTAATGGAGATGGTTGGGTTTGATGTTACCTCTGTAACATAACTTCGATGATGATCAAAGGTACATTTGTTTTTTTGTTTTCTACTGGCCTGGTTTTAAACATCTATGTTTTGTTTTTGTGAAAAACTTGGCCTTCTCATAAATTTCAGTGTAGGGTTAACTACCCCCTATTACCTGATGAATGGATCAAAGCCACTTACCAACAGTCGCCTGTTTGTTTTCATCTCAATGCCATATCCGTATGTTCCCAACGCTATGGACGGCACGGTGAATTGTGGAGTCTAGGGTTCACATGTAATATATGTTGAAACTTCATTTTTATTAAATTGGTGAATTGTGGAGTCTAGGGTTCACATGTAATATATGTTGAAACTTCATTTTTATTAAATTATCTCAGTTTGCAGTATATATGAAGATTCCTAATCCTCCTGTATTTTGATCTCGTGCTGATGAAGGGTAAACTAGTCCTTATACTTCAAATGAAACGGGTTAAGTAGTCATTTCATTAAAATTTCCTTCCATTTTTGTCACTAAGGTGTGATATGCCATTTTCATTTTCTTTTTGGTGTAAATGAGGTGGAAATGACTGATGATTAGGATAAAAACAAATATTTTATACCCAATTGGGTAAATGGATAATGAGTAAGTGGGTAACGAATTTAATAAATAATTTATAAACAATTTTTTGTGCTAATCATAATTTATCATAATTACACCAAAAATGTATATATCAAAATGCCACATCAACACTTAAGGGGTAAAGATTGATTAAATTTTTAACGGATCATTTAGTCCATTTTTTCAGTAGAGGACCAAAATGCAAACATAAGCTAAAGTCCAGAATAACAGAACGAAACTGATCACTCTGAAAAAAAAGTGAACAGGTTTTACCTGTCCACGAATGCACTGAATTCTGCATTTTTTTGGCAGAGTTCATGACACAATTTAGGATTAAGATGAAACGTGAAACGACCTGAGACATCAGAAATGAGGGTAATAGTAAGTTAGGATTATATTACTATTATTTTCTGTGGCCTTTACACTGTCGGAAAATTACTCGTCCTCCAAATAGGGACACGAGACTGCTTCTAAAATACAACTGGTGGGACCATTTTTTGCAGATTGCCAGCTCCATTACCTTTTTCCTAGGGCTTCCTCATCTTGGACCTTGCATACCTATAAAATCAGTAAGATGTGTAAATCCGATGTAAAGAACTGAATTTGCGGGGACTAATTGTATTTAAAACTAGTAAGGGCAGTTATATGTACTCTATGTGCATGCCGCCTCGGTCTGATGAAGGCAAAAGGCTGCTCTGAAGATCCGTCATCACTTTCGTGGCTTGTTCTACTTGCTGTCCGGGAGAAAGTGAGCTTAATGAGACCATGTACTAAAAAAACATTACATCTAATAAAATGTTCAAATGGTGACGATAGAACTTAAATATTGCATTCAATGAAAACAGCCAATTATCAATAAGTGATCAAACCACTAAACTCGCATGGAAAGAATTCAGGATGCTTAGAATGCAGTTAGCAAAGCCAGTTGTATGACAATGAATAACCCATCTTGAAATTCAAGAGGAAAATATTCGATACAAATGGTTTAAATGGTGAGAGATACTAACCGTTTGTTGGTTGCTTGCTTAAATACGTTTCAGTATCAAATTATACAAGCATGCCTACTTATCACCTATTTCGATTTCTTCTTTTCTACTTAAAATCTCAAAACACTCCTGGTGTATAACTTTGCAAAAAAAAAAAGAGGTGTATCCTGCATTCGATGTTTTATAATCCTTCCAAATTTCTATTTTGGTCCAAAATTTAAGTTCTAGAAAAACATCTTTGATTGATTTAATTAAGGTATATCATCCGGAACTTCAAATTGTGTGACTACAAGAGATGAGGATTACATATTCCCCAATCAGCACAGGTTAAGAAAGAATCTTATAGGAGAAAATACACACAATAAGAAAAAAACAATGATTTTAATTCTCCTAAAGTTAAATATGATTCATCAGAGTCAACGACATATGGTATTATAATGAAAGGGTTAGCTAAGAATCAGGATTATTGGTTATTTAAAAATTTTAACAGACTGTAAATTGCAGCATTAAGTTTGGATACCTCAAAATCAGCAAATGCAACTGGCATTCCTCCTTTAGCCCGAATCTTGAGCATATTGAATCCAGGATACCTGGGGCCAAAAAGAAAAAGAAAATTTGAAGTCAATTACTCTTATCTCCGCATAGTAAAGAAACATCAGACACAATGGTACGGTTATATTTAGAAGGAAAAAAAATTATAAAATCCGGAATTTGGTTCTAACAGAAAACATTTTCAACAAAATATATTAGTAGTATCTAATGATTAAAACTGCAGCTTACTTGGATAGAACTTGCTTCAGTTCATATTCAGTGCAATTTGGACCTAGATTTGCTATGAATAAAGTAGAGCAAGCTTGAGCACCTTCATCAATAGTCCTTTCCAACTGTTCCTGCAATAGCAATCAAATTAAGTTCGAATTTTTTCTTAAAAACCATATGATCTCTTGGTGAACTTCATCCTATGTGATAAAATTCTTAATCCAGACTCTCACTCATTCTTTCTTGGATAAGCCTTGTATGTCTTTTAGAAAAGAGCTTCAAATGCTTATATGACAATGAAACCAGATTTAAGTGGTTATGATCTCTAGGTGAACTTCATCCTATGTGATAAAATTCTTAATCCAGACTCTCACTATTCTTTCTTGGATAAGCCTTGTATGTCTTTTAGAAAAGAGCTTCAAATGCTTATATGACAATGAAACCAGATTTAAGTGGTTACGATCTCTTGGTGAACTTCATCCTATGTGATAAAATTCTTAATCCAGACTCTCACTCATTCTTTCTAGGATAAGCCTTGTATGTCTTTTAGAAAAGAGCTTCAAATGATTATATGATAATGAAACCAGATTTAAGTGGTTTTTATGTTTTACTTACATTTGCAGCTGGTACAGAGTTTTCTGGATCCTGTACTGTATCACTGCACATGACCACACGATAAGCTAAACTTAGAAATGCAATAAAAAATCCACATGATTAATTAAAAAGGAGCTTCTTCATTATCACTAGTGATATGAAGCTTTTCACACTGCTCATGCTAGACATGGTTCTCCATAAAGCTTTCAACCTCTTTACGGTTTTCAGTTCATCCTTGTTTGAAGCATCAGCATCCTCAGCTCCAGATGGTTCTTCAGTGTCACTGTCTCCTGAAGGTGGAAAATCATGCTAACATGAGTAGGTGATGAAGATCACGGTGAGGGTACAGAGGCCCCCACATGTAGAGTTAAATATATGCACTTCTTTTCCCCCTTTTCAAACCAAAATGAAAAAGGGCAAAGGTCGGGAGGAATTGTATGAGTTTACCATCATCACTTGATGTTTCCTGGGTATTAGCTGAGCCCTTGGTTCTATTATCAATAACAACATATGGACCACTACCTGAGCAAGGAAGTCAAGCATCCTTAACAGTTTTGGAGATGAATACCATTAAAGTTTCAACCACATGAACAACTTAAGACGTTATCTACCTGGTTTACGTTTTCTCCTTGAGTTTGATCTGGCTAGTTCAATATGCAAAACAGATCCCGCTTGAGGATCAAACTTTACCCCCTTAACATGGACAACCAAAATAAACATAATAAAAGGTCATAGAAACCTCCAGAAGCTTAAATAATTCTTGTAAATACTCACATTTAATGCATGCATTGCTGCGATTGCAGATTGATGATTGAGAAAGGTAGCAAATGCAACAACCTGTACCACAAGATGCAGCTCTCTATTATACTACTTTTCTGAATATTATTCGTCTTAAAAAATGCCAACAACAAACTTCTTAACAATGCACAAGTGTCGATGTATATATAAGAGAGGAACCTGGATTTAGTCCAGTTAGTTCATGAGGTGGCATCCAATGGGGCTAGGTTTGAACCTCAGCTCCCGACATAGGCAACCTTTCCCCTATATCCCCAATTCCCCATGTTGGGGCCTCCTTAGAACAAGAAAACAAACGAGCATATAAAGGGGGCAAGCGGGAAGCAACACAAAATTTCCCCCTTCTTTTTTATTTTTGTTTTCAAGCAGTGTTCATGCACATATCAAAACTGGCCGATAGTATCATTCGATAGCAATAATTTTCTTTCCTCAAAAATAGCTAAAAATAAAGAGCAAATAGTTTAAATGAAACATAAATTCAAACATAACAGTTCCACAAAGAGTAAAATTTCAGGAAAAAAAGAAAGTAGAAAATTAGCTAGAAATGGTAGGCTTAATCTTCATATTGCTTATCAAATTTCTACAAAAATAACTCTAAAATTTCAACTGTTTCAAAATTCAAACCATCTTCATAATTGCTTGAAATGATAAATAAAAAGAGTACAATATGCTCCGGGCCTTCATTGCAATGTGTTGTTACGAAGGAATAAATTTCTCGGAAAACAAAAAGAAAGTAAAAGGATTCGCGAAAAAAGGATAAATGTTTTATGACCTGGTTGCCACGGCCAGTATACTTGAGCTGGCAATAGTCGAAACCTGCGCGTCGTCGAAACAGGTTGTGAATCTCACGCGCCTTGACGTCGTCGGGGAGTCCAGAAACGAAGAGCGTGTTGATCAAGTTACGGTCTTGGTCAGGTTGAAGGTAATAGGGGTCGTATTCGTACGGTGGCCGTGCCATCAGATTCTTATTGTGGAGACCTCTTACGATGGATTGTGAACGTCAGTGATTAACTAATAGCGCGGTGGCGGACGGTGGAGACGGTTAGGTTAGAAGTGTTTCAGGGGTTTAGAGTTTAAACATTAGAGAGGAGAGTGGCGAACGGAAAGCCTAATTTCTATTTTCTTCACATTTTCTTAAATTTTGATTTGAATTTCCTAAAATATAAAGGTTTGTTTTTATAAAGGTTAGCATGGATTTTGGATTTTAGTTTAATGCATAATAAAAATTAATTTTATTTTTTTATAATTTTATACATAAAAAATTTATTTGATTTAATTTCCATGAATTATGGATTAAAGTTTTTCTTTTGTGTACTTTTGAGATTATGCTTTTTTAAGCTAAATATTTTTTTGTTATTTTTAAGGCAAATTAAACCTAATGTTACTCTAAAATAAGGTTTGTCCTATTTTGGTCACTCTAAATTTTTTTCTCAATTTAATTACTTTAGTTAAGATAATCGTTCAAATTAATCACTAACATAAAAAAATTCATTAATCCATTAACGGATTGTTGATGTGACACATTATCCAATTGAATGACGAAACGTATTTTAACTAAAGCTTAAAAACCTCTATGTCATTATTCCAAAACCTTTTTATTCTTTCTCTTCTCTCTGTTGTCTTCAAGCCTCTCCTTCACGGTATCCACAATTAGGGAAACCAATTGGTGGCAGCGATGATAGCGCTAGTGAGGATCATCCACAAAATGCTAATACTTGCCTGTGAGTAAGCGTCGTCACCGAGTGACAACGAGAGGACATCGACGCTATCTTTGATGGCGCATTCCATACCGATATGGAACACATTTGAGGAGAAATTTTTAGTATATCGAAGAAATAGGTAACTTATGAAGTCATTTACCTTATCAAAACCATCAATATCAGAGGCTTCTAGTGTTATTCTGTTTGCGCTTTGCAGAGAATCCTCATTGACGCCATCATTGCTATCACCAGCTGGTTTTCCTTATGGTGGATCATGAAGGAGAAGTTTGATGACAACAGCGAGAAGACAAAAAATTGAAATAATTACAGAGATGTCCCTAGGATTTAGTTAAAAGTCAAGGAAAAATGCTACGTGTTGTCAGTTAATTGGCTAATGTGTCACATCAACAATATGTTAATGGATTATCAATTTTTTAACTGCAATGACTCGTTCGAATAATTATTTTAATTAGAGTGATTAAATTGAGAAAAAAAATTAAAGTGACCAAAATAGGACAAACCCTATTTTAGAGTGACTTTAGGTGTAGTTTACCTCATTTTTTAATAGGGATGTTTTAGGATTATTTATCAAAATTATGTTTTTTTTAAGATCGTACTTTTTTTTAGAAAAAAAATCTTATTTTCATTTTTCTTAATTGATACATGACATTACTATGGCCTTGAGATCCATTAATCTCAAGATCTTTTTTCTTTATCAGAGATAGCTAAAGGAATCTCGTACAAATTGATCTTGACCTTACACTCATAAGTATTGATGTAACACCCCTTACCTGTGTTCCTTGCCGGAACAAAGTATGAGGTATTACTAGAATTCAAACACTTGTAATTGTTCTAATTGTGATACATTGTCACTAAATATTTTTTCTTTTTCTTTTCTTTTTTTTTTTATAAATTTCAGCAGCATTTCTGCTTATTTTTACATAAAACCCCTGCAAATTTTCAAAACACAATTTCAAACGATTTCAATATTTCAACCAAATACAGTTATATGTTCAGACATAATTTATCCAATAATAAACACCAACATTTTAAATCGAACAATATTTTATATACATATTTATACTACATTACATTAAGTCATCTATACATGCCATGTTTCAAAAGTGTTTGTTGCAAAACACCCAAAAGATGATGATAGTGTGGATGATGTTATTATTTCGTCCAATTTCCGAGCTGATTGATGTCACTATAATTAAGGGAAAATAAAGAAGAGTAAGCATATAGCTTAGTAAGTAAACATATGACAAATAAATAAATTTCTCACATGATTACATAGTAACATAATTTTAATCACACATAAATTTCATTGTTTGTTCAATTTCTAGCAAGCTGTTTTTCTGCGTCATGGTCACTAATTTATTTTTATCTGGAGCTAAAGGGCTCCAAATTAAGTTCCGTAAATTTTCCCTAAAACTAGACTCATATACATTCCTACCATAAAATTTCAGAATTTTTAGTTCAGCAAATTAGTATATTTTATTCTCTAAATATTCCCTTGTTTCACTGCCCGACAGTTCTGACCTCTCCTTACTAAAATTTACTTAACTCTCTGTACAAAATTAAAAAAATGTTCTTGTTTGCTTCTCTTGAAAATAGACTCATTAAGAAATTCAAGCATGTAAATTTCAAGCCATAATTATTTTTTACAATTTTTGGTGATTTTATAAAGTTGGAACAGGAGATTTCGAAATCAATTCAACCCTGTCTTATTAAAATTCAAATATCCCAAAATATATAACTATTTTGCTTGACCTATTTATTTCATGTGAAAATAGACTAATTCAGCTTCAATTTCATATATTATTCAACCTATAATTCAATTTCCACCATTTATGGTGATTTTTCGAAGTTGCCTAACTGTTGTTGTTCAAAACTGTATTATATCTAAATTTACTCTTTTGTAGTTTTTATATTTCCTTCCATCTTACACTTGGGTTGATTAAGTACCAAACCCAATATTTCTCACATAATCTTGTCCATTTTATATATATATACACCTTTCCAATTTCCCTGTTGAACACTCGAAATGTTACTCGTTACTTGGTGGATTCAGCACTTAGCAACCACTAGTGATTCGGGGAATTAGCACTTAGCAACCCCTTTCACATTCAAAGATAGGGTGGAATTAGCACTTAGCAACCACCAATGATTCGGGGAATCAGCACTTAGCAACCGCCAATGATTCGGAGAATCAGCACTTAGCAACCCATTTCACATTCAAGTTACGGTGGAATCAGCACTTAGCAACCACCAATGATTCGGGGAATCAGCACTTAGCAACCCCTTGAGGGAATCAGCACTAGCAACCCCCTTTATATTCAGTGTATTCCGGCTTATTCCGAGTGTTCAACTGGAAACCTTGTTTTTCAACATTTTACCACCTTTCCCAACTTAACCACAGTTTTTTAGGATCTATACCAAGTATTTATTCTATGTTCAATTAAATCTCAACATATATTAAATAATATCAAAATAATGCATTAATTCACATGTTTACTTACCTCGGTGCAAAATATTGAAATTTTGCAATTTACTCTACAATCTTCTCTTTTCCCCGATTGAGGTTGTCTCATCATCTTTCTTGATCTATAATAGCAAATTTAGCTTATTTAATATTCATATTTATTAAAACAATCCTCGACTCAAATTTTTACAAAATTACGATTTTTTCCCCAAACTTTTGCATATTTACACTTTTGTTCCCAAGCTCGAAAATTAAATTTCATTCCTTATTCTTATGTTTTGGAACATGCTGAACACTTTTCCCTTCTATGGCAACATCAAATTCTCACTCTAACACATATTTTTGAACATTAATTATTTTTACCGATTATGTCAATTTACTCGTTTTCGCTTAAAATCGCTTAGCAAAAGTTGTTTAACATAATTTCTAGCTTCATATTCTATCATAAAACAAAAAAATAAACACACTTCACCTATGGGTATTTTTCCAAATATGAACCCTAACATGAATTAATGGTAGAATAAGATAAACCGAGCTACAAGGATCTCAAAAATGCGAAGAACATTAAAAACGGGGCTAGGATGCACTTACTATGAGCTTGAAAAAGTGAAGAAACCCTAGATATGGTGTCTTCCAAAATTTGGCAGCAACTATGGAGAAGATGAGCCTATTTTGCCATCTTTTTCCCATTTAATTCTATTTATTTTCCAAATGACTAAAATGCCCTTACTTTAAAAAAAATCTATTTCACTAATTCTATGCCCATTTTGTCCATCAATTAATTAATGGTCTAATTACCACATAAGGACCTCTAATTTAAAATTTCATAACAATTAGACACTTCTAATATGTAAAACTCAACTTTTTCATTTTTTACAATTTAGTCATTTTGACTAAATTGAGTGCCCAAACGTCGAAATTTTCGAACGAAATTTTTACGAAATTTTTCCGTGAAATTTTAGACCATAAAAATATAATGATAATAATATTTTCCTTCGTCAAATTTGTGGTCTCGAAACCACTGTTTCGACTAGGCCCAGAATCGGGCTGTTACAATTGAGGTTAGATTCGAAAACCCTAACCTCCCTTTCCCCAACCCTACCCTTTTATTTAATATCATTGTACATTTCTACTTAACTCTAATTTCAATCAAACCTGACTCAATCCTTGTTGGAACTATCTTTTAGTTAATATCATTGTACATTTGTACTTGACTCTAATTTCAACTAAACCGAACACAATCCTTGTTGGAATTAGGGAATGTATAAATTGTAGATGATTAGGTTAATATTCAAACATGGTATTTATGGATAATCTAGAATTTTGTACCCAATAATGTTTAGTACTTATAGAAAACCATGCTTGTACATGAATCTAACCATCTATGATTTGTACTTCTCTAATTCTTACAATGCAAGGTCAAGTTGGTGTTGGTCAAAGTTAGAGTTAGGTAGAAATGTCATTTAATGTAATTTAAATGTTCTGTTAATTGAAAGGATAATGTATTGGTTAGTGGACTAATGTAATGTGATGTTTTAATCTATGTTAGTATACTAATTAAGATGATGTTACAATTTGTTGTTTGTAAAGTCTAATGAAACTTTTTAAACATTATTTATCAAAATGTGTTTTTTAAATATCAAAATTATCTTTCAGATATCCTTGATAGAATCTAAATCCCATAACTAATAATGATGACATGGCATTATTTTGAACTTAAGGCAATGTCAAGATCAAACTTCTTAATAAAAGATTCTTAACAAAACCTCTTACAAATCAATTCTGACCTTATATTGAGCATCTCATTGGGGTTGTATGGATCTTGAATGACAATTTGTGTAATGGTCCAAAACATTCAAGATCAACTCTCAATGAGCATTGGATCAATAATGCTTGCTCTTTCATGCAAGTTAATCCTATGAAGCTTCATCGACTCCCTTAGAATGTTTTGGACCAACTTGAACTACATTAAAACCTAATCAAGTCAACTTCACTTGATATGAAAGCATATAAGTTCCATGCACACACTCTACACATTAGCATTCTTGTGTGCTTCTAGCAATAGAATGATAATGATCACATCATTTAGGAGTGACATCCACACAACCTATAAAAATTTAAGTTCATTTACGATAAAAATTATATTAATTAAATATTACCAACAAATTCCCCATTCATATGCGTATTGGTATATTTGCAACAAATTTAAGTAAAATCCATTGTATAATTGGTATGATCCAAACGGCTATTCCATATGTTCAAATTTTAAATGCAAGTATTATCATAAAAAATTATAATGTAATATGTTTTTATAACATAATGGAAACTATGCTTATCTTTTTCTCTTTTTGTAAAAGTATGATTATAATTTTACCTTGTAATAGAATAAATGGTTATTGTCAATAAACTAGATTGCCAGACTTGTCTAACATCAACCTTCTTCTTCTGATCAGCCGGAGCACGTAAGCTTTAATCTGTTGGTCAATCTCAACCCAATTGCATTAATAGGGAGATTTTCGAATTGCCTCTGAGATCATGTAAATTCCACTCGCATCCCATTGAAATCTCTTTCGTCCTAGGAAACACGCCTAAATGCAATGAATGCTTTTTGCATCGAGAATGAACTCTGTCGTCACTGTCTGGATAACTCGTCAATAGCATTATATCTTCCAGTGTTACTATACACTAGTTGCATGAAAAATGGAAGGCGTGATCTTAGGCCTTAATCATTCAACTATGGCGAAAATAAATTCCAATACATACAAAAACCTATCAAATTTAATATTTGTATTATATACACAAATGAACCCTTTACAATTGTGAGATGATTCAAGAGTTTAGCACACTTGAAGTCATATCTTGTTAGGTTCGAACAATTCGATCGTTAATGATTACGACAAGAATTAATATTAGTT
Source organism: Gossypium hirsutum (assembly GCF_007990345.1). Taxonomy (NCBI): domain Eukaryota; kingdom Viridiplantae; phylum Streptophyta; class Magnoliopsida; order Malvales; family Malvaceae; genus Gossypium; species Gossypium hirsutum. The sequence continues at coordinate 6,101,063 of NC_053446.1, read as the reverse complement.
TATTACACCTTAAAAATAATTAATAACAACAAAAATTCATAGCAACAAACTAAATTTCCCTTTGAAGTGAGATATACATTAGTCTTACTGACTTGCTGCCAAACGTGGTGGTAGTTTCAGTACATTTCGGCACTTAGGAGGCTTGTTTTCTAGTCATTTTATATTTAATTATTGTATTTTCAGTTTTTGCAGTCTAGGTTTAATTATTTGCAAAATAAGTGTTTTTATAAAATAGTTTATGTTAGTTGACCTATTACGCCAATTAGTGCCTTAGATAGTTCTAATATGTTTAATTGAGTGTGTAGGATGTGTATTTAGTAGCCTGACAGCCTTAGGGATGACACCCGACTGTGGCATAAGTTTCCCAAGACGCAACACGTGAAATCGGACATCCTAGCTAGGAAAATTGGTGTTGTGTCACAATACACCTTGGTTGTGTCACGACACAGGTCTGAACGTGGGGCATAAGACTCGACAAGAATAAAATCATTCTCACAATCAATATTTTTTGGGATTAGGGCTAATAGACCTAATTATGGTTTCTAAACATCATATAAATAGAAAGGTTATTACTAATATGTAGGCAAAGCTTTAAGAGCCGTAGTTAGTAGATTTAGGTTTTAGTTCGTTTTATTTTCCGTTTCAAAATTCTTTTTCTTCTTTCGACTAGGTTTGATTTGAACCTAAGTCTTTTCTATTGAAGTATTCAACATTTTATGTTTCTTTTGCAAACATCGAAGCTCAGTTAATTGTCAAGAGATTACGTGACTTTGAGCACATTTGATTCAACCGATTGAGCAATTTCTTACCTTTCTCTTATCTTAATTTACTTGTGTTCTTTTGCATGTTTAAATTAAACCTAATAGTTATGACATCTTGATCTATGAGAGGCTTAGTCTCTAGGAAGATTAATGAGTGGATGTGGGAGTAGTTAAGGGAGGAATGTAGGTTTCTGTAGGAATGAATTGGTTTTAAACTATGTGTGCCTAAGCCCTAGGATTGATGACCCTATGAAGTAATCAGGGTTAAATGAGGTTGAGAGATAAGTTTGCCGAGTAAATCGTAGTTTATCCTGGTGGGAAAAGTGAAGACAAAAGTAAGTGAGTATGTAACAACCCTAACTCGTATCTATTGCCGAAACAGAGTTACAAAGCATTGCCGAAGTTTACGGATCAATCAGACAGAAATTTCAAACATTTCTTTACATATCAATACTCATAATAAAATCAATCAAAATCATATATGTTGTCCCTTAAACGAGCCCTCAAGACCCGAAATACATATTAGAAACAAAATGAGACTAAATTAGAAACTTAGATAATTTTTCAGAAATATTTAAAATTTTAACATTGTAGGGGTCACACGGCCGTGTGGGCATTTGAAATAAGGACACACGGCTGTGTCCAACCCGTGTCCTAACTCGTGTAACTCTCTGACTTGGGTTACACGGCCAAGTCACATGCCCGTGTGCTAGGCCGTGTGAGCATACTGACTTGCATTCGTAAAAGATACAAGGGACACATGGCCATGTGTTACACATGGTTGAGACACACACCCGTGTCTCTACTCGTGTGGACAAAAATAGGTCATTTTCTAAGCCACATTTCTCACCCAAATTGACACCAACCTAGCCTCAACAAATTGCACATCAACAAGTCATAACAAGGCCTTCAACACATGCTTAAATTTATGACTTAAACATGTATTATCACCACATACAACCAATATACCCTTAGGCACCTCATATGACAACTTAAAACATGTCAACCAAGTATCCAAACTTACCTAATTAACCTATCTAACCAAGTTAACAAAGTTCACTTTAACTCAATTATATACATACATATATCACTTATACTAACATCACACTCATACCTTAATTTCATATCAATATGTATGTTGGTTATATAAACAAAATATTATTCATAATATTTACATAAGCTAAATTTTGACCAAAATCCAACAAAAGCCTATACATGCCATATAAATTGTATTTAATATTTCAAAAACTACCGAGATAAGCTAGATAGTATGACTTGAGTGCTAATCCGATCATCCAACCTTCTGAAAACCTACAAAGACATTAAACAATACAAATAAAATTAATAAAGCTTAGTAAGTTCGGCGGGTTAAACAAAAATCTTACCGAGCCTACTATAACAATTCAAATAAATAAAATCATTCATGTCAATTCCCTGTCATTCACAACTTCATCTAATAAATACATGTGTATTCAAATCAATACAAAAATAAATAACAGGTATTTCAAATTCATTAAATAAATCACTTTACCGAAATCTTTCCATTTGGAGAATGACTTACGGATAAGAGTACATCGTCAACAGAAGCTCATAAGAGTTGGTCCTCCCGAATATGCCAACTGAAGCTTATAAGAGTTGAACAGAAGCTCGTAAGAGCTGAACAAAAGCTCATAAGAGATGATTCACCCAATTACACCAAACAGAAAGTAAAACACGAGAGTTCGCAACAAATGTTGAACCCCGATTTACTTGAGAAAAATGTCGTTGTCTCCTTCCAATACCATCATACCCAAATTATAAATGTACTCAAATTTCAAGTTCCATTCAAACCAAATATCCAATTTAATATTATAATTCCAACAATGACTCATTTCCAACAATAGAATAAATGCATAATGTCATTCATCAAATTTATACAAATATAAAATTTTAACCGTACAAACTTACCTGGATTGAATTGTAGTAATTGTAGAAGTTCAGGGACTATTATGCTAATTTTCCTTTTTCATGAATATCTTGATCTAAAATATAAAATTATTCACTTATTAGCATATATTCCATTTCCAATTCATTTTATAACTAATACCCTTTTATTTTTTAAATTTACACAATTACCCCACACTTTTACAATTTTTACAATTTAATCCCTTAATTAGTTAATCTATCAAATTAACTAATTTTATCAATATTTTAGGCCTTCATACAGCCCCTAATAAACCCAAAGTTCACTATCAAACCCTAATATTTTAATATTTTCATAATTTAACCCTAAAATCAATATTTAACAAAATCACTTTATAAAATCATCATACAAAATAATCAAAACTCTAAATCCATGTTATTCATCAAAAACATCTAATATTTATCAATGGAAACTTCCAAAATTTTTAATAAAATCAAAAGCAAAGGTATGGCTTAATTGGACCTATTTGTAACAATCTCAAAAACATAAAAATTACAAGAAACAGGTAAGAATTGAACTCACATAAAGAAAAATTATGAAAAACCAGTTTAAAGAGCTCTCTCTTATGTCGGTTTAAGCTGAATTTGGAAGATGAATTGAAAGAAAACTTTACAATTCAATTTGTATGTTTTAATTTCATGTAAATTACCATTTTGCCATCCATTCACTTTATTTTATTCTTCATATGCCACCCCACTATTTTAGTTTAGGTATAATTGTTTCTTAAGTCCTCTTTCACTTATAATTCAAGCCATTTAATCACTTAAATATTATAATTAAAAGTTTTGTACTTTTTTCAATTTAGTCCCTTTTAATTAATTAACTATCGAAACATTAAAATTTTCAACGAAACTTTACTACTACCTTAATGACACTCCATAAATATTTATAAAAATATTTACTGCTCGGTTTATAGAAACGAGCTCCTGATACCTTACTTTCTAAAACCACTTGACCTGATAAACCATTATAAAACACAAATTATCAATTGAAAAACCTTTTTAAAACCATATTTGACTTGTAAATATTAAATAATAATATTTATAAACTTATTCATCAGATTTGGTGGCCTCGAACCACTGTTTCTAACACCACTAAAAAATCAGGTTGCTATAGAGTACCTGTCGGTTAGTTAATTAGTAGAGGACAGAAGGTACTAGTTAATTCCATTTAAACCCAAATTCTAATGTTAACTACGACCACTGAAACGAGTTAATCTTCTATCTGTTAACCTGATTTAGTTGTCTGCCTATTTTTTGTTTATTTACTTTAATTTATGCTTGTAATCTATTTTATTGCTTGTGGTAATATAGATTTTAATTATTACTATCTAGACTTATTATTGTAAAAATAGATTTCGAATTTAATTTGTCCTCCCTTGGGTACGATCCTCAAAATACTTCTCTGTATTGTGTTGTAACACTTTACTATATTATAATTTGACCCGTATACTTGCAGACACCGTTGTTTTATTTCTATATCTTTTGCTGTAATATTTTCTTTCCAAACGTTTGCACGTTTGGCAGTGTTCACTTACCATATCAATAAAACCATTTTAAGATTTGGAAACTCAGGTTAAATTAGGGTTTACAATTTGGTAAGAGAATTTATGGATAAAATGTTGAAAAAAATCTAATTCGAAAATAGTTTTCTTGCACAGCGGAAAATAAAATTTTAAAAATTGAACTGATTTGTGATATTTATAGTAATAAACTTTACCAAAAATCGCACCTGTATTTTCGGCTAGACGGATCCTTTTCATTCTCAGCTTTCAACCGAACAACCTTCTCTTTTATTCTCATACAGCGAACTGCTTCAAGTGTGGGCTCAAATGAATTCAAATCAAACACAAGCAAAAATTATTTACTTTACTTTCAACGGGAAAACAAAAATCTCTTCAATAGAAACCGATAGAATTGTTATTTCGGAAAATAGATTTTATACTTAGAAAATAAATTCTAACTGTTTTCGGGTAGAATAACAATATCTCAAAGTTGTATATTTAGCCCTACCGACGTTATCTATTTATAGGGAGAAGAAATGAAAACATTCTTGAATTAGTAGAAGTTTATTTCAATAGAAAAACAAAATCCTAGTCCAACTAGGAGAGAGAGGGGCAACAATCCTAGTTAAATATACTAGGGTTTGTTGTCCCATATATTAACATGAGGTGCTTTTGGGCCTCTCCCGTATCGGGTCTAATTATAAATGCTTTATGGATTTTTAACCCAACACTTTATAATTCAATATAATCTAGTGCATGTTTTTCTTTTTCTCAAAATAGACATTCAATCTAACCCAGTGCATGTTTCTCTATTTATCAAAATAGACATTATTTATTAAATTAATTTTTCAATTAAATAATTTTCTCAATCCGATTTTGATTCCGATAAAATCATGACAATTTTACCGTAAAAGAATCTATGAGAAAATATATTCAAGTTTTCTACATTTAATGGATTCACTATAACCAATTAATTTAATCTCATTTTTGAACTCCAATCAATCAATTAATTAATAATTTGAAAAATCATAAATTAATTCTTAGGTCATTTCTATACTTAGTGAGAAAACCACATTCATTTCCGAATGTTTCTCATTTCTCTAACTTTACCATTTCCATCCTTTTTTGTTCATTTGATTCAGCATGCAATTCATTTACAGTTTCAATGAGCTAACGGAGGGACCGATTGAACATATGTGATTAGAGCTCAAATAATTTATCTTTCCATATATAATAATAACAACCATAATTGGAAAGTAGATTATTTACTAAATTATTTCTCCATAACGACTTTTTGTCTAGAATTTCAGTACAACAATCAAACTTACTGTAGAATTGATTTGCAAATATTATTTTAACACTGTATGACAACTTTTCACCTATAACAATAAATGAAATAAAAATCATAAATTTTAATTAAAATATTCTTTCAAATTTCAAATAAAAATTATGTTAGCCATATTTTGTTAAATGAAATTATCTTTAATAAGTAAAATTACATTTGTAAATTTTATTGTAGATATCAATTTAATAAACAATTTAAGTTTGTACATTTAGCATCCTACTAAAAATAAAAACATAAAGAAACTCATAAATTGTAACTAAAAATTGATTAATTGAACTAGGTGAATTTTTTAACTTGAAATATGAGAAATATGGATGTGAAATTGCAAACTTTTTGTATGTATTTATACGTTCGTGTACCACTCTATCCTTCCACAGATTTCACCTTACATTTTTATTTTCCATTTCTTCATCATTATTCATGTCATATGCGATCTAAACGTTAAAAATATTTAATTAGAAACAAGAAAAAAACACTTACAACCAAATGATATCTAATATCAAATATCATTATAAATATATAACAACTATCGCTTTATAACAATCAAAATACTAACAAATAAATAATGAAGAGTCCTAAATTTAATTTAAATGATACATATAATCACTTTTAATAAATTTAAGTTCTGTTAAGTAAGATACCTTTGCTTGTATATATGTGTAACTAAATTTACATGTTGATGAATAGTTGATGGTGAAGAACATCGATAAGCATTAGCAAAATCAACAGCCAAATGTATGGAAACATTGAGATCATCCCAAACATTTAATGACAAACTATTTGTTGACATAACAAGATTTGGCTCTGTATGTATGTATGAGTTCAAAGCTCAAATCACATGCCAATTGCCAAAAGCCTTCAATCTTTCATTACAACAAGTTGTCCCCTTGTTTTGTTTTTGTTGATTACTCACCATTAGAATTGTTTATGGGTTAGAATATCACCTGACTCAACCTGAAAATTCATTCGAAAAGTGAGAGGATTTTGACAAAAATATAGACCTAAAAAATGAACTTGGATCTTGAGTAAACTTTTTTTTAGCTCGGGCCCGGCCAAATTTATAAAAAAAAACTACTACTATTTTTTTTATTGTTTTGCTATTATTTCCCTATTATATTACTACTATTTTATTATTATTATTTACATATTGTATGACTTTTATTTTATTATTTATTTTGCTACTATTTTAGAGGTATTTACTTGCAAAGTTATACTTATCTTAGTGTTAGTTAAGTATACATATTTTTAATTTTTTTCCATCTGTTGGGAAATATTTATTTTAATATTTTAATGTATTTGATGTATTACATTTTTAAAGTTATTTTTATTTAAAAAATTTAATACGGGTAGGCCGAACCAAACTCGAATTTTAGTATTTTTATCCGAACTGGATTTAAACAAAAATTTAAACTAATTTTTCAGGCGGACTTAAAAACAACTGAAGATTACCAAAATCCAACTGAAGATCTGTTAGTGTTGGTTATACATATACCCGAAACGAAGATCTTCAAATGTAACAAAACTAGCCAAGTTCATTTCCTTAAAATAACCTCCAAAGAGAAAAGCCAAGCGAGCCAAAGAAGTAATAAGACTGAAACTTAAGAGTGAAGCTGAAAGTGAAAGACCATATTGTAACCAAGTTAGAAAAGGAAAATTCCGATTCAACCATCCAAAACCATAATCAGACTGTTTCAATAAACAGTTTGCTGAGCCAAAGATCATCAAGTGCTCACTCAAACAATGGTTAGCCTTGTATTTTCGGTTCTTTGAATGAATGAAATTATCCAGAAAAAAAAAATGAAAACAACGTTGGATCAACCTCTTGCAGAAATCCCATTCAATGCATGATTCAGAGGATAAAACCACATCATCTTTGATTTGGCACTTAACAATGTTAAACTAAACAACACTTGGAAACAGACAACTAAAGGAAAAAAAAGGTCAATACCACACTGAAAGCAATATATGACTCACTTTAAACCCCACACGAATGATAAGTGAAAAAGAAACCCAGAATTATGAGGACGAAGAAGGTCCAGACACCAAGCCAGTAGATTCTTCATCATACAAATCGTCAGTCCTCCTCAACGAAGCGTGCACCAAAACAACCACTGCACCAATCATAACTGACACTAAGATATTGCTGGTGGCATCAGTCAACAGCAAGAACACAAAGGTCGAAACGCCCAACACGACCAGCACTACACGGTCATCGATCGTGCGGTTGAAAATAGCCAATGGCTCATCCCGTAGGAAGTACAAGAACAACCAAAGGGCCATCATGATAATGAGGACTACGAGGGAGATGGGGTGCCATAATAGGCTGAGGAAAAGGATTAGAAGCACGATTATGGCATAATTCATGCGGAAGTAAGCTAAGTTAGCTCTAAACCTGGAAATGGCTTCAGAGAAGGTTCGAGGGCAGTTGAGGGAGTGGATGTTGAACATGAGTTTCCATGGATGTCGAGCTCCGAGGCCATCTTTGATACGTTCTTTGGCTCGAGATAGGTATTCAAGGTTGGCCGAAGGGAGTGTGGAAGCTGGGATCGTGCCGTAGGTTGTCATGGCCAAGAAAAAAGTTGCGGAGGTTTGAACTTTCAAAGGATTTGGTTTCGGGGAAGAAGAAAGGGTAGCAACAATTTGAAGAATGTTGGGAGCTTTAAATCATTTATGATGGGGCGGGACAAGTGAAGTTTTGATCTTTTAAATATATGTTTTAGAGATGCTTATAATTGCATGATAATAAAACATTATCACACCCACAAATTATATAATAGATTTATTAAACATTCTGATGAAAATCAAAAGTTAGAAAGCAAATGCATTTATTTTTTAGATTTTATATAAAAATATAAAAGGATAAAATTGTCTGTCACTGTTCCACAAAATAGTTAGTGAAACAATGTTTTTAAAGAAATTTAATTATAAAAATTTATAATTTTTTGAGTAGTTATTTTTGGGAACACGAATATAAAAATAGGCAGTTCTTTTTAATTTCTAAAATTATGTATGAATTTTGATTTTACTTTAGCACAATTATACAAATAGAAACTTTGAATTTGATTAAATTGTAAAAGTAAAGTTAGAAGAAAAATACTTTAAACATTTTTCTTTTAAAAGGTAAGAAGTACAAATCCAAGTTCAAATAACCACAAGTATCAAATTATTATAAACGAGGAGTTTGAGTAATAGAATCAAACCATTATACATTACAAACAAACTAAAAATTAATACAATCTAAACTAAAGCCAACAAATTAACTAAACTAACTGGATTAAAAACCACTCATGACAACTACACGAGAGGATTCGGAAACCATGCATAAAATTGCACATAGTAAATCTCGAATACCCAGGGCTTTGGCGGAGCCAATGATTAAAGAAGGTTTAGGTCTCATTTCTTTTAACTAAAATTTTCATACTTCATACCTAAAAACTAGACTTTAATTTCCTAAACTTTAAGTAACAGTAATATTTTATTTTTATTACATCATTAAAATCTGATGGCGTTCAGAGTCCAAACTACCCTTCCCCTCAAAGAAGGATAAGTTTAGAGATAAGACCACACTAAAACGTTGTAGGGACGGCTACATTGATGAGATTCAAAACAGAAAGACGTGGGCATGGCAAAGGGGCAATGGCATGTGAAGCAAAGATTTTGAATATCAAAATCATGCAATGCAAGAGGCTGTAATAATAACTTTTGTGTATGTCAGTTTGTTTTTGACAATGTTATTTTTCTATGTTTTGTAATTTAGAGGCTTGGCTTTTCATAGAATAATCAGAATTATTTAGGCCTACTTTTCTATCATGCATGCAAGCTAATAATGTAGGTGAACTGAACTCCAATGATTTAAGGCCAAAAAAGAAGAAAAATAAAAGAAACTGTTTTTTGTCTGTTGAGGATATCCCTATAAACCCTTTTGTTATTGACTCAAGATTAATAAGGCTAAAAAACATTTTAAGGCAATGTTGGCTTTAACTGAAACAAGTTTATATTGGTTGATCAATGATCATACCAGGGTTTTGCAATCAAATCCTGCCATTACTAGAGAGCAGGAGACCTGAAAATGAGAAGGTCATAGAAAGAGATGGATGATATTGTTTAGCCTATGACTTACAATCCCTGATTTTGTGTCGGTGGCTTGGAACTTCAGCCTGGCAAACCTAACATACTTAGGGTGGCTTCCTAGCAGGTCTAAGTCAGCCTATAAACACTTGTCACGAGACCAAGAGAATATGGTCTTGTGACACGTGCACGGCCCCCGGAAAATGCAACAATGTTCCATGCATCACCTTTAAGATTGAAATGCTTATATACCAATGAATTCACACACATTCAGAAAGAAGGATTTCTTTTTTCACCTTCTTCCTCGTTTGTCTAGAGCATATGTAACTTTACCTCATTCATCATATTTCCTCAACATCATGTATATGCATACATGATCTTTCTTCACCATTTCGTGTGATGCATACCAGGTACCAATCTGCAACATTAAAATTACAAAATTAGGAAGAATCTAGAGATTGAAATATATATTTTCATCCTAAGGAAAGTTGTTCAAAAAAAAAATGCAAGAATCTTTTTTAGGAGTGCGGTAAACAAGTAACAAATTTTATTTAACCACCAAAATTATCTAAAGGAAGCTACAATCATTTATTAACTGGTATAAAAGAAGTTGCAAGCAATGCAGCAGAAGAATTACATCCACTCTGGCCTCCACTTCTACAATCACATAGGAATCATATTAACATGAGATCATAATTAACAATTTCAGGCAAGCCACAAGTCCACTCTTTTCTTCAGAACTGCTGGTATCGTCTTCATATACCTTCAATTACATGAAGGAAAGCCTTAAGAAGCAACTAGGCAACTCTAGTAATGTTCATCCAACTGCCTATGTTCAAGTACTAATTTACGTAGGACAAATAGCACTATTTTTCTTCAAATTGTTAGCATGATACAGGAAACGATAATCCTGAAAATGAGGAAACTATTTTCCAATGAGTCTGCATATAGTCAGAAATTTCATTTCAAATCAGCTTCATCCAGCCAATTCTGCCTTTCACAACTTTGCACATAGAAAACAGTTACTTTCTCCTATAAATACAGTGCTCTAACTATAGAAGAAAATGACTTGGACCTTGATCTCATTAAGAACAAAGAAATTGTAATATGTAGTCAGAAATACAAAATTTTCACTTCCTAACAGCCTAGCATCAAAATAATATCATATAGCCAAACCAAGCTTTAGCTTCTCTGAGTGATTCATTATTCTAACATACTTTCTCTAATTAAAGAAACGATTCAGATTGTTCTTACATATCCTCGTTTCGGTAGTTGCTGGGCAAGCTTCTTTCCACTTGAATAGGGAAAAGAAACAACCATCCTCAGCAATGACACCAGTTGTAGTTCCCTCGAACAATAGATAAGTATGTGTATTCACGTGAATCATATAAAACTAGAAGTATCCAACCAAATGTTCCAACTAAACCCAACACCTATCATCCTTGAGCACTTGGAATAAAATGTTTCCATTTCCAATCTGAGAATACTAGTTCCAGGCACATCCAATTGAATATTTCAGTATTTCACTACTGGTACAATCATGTGCCAGTAACTCTTCGAATTTTGTTTACAGGACCTTATCTTCAGACAAACCGTTGGTAAATGACAAATGCATATCCGCTAATTTAACTATAAATTGATTAACCTGAAACCTAATTAAACCAATGCCAGGTACAAATCCTAAGAAACTTGGCAAGGATACAAGTATGAAAATAGGATCAAGACAACTTCACAGCAACAATTGTATTAGATTTAACCACCTAACTTCAGATAGGTCTGTCTATATAAAGCAGGAAATGCTAAATTAAGAGAATAAAATCAAAGGTAGTGTATCAGGAAAGTTCAACTTAGAAAGAAACATCATATTGAAGATCCATGGAACACATAAAAAAGGACAGAAAACTTGCCTATGTAAGTACAGATCAGTAGTCAGCCTCTTCCACATGGCTTCCCATCATCTTTCAGATATTGAAATATAATGTCAATGAATAACGAAACCACTTGTAATTATGTAGGTGGCTGGAATATGTTGACAGCTGAGTAACTTTGCAGAAAAAAAAAAGACAGCAGAGCTGTAGACTTGCACCAAAACAAACTGCAGAACTGCAGATGGTAGCTATGAGATTTATTCATAGGATGAATTGTAAACAATCCTTCATTCAATCAAGGAGCCATGATTTTTGTATTCAAACAGCACGCGTGTTTTGAGAGGATATACCCAAGGAACTGGACTATTTAAGCAAGCAGATTCAATAACTAACTAAATATTCCAAAATATATATCCTTTTTCTATGTACATAACAAGTAGTCCATCATGTATGCCATCTCTGCATCAGCTTAATACTAGAATTCCCTCAATCATAGAAAATGCAATTAACCCTATTGCAAAACTTTCTTGTAATTCTAGTAAACTTGGCAGAAAATGTTAACTAATTCAAGATTAGCAGTGATAATGCGCAAACACGTGTACATTGGCTCATACTCCATAGCTGGGAAAATCTATTTATACAGCTTTTACCATCAGAGGAAATTATAAGTAGTTCTACAAACTTATACAAACAAGATCAAGATAAATACTTTCTCCATCCAGGATACCTCAAGTCAAGATGCACTGAAGTCGACACTGATTAAGGTCTAGCTCTGCAGCATATTCTCAACAGACCATATAAGGAAATATATACTCTTGCACCAATTTTCCATGTCATTTATTCCAAAATGGAAAAAAAATATAAAAACTAATCCAAGATATCTAAACAAGTCCCTGGTCACAGACACCATGCCATTGTATATATTTCCCATAACATTTGACTTCCAAGCTTCGAACACTTGCAGCACCATATGGCTATGGATGCCAAACGCACTCTGAAGTAATTTGAGACAAATGATTCTCCTCTAAGAGTTGCTGGCAAGGAGAGCACCAAATACCTAATAGCACATCCACCAATTTTTGCAGCAACCATACTTGGTATGCCACAATAGCAGAAAGCAAGAAGAGCTAATAAAAGCATGCAAAAGAGCAGCTCCTGAATGCTCTAAACAATATACTTGTAGAGCAAGTCAACCATTCTCACCATCCAACTGATTTGTCTATATCGCTCGAGAGAAGAATCCGTTCTCACAGATTTCTTTTCCTGACAAAAGATGAGACTTATAACACCAAGTTACATACCAAAACTGCACAACTTCAAAGGAATACAAGCATTCAAAATTTAATTCAACTCCTAACAATGTCCATGAAGTGACCATTAGAAGCTAATTGAACCATATCCAGGCACGGAATTCAGCTTCTGTATAAAATACTCAAAATGGATACATTCAGAACCAAAATATACCACAATAAATGATGCCCCATTTGTCTCTCACAGAAAATAATACACTCACAGAAAATAATACACTCAAGATTAAATATCCCCCATCGATGATATCCTTTAAGTGACACCTTCCAATTTTCAAGAGAAATAGCCCTCCACCAAAAAAACTAGCATTCAAGTGTTGCATGAACTGATCTAGTAAATAAAATCATCTGCTAAGACCAAGACATGGAATTTGTGTCCAGGTGGACATTACATTATCTTTCTGCAACAAGACAAACCTTCATTGCAGCCTTCGATGATCTACCACCACACACAAATGGTTCCAGGAATTTTGCCAATTCGGTCAAAATGGTGCATGTAACTTGTAGGTTGTAACCAAAAGCTTCATTTATAGGCCATAGATTTCAAATGGACCTAAGTTAACTACCTTATTCAGGGGGCAGCAATTCTACCTAAAGTAATATTAGCTATATTCAAGCAAAACAGTTAAAATAAAACAAACAACAATAAAAATGGCAATGAAGAATTGGACCGAGTAGAAGTTCAAATTATCATATTACAATCTTGTGCATACATGAGGGATACCATTTCCTCTACCAATGAAAAGAAAGCAACACAGAATCTTAAATAAGAAGTTTAAGATGACTAACAATGTATTAAGATAAAAATTACTGCTGTTGCATGAAACATAGATGATTATAACCCCATGCTGGTCAATATTTTGCACTTCCAAAATAGAGCAACAATTTCACCTTTCTTGCATCAAGCAATAACTTTCCTAGCGATGAGTATTGCGGGACTTCTCCCAAGTCCCAGGACAAGGACCATGAAAAGGACCCTTATTAGCACCAGCCTGTTAAGTGAAAACAAGTTTTAATTGCAAAAATAACAATCCTGACGTGATAGCTTTATGGTCAAACAAATAACTCAAACAAGAAGATGAGCATCACTACCAGACGAGCTCCGTATCCTTCATATGAAGCTGGAAAAGCCCCCTCTGGACTGTGGAGTTTCATCCCATATGGTCCACCTTGAGCTATCATTTATGAAGACAGTGAGATTAGAAGCAACATAGAACACTACTGCCTGGTTGAATGGAATCCAGAAGAGACATCGAGCATTTTGAACTTAGACTCTCCACTTCAAGGTCCCAAGTTTAAACCGTCATAATTTTAAAAACCGGAAGGGTGAATAAAAACCATTATATACAACTAGTCTCAGTAGGAAAACGTTAGAAAATCGTATCAGATGGTGACAGAAATGTTGGAAAAACACAGGTCCTGAATGTAGCCAGCTAGCACAATTAAAAACATTCCCAGTACTCAAGTTTGACAGAGAAACTCCAACCAAACAGATACAAGTGAGATCATACCAGCAGCCCAAGGTCTACCATCAACAATGGCAAGTTCTGCACGTAGCTTTTCAACCTCACGTGCCATGGAGACCATGTTCTTCTCTATTGCTTGTCTCTGTTCCATCATCTCAATATTTGCCTTCTTTTCATAATCAATAGCGTTCCTATGAAATAAGTTTTAAATTTAGCATTTAAATATATGATTGGATATATTAATGATTAGCACTACAAATTAAATGCTCAACAAAATGGAAATACTTTTATTTGTTTGAAATTTTTTAAAAAAAGGAGAGAAAGGATTCAGGTATGTACCTTGCATGCATCAATTCCTGGTGCAGGCCATCAATTTCTGCTCTCAGAACAGGTATCTGTTGATTATCAGCTTGCAGCCTGCCAACATCTTGTTTGAGAGCCTGAACTTGACCAGTTAGTTCCTGCTTATTATTATTCAGTTTCTGAACTTCTTCACGAAGTTGCACAACCTCTTTTTTAATTGGCTCAGTTGCACGCAGATCTGCTTCCAGCTTCAAGCCTTTGTCAATAAGTCCCCTTGAGTACAGCTCTTGCTCAGCACGAACGTCACCAATGAAAAGATTTAAACGATGAATTTCCTCTTTCGCAGCACCAAGCTCTTGTCGTATAGCTATTCGATCTTCTACCAGCCTGCTGTTATCAGTCAAAAGCCTCCGAATTTCTGCATGCTGCATTTCAAGTTCTTCCTCCAACAACACAGGATGAGGACGTTGTTGTGGCAGAGGAGGACCACGGAGGAAAGATCTTTCAGGAGGAAATCCATGCCGGTCATTGAAGGCTTCGCGAGGAATGCGGTTTCTTCCAGCCATTTTAAATTATTCTGGGAAAAAGTAACACAATAAAATAATCTTTAGTCAGCTTTTACAAATGTTTGAATTATTCTGAAATCAGCTTTTTTATGAATATGATTCCAACCACAGATTTAGTATGTACTCACAGCATTTTCACAGAAAATGTGTTAATCAAAACCTTGATAAAATTTATGTGGTCTACTTCCAAGAGGAAACAACGCATTAACCACACAGAAAGTGGCAACTGGATTCGAAGATGATCTATAGTTAATAACCAGAATAAAAAAAGCTCAACTGAGTCTGGCATACAACTATTGAAGAGAATTCAAAATGAATCTTATGTAGGATGCCAAAAATCAGAAGTGACAAAGTCCAGATTTTTCTAACTTTTCCTAATGTTTGAATCAATAATCTGGATTGACAGACATTTTTTGAACCATCAAATCCCCTACTCCATACACTTAAGGTGCCAACATTAATTCAACCTTAAAATTCCCCCAAATTCATCATGTTCAAAACTCCTATGGCAGAAATATAACAAGAAAGCTACCATTCTCTCGATTGGACCCCCACCAATTCCATGAAAAAATCCCCTTAAGTTCTCATCAAATACCCATCTCCAGAACACTAGAAACCTCATTTCACTTAAACCACCTTGAAATTTCTAATCATCTATTTCAGATTGCAATATTAAGTTTATCTTCTAGCAATTTCTGGCAGACAAATATATATATACACGCATAGCAAAAATAGACAAACAGATGCAAGGAAGAAGGGGGTTTTTTGCCAGTAAATATGCAAGGAAAGAGTTAGAATATCAAAACCATTCATTTAAATAGATGAACTAGAAACATGAATTCCCAATAACATTGAAAAAAAAAAAGAGCATCTTTTCTTGGTACTTGGGCACAATTGAGGGGGAAAATCCCGCTTCTTCTCTCTGCTTCAACACCGTTTTGCCTGCACAACCAAACAGAGAATTAAGCAACAAGATGAAGAAAAATAAAAAGAAACCTTATCTTGGATACGAGTCCCAAGCTTCTGCTAATGTTAATCAAAGCATAATAAAAAAGAAAAAGGAAAGAAGATGAACCGAAACCTGCGAAAATGATACGAATGATTAGGGTTAGTGAAAAGGGAGTTGATTCAAATATTGGAAAGAAAAAAAAAAACTTGTTTTGGGCGCAAAATTTGAGAAGAACAAGATAGCTTAGAGGCTTAGATGAATAAAGCGAAGGTGTTAGGTGACAGTCGGCCAGACCTGTGATTCATCAAGGCAAATACTCTTTATATATTTTAATTATAAAAATTAGATTAATATATATACTAACGTTATATAAGCAGGATAATAATCCTATGTGTCACACACTTATAATTGACATGAATTTTATGTTAAGTTCAATTAATTAATATAATTTTATTTTATTCAATAATATTAACATTAATTACTAATTACAATCTATTTGTATAAATATAAAATTAAGATACCAAGTTAATTTGTATTTTCTATTAATCATTTAATGTTTTATTTTTTGGTTATTAAATTTTTTAATTCCAAATTTGTGTAATTGACTAAAATTCCCCCTAAAGGCTACAATTACTCCAACACTGCAACTCTCCAAATTTATTTTTCTGAAATTTTATCATATCATTGAGGTTGTTATTCATCTGTTAATTTACAGGTAAGTTTTCTTTGGCATATATAATATTTATCCTTAAATAATTTATTTTATTTTATTTTTTATAATATCTTTATATGCCATATATATAATATATAATGTTTCGAAATTCCTCAACTATTAAAAAAGTTTACTAAAATTATTATATCTTAAATATCAACTAACATATTTTATATTCCATAATAACCACCTTGCTGTAAAATAAACAATTTAGTCGTTTTATTAATATTAATATTTGTATTTATATAATATTTTTCACATTCATATTAGTAAATTTCGGTAAGTATGCATAAAATAAAAATTGTCATTTTAGTCCCCTCATAATAATAAAATAATAAATTAATATAGACTTAAATAGAAAAATAGACTATGACATTATTATGATATCATTGTCCTAAATTTAACGGCGTTACAAAAAGTACCATTTAGTTAACAGAACAAAATTCGGGTATCAATCTAGAATAAAAAAAATTATATATATAATATATTTAAATTATTATAAATATATTATATTCAAGTAATTTTATACACATACGTCGCACAAGAAAAAAATCTAATTTAGGTCTAAATCTCATTATGTACCTTTTATTAGATTTTGCATAAAATATTTAATGGCAACATAAATTATAAAATAAAACTATAAAAATATATTTGTTGTTTTTATAAAAAGAATTGTTTTTCAATAAATTTTTAATTGAATTAAAATCTGGTTAACGAGTGACATCAATAATTCAATCAACCCTTTAAATAATAGTATAGATATATATAAATAAACACCAATATAGTACTTTATGAGGAAGAATCCGTTTATACCAATGTAAAGCTAAAATAATTTTACACTTTTTTATATTATTAATATTTTAACGATCCAACTATCATATTTCATGTTCTATTTATATAGATTATGCATGTCAAATTTGATATATATTTAAAACTTTTAACTATTTGTTTTATGTAAAAAAGAAACTTTCAACCGTTTAATAAATATTAATACACATATTTTAGATCGATATGATATGACTCTCAGATTGCTTTAAAAATTTTACATGCATGACACATACAAATATACTGATAAATTCAACAGGTAGATCATTAGAACATTAATGATAAATTTATATATACTTAAAAGATAAATTTATTTTTAAAAAATAAATAAGAAAAATTATTTACATACACCGATGTAACAGATTACGTTAAATGTAACCTAGAGGTGTTCATGGGTCGGGCCCGACCCGACGGTCCGCCCAAAATATGGGAGGGTTCAGGTAAAAATATAGGCCCAAAATATGGGTTTGGACAAAAAAACAAGGCCCGTTTAGAAAACAGACTGGGCCTAGGGCACCACTTTTTTGGCCCGGGCTCGGCCCGAATATAATAAGTATTTTTTAATTTTTTAATTTTAAAATAATTTTTATTTTTTATTTTTAAAATAAATTTTTGGTATTTATTAAAAAAATTGGTGAGTCCGGGCTAGGCTCGGGCTTAAAAATTTTTTCTCGGGCCAGGCTTAGACAAAATTTCAAGCTCATATTTCTGGCCGGACCGGGCCCGGGCCTAGGATGGGGCCAAAATTTTTTTCTGGGAACACCTCTAATGTAACCAATATTCATAACAATACTCTTTAGAATTAATTTGATTTTATTTTGGAAATATTTTGAAAATTATTCTCTTTTGTAAAAATGAAATGAAATTAATAGAAAGGGAAGTTATGGTTTCCACGTCCTGTTGCAAAATTGTACATGATTTGCAATGGCATACTTGCTTCTGTATTAAGAGTACTTCCTCAAGAAAATTGTACATTTTCAACCAGAAAACAGAATGCATGAAATCCAGGAAACCAAACTTCCAAATTTCTTAAACAAACAAACAAACAAACAAAGGTAATATATCCAAGTTTCAACAATGGATTATCAAGTCATAACTGTGGTATGGATTTAGCTCGGATAAATTGTTTGAGTATAGCTTTCTCTTCGTCCAGCCGCTTCTTCTCCTCGGGATCTTTTGGTTTCACTTTCCTCTTCTCTTCCAATATATACTTAAAAAGTTCACGCTGTTGGCTCTCCGGAATCGGTTCAGGCAACTTCAAAGGCTGTGTGATGGATGATACAGGTGATGGGGTTTCAGTAACCGGAGGTGCAGTGACAGGTGTAGTTGATACAGGAGGACTCAAATCAACATCTTCTTCTGCTAAGTTCGTGTCCTTTTTCTTCGTTCTCATGAAAAGATAAGCTGCATTAATCATACACATCTTTATCAGACAAGAAGCAATTCATGTTTCTGAAACATTGAATTGTCAAGACCCAACTGACAAATTCCAAACTTTACAAATTTGACAATAAAAAGCAAACTTATGTTACAAAATTGAGTTCGGACCAGAGAAAGCAGCATAAGTTGGTGAGGGTGAACAACAATTCCGTTTCAGTATATGATTTTTGTCAGACAAGATAAACACCACGATCAAAGAAGTGATAAGGTTAATGCTAGTTACTACAGCCTAAAAATGAAAGTCAATCAAGATGTGCTCCTCATGCAAACATACGAAGAGAAACCAGTTTATCACTTATGAACAATAGCTAGTTCACTCTCCTTATCTAAAACCAATTATCATATCACAAAATTCTTAAAATCCATACATCTTTTTACAGATGAGAAACCACTCATCTCACTCTCATTTAAACGTTATTCATTCTCTCTCAGAGTAAAAAACTAGAAAGAAAACTAAAAAGAACATTAAAGAAAAACTTTCAGTAATTGAAGACTATGAATCCAACTTCATCTGAAAGTAATTTCCATGTGAATGCCATAGCTATTAGTTACTCCTCTGTAATCTCGCATTAGTTAACCTACGGCTTATAATTTTTGCAATTTATCATTGAAATGTTTTTTCAAGTAATTCGGATATGAAATTATGAAAGAATGGAAGTACCACATAAATTCTCTCTATAATGGAAAGTCAAAATGTAGGATTTAACATTTTAACCTCTCATTGCTTTAGGGCTATGTTACCTGGGTTCTTTTTTCCTTTACAACACTCATATCTGACACTTGGAATACATTGAGCATACCCTAATCCAACTTTTACCCACTAATCCAACCCCACTCTTTTGCATTTCTGTTATCTATTCACTAAAACTTCATGTATTTTATGAAGATCATACAAATGGGGAAATACTCTTTTGCATTTCCCCAAAATTAGAACTTGTATGGTGTTATCCTTCCCCCAAGTTTTGGACAATCCAGGTATTTTGGGGGTGGCAGGCAAGAGAAAAATGGGGAATCATATCACTCGGTCATTATCATTATACGCTCAGATGAATACGGAGATAATCACTCCACAAAACTCGTTGCTTAATTATTTTAACTACGGATTTAAGAGGCTACCTCAGGCCGCAGCATGGTGTTAAGATGTAAATATTTACTAACCCTCATAATAAGTCTTAATTCCGGTCAATTTAATAAAAATATTTAACCCTGTCAGTTCGATACACATTTAGACTGTGAATGTACCAAAAGTTAAGAATTACACACTTATAATGCCTATATATAACCAGAACTACTCTTTCGAATGAATACCAGAGAAATTAAGTAAAATTTTCATAGCTTTATTAAACATTTAGAGGGTTCGAAAAACAATCTACTCAGGTGAAATCATAGTTAGAAAAAGTGCCAACTTATCATTTCTACTAGTTTTCAACCCAGACTTGGATGGGATGACATTACTAGCAGCAGATCAGAAAACTTTTCCTCCCATCAATATATTATTATTGGAAAATGTTTCATGCCTCAAAGTAGTTCAACACAAACAGAAAATTAATATCAGAATGAATGCAGAATATGCAGATATTAAAAATAAGTGATGCTAAATATTGGTCAAACAATGAATGGGAATTGGTTCCCATTAGTAAGCAGCAAGAAGAGATGTGAAGTTGTAAATTACTCAATTTAGCTATGTGCACTAAAACAAAACAAAATAATATCAATGCCCCAATCCAAAGCAAAGGGGCATCAAGGGGATTAAGGCTGGTTAAGCAGAGCTGTGATGGGAAATGAACTAACAAGAAGAGTGAAATCAAAGTTTCATCATCATATAAATCCCTTTAACTTAAGCCCTAAACTTCTTTGAAACAACAAAGAGAGCCAAGAAGTAGAATTAAAAAGCATGAAAACAAGAATTGGAGCCGAATTAGAAAAAGAAAGAAGCCATTTAAAACTACTAATGATCCAACAAGTGAAAAAGGAAAGGAAATGACCTCCGACAGTAAAGTTGACAGCCAAGAGAAGGGGCCAAAGAAACTTGTAACGCCTTGCAAACGATTCCTTCGGAGGCTGAGGTGGTGGCGGCGGCGGCTGACCCATTGTATATGATGCTGCACCTGATGATGTTGAAGGAAATTCCTTTCCTTTTTGATGGTGTTGAAATTGTTTCAATTGAGCTGCAATCAGAAAAGAGAAACAAATTTTGAAAGAAACTCTATTATTTGAGAAGGAAAAACAGAGAGGCAAAAGTTGAAAAGATGATAATTTGAGGGTGTTGAAATTAGATTGAGAATAGTGAGACCTTTTTTAGGTTTGTTGTCGTAGAGCTTTGGACCTTGGCTCATTGTTGAGATTCCTTTTCCAGCAAAGCTTTCGCTACTCTCTCCCTCACGTTTCTCTCTTATGCCTACGCCTTTTGATTCTTTGGTTACTCGCCAAATTTTGGTTTAGCAAGGGTTTTAACTTTTAACTTTGGAAACTTATCTTTACCATTTTTAAGTGCATATTTCACTCGAAAAAAAAATTCATTAGAGTTCTTTTTTTAACTTAAGACACTTCTTAATTGATTTTAAAAAAAAATTAAATTAAATAAATAAGATCTATGCAAGATTTATATTTAACACTTAGAACCAAGTTTAGATAGACTCAGTATTCTTAGTTATTTGTTTTAGTTTGAACTTTGAAGTAAGATTATTTTATGAATACATCAACTTCAAAAATTTCAAGACATCCCATCAAATGGTTCTTACTTTTATCTTTTATAAGGGTTGATACAACCTTAATTCTGATTGTTTTAGATCATACTACAAGAGCTATGGCAAGTTTTAAATTTCCTTTTTATTTAAGAAAAAATAGATTATAATTAAGAATTAAATATGTAAAATAGGTCTCTTTTTTTACCCAAAAAGATGGGTAGTCTAATATGATTCATTCATACATATATATATATATAAAGCAACATTCGATTTGATTTGAGTGGAAAAATCAAAGCAACTCAAGATTACTCGGGGAAAAAATGATTTATCAGAAAATAAAGACAATTAATTTACAAGTTTCCACCTATGCTTGTTCTTCCTGCTAGTCTTTACAGGTGAAGACAATTGAACCCAGAAAAAACAGTGGTGGTAGTCAAACAAATTAACAAAAGTATGTCTACACTACACTGTACCCTCATAGTCTTACAATTTAGACCCCTTTGTGTCTTTTCATTGATCAATTCCAAGGGCGGGTGCCCCCATAACCTTTACCTCGGTCTCGGAAACCACCATGTCCTGCTTCATCAGATGAACAAAATGAGTATGCTTATAAAGCTTTCATAACTTGTTTACAACATGTTATAGACATTGCTATTTATGCATGAAAGCCCAGTAACATATTGGGCAATTCAATCGGTTCAATTAGCTACAAAAGCTCCATTGAATTTTATTTTATAATCACCACCAATAATAGCAAAACGTAGTTCAATTAACAATTACTTCTATCAAAGTGAAGAAACACTAGTGTTGTCTAATAACACCTTCATGCAACTAACTAAAATTATTAAATTCCATTTAATTTGCTGCTGTCATATGTTGATGATTATGCATAAACCTGCATGTTCCAAGAGAACCACAGTAAACTAACCTGATGGGGGAGGAGGTGCACCACGTCCCATTGCTGCCAATTCAGGACTGACCTTTTGTCCAGCTTCCTTAAGTATGGCAATAAGTTCTTTTGCAAATCTGGCATTTGCAGCTGTGAAGAAAGTGTAGGCAGTTCCTTTTGCCCCCGCCCTTCCAGTTCGACCAATGCGATGAACATAATCCTCAAGAGAACCCGGGAAGTCATAATTGATTACATATTTGACATCTTTCACATCTGCCACCAACTAAATCTAATAAATAATCCAGATGACAACGCTAGTTGCAAATTGGAAATGTATGGTCCCATGTTATTCTAAACATGCAAATGGTTCTTTAGAGAAAGTCCATAGGCAGCCATATCATACCACGTGGTCTTATATTTTGCTAAGGAATCAAAGCAATTATACTAGCCAGGCAAAATTGCAATAATAATAATAATAACAATAATAATAAAGAATGTCAGGTACCACTTTGAATAGGAACCCAAGGATTATTCGCAAATTCAAGTTGGAGCGTAATTGTGATCACAATTGAACAAACTAAAAACAATGGCCCTGGCTCACTTAAGCTATAGCTAACCATAAAATTGACAAAACAGAAGAGACATAGGTCATGGGAATAAAGAACACTAACAGATAACCAGTTTCTGGTAGATTAAATTATAACTAAAAAAATTTTGAAAGCTGCAGGGAAAATGGCCATAACAACAATAAGTCATTTACAGTGTACTAGTTAGGAAGAACAAAGAAGGCCCGAAGTACAGATTTGAGGAATATACATACCTAAGCCACGAGCTGCAACATCTGTTGCAGTCATTATAGGGCTCTTGCCAGCTTTAAACTCTGAAAGGACCCAATCCCTTTCTGCTTGACTTTTATCTCCATGAATTGAGAGAGCCGGCCAACCATCCATGCGAAGTTGCCTGGTGATTTGGTCACAGCCTTTCTTGGTATCCATGAAAATCAAAATTCTGCTGCCATCCATGATATCCTCCAGCAGCTTCACCAATCTGAAACACCAACACAGATCAATAAATAGCCTCAAGAATATTATATGCTAATGGTAAAAAGAATTAAAACCCATAAGAACAAGAGAAACTGTTCTCTACTTGTTATATTTCTGACTCTCCGAAACAATGTCAACATGTTGGCAAATTGCATGGTTAGCTTTTAAATCCGCAGATCCAATTATCACCTGCATAAAGACCAACGAGACAATAAATTTAAGCAGATAACAGAGCATCAGAAACAACTAAGTAAATTGCAGAAATCCTACTTTTACCTTAACATCAGATTACCACATTAGAGAAACCAAGAATTATATTTGGAAAGACTAAAAATCTTCCAAGTTTTAAAAATAACATAGAGAAAGTAAAGAATAAGATACATGGAGCACACATTAGCATTAGATAGAAAGTCAAATGTGGAAATAGAAGATATAGATAACATTTCCTCACAGGATAAGGTAATTAATGAAAATTGCCAAAAATGAGAAGCATCTTACTTTGTACGGATTGTAAAGAAACTGCCTTGCCAATTGTTCAACCTCCTTTGGCCAAGTTGCACTCCAGTATAAAGTTTGACGATCAGGACGGATCTGCATAAAAGAGCTCCTTAGTATGAGCTTTCCATCAGCTCAAATGTTACTCAAGACATTACAAAAATTGCAATACTTTGTGTAATTGGGTAATGTTTGGTGTAATTCGTGTTACACAAAATATTACGAGATTTGTAATAATTTGTGTAATATTACTAATGTTGTAATAATTAGTGTAATTGTGCAATTAAACAAAACATTACAAAAGTTGTAACATTTATGTAATTGGGTAATGTTTTGTGTAGTTGGAGTTGATGGAAACCTTATTTTAGAAAGCTCACCCAAGAACTTCTCTGAAGTAGAGGTGAGACTGCCAATTAATTTAACTGCCTACATAAAAAATAGACATTCTATACAAGCACATATTCTTAACTATATATAAAATTTGAGAGTAATAATCTAACTTCGCTATTTTAAATAATTTTTGTTCAGACAGTAGAGGGCTGCATTGTATTGTAACGATAACAAAGAATCTAATTCTTTCATGAACTCTGATAACATTAGCTTAGACTTCTGAAATCAACACTCTTATCATCCTAAAAAGTTGAGTTCCACCATATCAATTGGATAATTTAATCAACAAGTATAACTAGCAAAGTCTAACATCTCTTTTTTTTTTTTTTGAAGTGCAATACTTGAGTAACATAAAAAGGGTTAACAAGGAAGATAAAGGAGATAGGTATGAAAGGAAGCCATTATGCTCAAAATGAAATTTTCTCAGACATAAACAGTAACTAATCAGTACTTTTCCCAAATAGAGTTAAAAAATTGTAAATTTTAAGGGAAAATGGAGAGGGTTGGCCGGAAAAGAAAAAAGAAACAGAAAGGTAAGAAGAAAGACCTGAGAAACAATTTTTCGTATCTGAGGCTCAAACCCCATATCTAACATCCGATCTGCCTCATCCAAGACTAAATAAGTAACTCTTCGCAAATTTGTGTGATGTGAATCCAACATATCTATTAACCTTCCTGGTGTAGCAATAACAATCTCAACACCTGATCCAACAAACAATATTAACACTTCCCTCTCAACAAGTTTAAGCAATTACAAACTAAGAAACAACTGATTATTTAAACTAACAATAAACATGTCAGAAAGCATCTTAAATTGAAACCCATGTATAGGAGATCACAAGCAGTTCAGGAACAACGAAATACAGCGGAACAGTCAGCCCAAGCATGTTACCCCATACCTTTCTGGAGATCACGCACTTGAGGTCCCTTTGGAACCCCACCATATATGCATGTATTCTTGATCCTTGATGACGCACCAAACTTAGCAGCCTCCTGTTGTATTTGAACCGCAAGTTCACGTGTGGGAGCTAATACTAATACAATTGGACCATCTCCAGGAGCTGAAATATATACAAACAGGCAAAGAGTTATTCTGTCCCAATTATTAAAAACAAGCTGAGAAAATTAAATCGTAATCATAAGTCAATTTTTTTTACCTAAAATTGGCTGTGCGTTGACATGAACAATTGCAGGCAATAAATAGGCAAGAGTCTTCCCTGATCCTGTTTCAGCAATACCAATAAGATCACGACCCTTTAAAGCCATTGGCCAGCCTTGAGCTTGTATGGCTGTTGGTTCAACAAACCCTGCTTTCGAGACTTCTTGCAGTACATAGTCTGGAGTATGAAAATAATATCAATTCAACATGCTAATTTATATAAAGAGATAAGAAATATCCAAAATACATACAAATACAATAATTTCCAAATGCTATAGTAAAATGTCTATAACAAGAAATACTGAAAATGCTTTGAGAATAACAGTTAGCCTAACTATCAAAATGATAATCATTTTACTCTGATATGAAGTCTATAAGAAAAAACGTTTGCAAGTCATAAAAACACTCTTACAGTGGTTAACAATTCATAAAATGCAGCAGAAAATATCAATGATCTAACATCTAGAGGCAACAAAAGCTTATCAACAAAGATATAGGAAAATAAAAATTTAAGATGACACTAGTTGCTAAGTTTAAGATGAGGATACAAGCAACTATTGTCAAGAGTGCTTTCAAGTGCGGTCATGAAGCATGGCAATGTTTTTTTCTATTTCTGCAAGCATATACATATTTGAAAATCTTCAAGTAATGAAGAAATATTGGACTTGTCCTCTTTTCACCAATGCCAAGTAAAACAAAAGGTAGCTAGGTAAAAAGACAACAAACAAACAAAAAACCAGTTTAGTAAATGTCAAAAAGGTTAAAATTAAACATCAGGCATCAACTATGTTCTTTTAAATAAACTTGGCCAAATGATAAGGTTCTAAGATGGTACACCTAGTCATTCAAAAAAGCCATTTCCTTTAATGTAAATTTTTTATACATACTCAATCCTACAAGGGGAGGGGAAAAAGGACTTCTGAGAGTTCCAGTTTTTTCGAAATGCACTTTCACTTTTAAGGCTTTAAATTAACTTTTTATAAAAACAGATTTAAGCAAACAGGACTAGTTTTCTTTCAATACCGCAACTAATAAAATTATTGGCTTCTCTAATGATGAAAGAACTATTTTTAATAGCTGAAGAGAAAAACTAATTACAATACATTTTCACTAACTATGTGGTTCATGTAACTGACAATTCAAGAGAATTCTAAATGCATTTACTGCAATAATGTGAAAAAATCATCAATTTATCAATTGAATCTCACACAGAAAACAAACCCTGCCATCATATACTCTTTCTCTCAAAAAAATAAAAAGAAGAAGAAGACCACAGTCATAAAAGCAATAAGTCACAGATACAACCACTTCTATTAGACAGAAAAACAGAAAGCTTGCCCAGTAAAAGAAATGCAAACAAAATAAGATAAAATGGATAACTTAAATGAAATAAAAGCTGAACTTATTAACAGAAACAACAAAAATTACCTGGAAATCCCACATCAGCAAAACTCTTCACAGGCTTTGGAACATCACGACCTTCAACTGTAATTTCCCTCCGCTGCCGATATTCCTCCACCTCCATCTCAGACATTGCCGCCACAGAAGGAGATTCAACATAAAAATTCTTTTCAAATGGTGTCAAGCCATCCAAATCCAACTTCCTAGGTGGTTCAGCAGCATCATAGTCCTTTCTGCTTGACAAGGACCGCCCTGAACCACCATATGCTGAAGCCCCACCAAACCCTGAGTCACTATATCATCACACAATTAAACAGAGAAACTCCGAAGTACTACAATCTTCAAGTATTACAAAAGTAGGTAGAAGATTTGCCAATGACTCAAAGACATTGTGTTAAAGTCAATGAAATGCCACTCTGTTTGAACTTGAATTTAGAGCATTGGGTGATTAAACAACATAAAATTCATTGAAATATTTAACAGAAACATATTCAATAACTGTCATTCAGTCTCAAGTTAATCTAAATTAAAGAAACGCAAAACCCAGATGGAAAAAATACATAAAATTCTGAAAAAAAAATCACTAATTTTGAGGAAAAGAGCATAACGAATGAACGAATAACTCTATCTATATACATAAACAATAAAACCCAGAATGAAAAATGAGCTTAAACATAAAAAAATGAAAAAAAAAGAGACAAAATTTAAAGGGTAAATACAAAAGTTTTAGTAGTTACCTTCTACGGTCACGGTAGGAGGTGGGATCGCCGGAGCGGCTATCATATCGACTCATTTTATGTGCTGCTGTCCGTAGAAATGATTAAAAGTTAATATAAATGTCAATGTAACCGAAAAAACGAATTCGTGTTATCGTTTTGGCCTTGTTCGAATTAATTAGGGTTTTTATGTCAGGGTTTTACTCGATGGAGCTTTGTCCCTCTCCTTTTTGGTTTCAGTTGGGAGGAAAAGAAGTTAAGAGAAAGGGAAAAATTTTCCACTATGGCGTTGAAGCGTGTTGTGCACCGCTCTTGCCCTGTGTGTGTTAAGCGTACGCGTCAAATGGTAAAATATGCAGTGAATAACTGACACGTGGATAAATGTTTGCCTATTGCTTGTTTGTCACCGCCCTTTACCTTTAAGCTGTTGTGCCCGGTTGGCTGGAGGTATCGGTTTAGAAAAACTGGTTGATTTGTACAAATAGATTCAATTGTTTATTTTTAATATTTATTTAATTAAATTGTATAATATATCGATGACTTGATTAATTTAATCATTAGATTGATTTTAAAAACCGTTGCTGTACTTCAAATTTTATCTTGACATATATATTGAAATATTTACAATTTTAAAATTAAGAAAATTAATTACAAATTTTCAAAATTTATTCTTAGTCGATTTTTTAGGATCCTTCCTTTCTTCAAACGGGATAAACAGAGATAGAATCAGACTGATCCCCTAAATGTCTTTCTGGATATTCCTCAATATCCCGACTATTCACGGAACGTGAGAAGTGGATGAATGATCATCTGCTTCCAGAAGAAATCGAAAAATTTCTTAAGAATTCTACAAGATCCATTCGTTTTTTTTCCTCTGATAAATAGTCAGAACTTCATCTGGATTATACATATAAAGAATGAGGGTTGAAAGCGAAAAGATTCACACAGAGAATTGAGCCGAGAGTTCCACTAATAAAAAAAAGATTACGTATCTCTTGCAAGGATTTATTTATAAAAATTTAAGAACTAAATAATGTTGGTTGGTATAGGTGATTTTATTATAAAAGGTTGTAGATGTATAACATATGTATTTGAGTCAAATTATTGAATTTGAAATGAGTTCCCTATATGCTTTACAAAATATCAATATCCTTATGAAACAGTAAAAGATAAACATAAAGTAATATTTTGTACACAAAAATATTACAAAATCTACAATAGGATACTGATAGTGCTTCGGGGGTTATTAACGGTTGCATCAACAATATTTTGTCTGCATTTAAAACCCAAATTGAAAATTAATTTAGTTGGATTTTCAATCCTATCCCTCATGTATGTTGGGTTCTAACATCCAATTTTTTCTGATTTTGTCAAACATAATTGGAATGTTCCTAGAAGCATGTCGAAGACCCACTCTGACTTTACGAATCAGGTTAGACTCTGGAATAAAAAAGTATAGGGTCACATTTTTTCCCATAAAAGATAGTTGATTGGGAAACTTAATAATATCCAAAAAGTTTTGGGTTGTGCAAATTCAGTCTACCTTAACCAAGTTAAAATGGAGGTTAGGGATAAGTTGGAAAATATATTGTATCATGAAGAACTATTATGGCGTCAAAAGGCAAGATGCGATTGGTTGTCCTTAGCAAACCGCAACACAATTTTTTTCATGTGCGTACTTTGTGAAGGAGAAAACAGAATCAAATTGGCGCTCTTAAAAATAATATTGGAGAATGGATTTTTGATGAAGAAAAATTGAAATTTGATGCGGTCAAGTTCTATATGAAGTTATACAGAGAGCACCCGGGGCCAATAAGAGACTTACTTCCGAGTGCTTTCCCGCATCTTAATGAGGAAGAAATTCAACTCTTAAGCAAACCCTGTTTCTAGTGAGGGAATTAAGGTTGCATTATTTGATATGGCCCCTTTAAAGGCTTCAGGTAGCGATAGTTATCACGCATTGTTTTACCAAAGTCAGTGGGAACATGTTGAACTCTGATTACTTCAGAGTTATTTTAGTCGTTTTAGCCTTTAGTATTGAGCCTATTTAAAGGGCTTTTGTTACCCTAATTTAGACATACCAATCAACAATGGTTTTTCTTTGAGGGTAACAAGATGTAGTTATATATGAGTTTGAGAGAGTTTTTGGTGGTAATTATGGAGAGGATTTTGCATCCTTTTTTAGAGAACTCTATGAAAGTTAGGGTTTTATTTTCGGTGCTCGAGCTTGTACGTTTAGTACATTTAAGTTTATTTTCTTCATATTGTACTCTCATTTGTTTACTCATTTAGTGAAAAATCAAAGTTTTTTTTTGCATGTGATTTTTATCCTCTCTGGAAGAGCTTTCCACATAAAATTTGTTGTTTATACGGATCGATCCCAAAAGAAAATTTTATCTAAAATTTATATACTTATTTCAATAAATAAAATTCACATTTT
Source organism: Gossypium hirsutum (assembly GCF_007990345.1). Lineage (NCBI taxonomy): Eukaryota > Viridiplantae > Streptophyta > Magnoliopsida > Malvales > Malvaceae > Gossypium > Gossypium hirsutum. The sequence goes on along the minus strand of NC_053446.1, from coordinate 6,070,766 downwards.
AATTCTGCTTTAAATAAGTGATAAGATTAAAGTTGAAAGGCAACTTTTAAGTAGGTAAATGTAAAAAATTTTGTGCTTAGTTATTAAGTAATGTTTATAATAATTGATTTGATTGAAAGGATTGTAATTTAAAATAATTCATAAAATAAGAAAATTGAAAACAAAAAAACATGATTTTTTTTAATAATCATAATTTTTATTTATTCAGCAATTACAGAGAAATGATTACAATATATTTGCATACCAACATACACTATTCATGCGCATACTTCTGTTTCGGGAATGTTTAATTAAGCATTGGCAAAAGGGTATATTTCATATCTAAAGTTACAACTCCCACCAACTATTCTTCCTCCTCCTTTCCCGTCACAACAGCTCGGAAGCTCGCCGATTATGTCGTCAAGACATTTCTTACACTCAGTGCTAGAAAGGTCCCTGGTGCACTGAGTCAACCCGTAAAGTTTCTTCGATCCGTACAGTTCCATCTCTCCAGCAGCATACATTTTGGGATTTGAATAAGCTTGGGTAGCCAACTCGCTCAGCAGTTCCTTGGTCTTCGCATTGAACGACTGGGGTTCACTCACGTTGTTCAAGTTCCACATGTACAACTTGTTTTGGTTATCAACATGGCCAAAGAACTCCATGTTTGAGTACTTGAAAAGACAGTTATCGTACCAAATGATTGCACCTTTGTCGTAAGGGCAGCGTTTCCGTATTTCACTGCCTGCTTCCACAACACAGGTTTTACAGTCCGGGGTCGACACATCGCCTCTACAAAGTGCAAGGCCATAAGCTTGGTTGGGGTTTTGACCTATGGAACCGAGGCCGAATCCTGAAGGAGGAGCTTGAATGGAGAGGTAGCCAGTGAGCACATTTAAGTTGGCTTCATAAGGATCATTGTAGGCGGAGAAATTCCCAGAGTTGGAACAAATATGGAAGAGAGGATCAGCTCCGAAAGCTGTTTGGAGAAGGAAAGCAAGGCTTAATAGATAAACAATGGAAGAAGACATTGTAATTTGCAAATTAGCTTATTTGTTTGAAGTTGAGGAGAATGGAAAGTGTTATTTATAGGGAAATGTTTCCAGGGTTTGACCGAGGAGATTGATGGGGTTGACATTTTCAGGTTTTGGTGATGAGAATTTTTCAAACACAGGCTCCGGCGGCGGCAGTAAAATAATGCTGTAAATAATGGGGTAGAAATGTGGAAAGTTGAAATTTTAGAAGAGAGGATGATATTATAAATCCTGAATATAAAAAAAATCATGAATAAAGCAACATGTAAAGAAATATATTCAAAATGGAAGAAGTAAAGCATTGCATGTTTTATAAGATTATTTAGGGTTTACTTTTACATTTTAATTCACAAGGGAATAGATCATTTTATTTATTTATTTATGTTTGTATTTTTCATAAATCTACATTTCAACCAGCTAGCCATATGGTTAATTCAGCAATTTGACATTGTATCATCAATCTCTTTTCTCTGCTTGTCTCCATCAACTCAAATCACTATTTTTTTTTTATATTTACATTGTTACTTTTATAATAAAATATATATAACTTTTTTAAATAATTAAATGGTGGGTTTACACTCTTGTCAAGACTAGATCTACACAACAACCCAACCTCTATAACATGTATAATACCAAGTATGGTGATAATGGTATTAGTATTTACCAAAAAAGAATAGCTCTAATGACTTTTTAGCCCTTCAAATTTACAAATAAAATTCATTTTAGTCATTCATTTAATTTTTCATCTCTTTTAGTTATTAAACTTTTTTTTTGTCAAATCATCTAAAATGGATAGAAAATTTAACAATTATTAAATTTCCTGATATGACATACACATGAATTACCACGTGGATGACATGTAAGCATTTAATTAAATTTAAAAAATTATATTTTTATATTTTTTAATAATTTTTAATTTCTAAAAATAATTTTTATAATTTTTTTTTAAAATTTAAAAAAATAATTAAATGTCAACATATCATCTACATAGCAATTCACGTGTATGTCATACTAGTAAAATTAACAAACATTATTTTTGCTCTACCTATTTTGAGATAATTACACAAAATTAAAAATTAAAAAGACAAAAAAATTAAAATAATCCTTTTATAAAATTAAAGGGTGAAATAAATTATTATGTCAAAGAATTTATAATAAAGCTTTAGTATGCGTCAAATAGAAAACTTGCGCGTGGACAAATGTTTGCCTTGCTCCTTGTGTGCCACCGCTTTTTTTTTTAAGGAAACAAAATTATTACATACTTAAGACATGTAGCTTCAAATAATACCAAACCTATAGTTCTATTCAAAGTCATTTTGGCTATTTTTGTTTTCCTCTCTAAGAATATATTGTAGGAACCACTATTTAATCTTCATAAGAGTTAATGAATCTGTTTTTTATTCTCTTGTTTTAAGCTGTTGTAACTTGTATTTTAGATTTTATTTTGATATACAGAGAAAAAATTTTAGGAGTCAAATAAAATTTTAATTTTTAATAGTCTATATATTTATAACTTTTAAAGGATTAAATCAAACTTTTATAAATTTAGAGGGACAAAGTGTAATTTTACCTTTATTAATTTAAATTTTTAAAAAATTTTAAAAGGCCTAGATAGTAATTTTCCATTTTAGGGAGGATGGCCCCTGGCAGCCCCCTAGATTCGCCTCTGGATATACATATTGAAATATTTACATTGTTTAAAAAATTTATTTAAACCATAAAATTTATCTAAATTATATATATTTTTAATTTGGTACTTAAATTTTTGTCATAAGTGATGTTTAAACTATACTTCATTAATTGAAGTGATATTTAAATTATACTATGTTATCTAAATTATCCCATCCATTTAATAAAAAAATTTGTTAACCAATTATTTGTGACATGTGATGATTTTTAATTAAAAAATAAAAAATATTGAATATTATTTCCTTAGGTCATTTAAAAAAAATTATAAATATATTCAAGCAAAATTAATAATTTAAATATTACCAAATCTTGGTTCGCAAACAAAATCACAATAAAATTTATTACTATGCAAAAATAATACTTTTATGACTCCAAAAATATATCTCTCATGCTAAATCTTAATTTTTAAATCAGAGTAAGAATTTTGAGAGTATGAAAGAATGAGGGAATACTAAAAAAGAAAATACCAAAATTTTTGAAGAAATACCAACAAATATTAGGGATTACCAAAAATTATGAGAAAAGTATAAAAAAAACATGAGGGAGGGATTATCAAAAAAATACGAGATCATGAGGGAATATAGAAAAACATGAGGGAGTACTAAAAATTTTGGGAAAGTTTAAAAAAAATATGAGAAATTACCAAAACTTTTGAAGAAGTACAAAAAATAATGAGTGAATATAAAAAAAAAAACCAAAAATTCTCACTAATATTTTTTTTTCCGGAAATGTCTTGCAAGTGTTTATTCATTAGAGCTTAAAAATTGAATCATATTCCTCCACATGTGTTACGATATGGTTCTCAAATCAGATTTCTTTAATCTATAAATAAAATTATTGTAAAATGTTAGATGGGTTACAAAATATAAATCCAAGGTAAAACATAAGTAAAAAAAAGTGGTAATTAAGTTATACCGATTATAATTGTTGCCATTGCATGGAAAAAGTAACATTATTTATAAATTTAAGAAATTATAATTTAAAAAACATACATTTTTATTTATTCAGCAATGACAGAATACAATATATTTCCTGACCAACATACAAGTAACATTATTTATAGATGGGCATAGTTTCGTTTCAGGAAGGTTTAATTAAGCATTAAGGAAAGGGTAAATTTCATATCTAAAGTTACAACTCCCACCAACCACTCTTCCTCCTTCTTTGCCATCGCAGCAGCTCGGGAGCTCCCCGATTATGCCATCAAGGCACTTCTTACACTCAGTGCTGGAAAGGTCCCTGGTGCACTGAGTCAACCCGTAAAGTTTCTTCGATCCGTACAGTTCCATCTCTCCAGCAGCATACATTTTGGGATTTGAATAAGCTTGGGTAGCCAACTCGCTCAGCAGTTCCTTGGTCTTCGCATTGAACGACTGGGGTTCACTCACGTTGTTCAAGTTCCACATGTACAACTTGTTTTGGTTATCAACATGGCCAAAGAACTCCATGTTTGAGTACTTGAAAAGACAGTTATCGTACCAAATGATTGCACCTTTGTCGTAAGGGCAGCGTTTCCGTATTTCACTGCCTGCTTCCACAACACAGGTTTTACAGTCCGGGGTCGACACATCGCCCCTACAAAGTGCGAGGCCATAAGCTTGGTTGGGGTTTTGACCTATGGAACCGAGGCCGAATCCTGAAGGAGGAGCTTGAATGGAGAGGTAGCCAGTGAGCACATTTAAGTTGGCTTCATAAGGATCATTGTAGGCGGAGAAATTCCCAGAATTGGAACAAACATGGAAGAGAGGGTCAGCTCCGAAAGCTGTTTGGAGAAGGAAAGCAAGGCTTAATAGATAAACAATGGAAGAAGACATTGTAATTTGCACGAGTTAGCTTATTTGTTTGAAGTTGAGGAGAATGGATTGGGAGCTGTTATTTATAGGGAAATGTTTCCAGGTTTGACCGAGGAGATTGATGGGGTTGACATTTTCAGTTTTTGCCGATGAAATTTTGGTGATGAGAATGTTTCAAACGCGGGCTCCGGCGGCGGCTGTAAATAATGGGGAATGCTAAAACCGCAGTCATTCTTAAACTATCACGCAGAATTAGTAGTAGAATTGCGGGAAGGGTGTACCGAGTAAGGGATAGGTCGTTTTTAAAAAGAGAACGAAGATGCAATTTTAAACAGTAAAAAAACTTAAAATATATTAGTTGATAAATAGGTAAATATATATTATTAAACTGAATAAAGTTTTTGCTGAAAGGAACTCAAAGCTTAGATGAGTAACCCCAATATGAAAAAGTAAATTTTAAGCATAATAAGATAAATAGGAAAGAAAATAACAAAAATATTTACTTTTTTGAGTTAACTCATATGAAAAAATAATAATTTTTATATCAATCATGAGATATATTTTATCCATTAATCATTAGGTTATGAAGTTGATTCTATCCATGAGAATAAAATACATTTTATGACTAGATTAGAAAAATGATTCACACTTAAACCAAAAGAAAATATTCTCAGATCTTTCTACCTCAAATTTATTAATGAAAAATGATTGATTACAGATTCTGGTTCTTGAATTTCATCGCATGCTTGTTTGTATTTTTCATAAATCTAGATTTCAGGCAGCAATATATGATTAATTCAGCTTTAACAATCAACGGTTTGATGAATATAACAAGTGTAAGAATCCTACAAAGAGTTGACTTAGTATCTCATTTGTGAGCTTCATAGATGTTTCTCCACACACTAGTAAACCTTTTTTTCCCTTTTATTTATAAACTCAAATCACTATTTATTTCCCAATTTAAAAAATATTTTTATATTAACATTATACTTATTATAATTGAATTTAAATATAAAAATATATACTTTTTAAATTGATACAAACAACTGATAGATACAACCTGCCATAACAGGAAACGGAGCTGAACCGGGCATTTGGCTCCAACCTGCCATAGTACTCGAAAAAGAATACATATAAAGGCTAGGAAACGCACCTGGCATCATTTGAAAAGGCGGTTGCGTGGGTATCATCGACTGAACTGCTGCGTCGGGTGACTGTGTCGGTGCTTTCGTTGGGCTTGGTGATTGCATGGCCGCTGATGATGAGTCGGGTGAATGTCTGGGCCTTGTTGAGGGGTTGCCTTTGTCGTGTTGTCGTCTTGGATTTAGAGGCCCACGCCTTTCCCTTCCGACACGTAATTGCCGCTGCCTCTCATCTGGCGTCAGTAAATACGGCTTGCCATGGATCCTAAACCACGGCATGTATTCTGGAACGCACGCTAACTTCGGAACGATGATTGGTTCCGGAGTAGGTATATTTTCATACGCGATCTTCCCACATTTCTATGTACCCGGACCAGTATCTCGGCCAATCCATATTCAATTGCCGAAGGTCGACTTTGTGTTGATCGTCGAACACCTCAGGATCTATGGAAATCGGTTGTCTAAATCCAAACTGTCTTAGCACTCTGTCTGACTGGTGCGGCTCCACGGTTGCATAGTTGATCAACACGACTTTCACGTGCCAAGCGTGAGGATTTTGTAAGAACTCTTTCAAAATTACTGCCCGAATTGCCAAATCCTCGTATGGTGTCTATTGAAACTATATGAACATGATAGAAATATTAGTTATATACATAATACTAAATACTAAATTCCAATCGACTAGCGAATGTATGGAAATATCTATTTTATTTAATACTTACTTGTGCTTCCGACCGTTAGTCCAATAGAAGCTGTATATCTTCAAGTTCGGTAGGTAATCGAGCATGACTTGCCGGATGGTTCCACCTAATTAAATAAATTTTTAGCATACTTTTATTTTTAAAAATCTACATAATAATTGTAAAATCTAATATAAAATTTACCTCGTTATGAGTGGGAATGTATATGGGTGGTTCACTCGAGGACGTAGAAATGGAAAGCGAAACCGCGCCCATGACTGCAATAGTAACAGGCAACTCCGATGTTTGCTCTCCTCGGTCGCGTCGCCCCGCACATCTCCCAATATAACGTTGCCAAGACGGCAGACCCCCAACTCAATTCACCGGCTGCTCTAAAATCAACGAGTTTCAGTAGCCATCTTAGATGTACGCGGCTCCGTGACGTGTCGGGCATCAGATAACCTCCAATTAATTGAAGAATGTATGCCCGAGCATATTGGATTCTTTCAATTTCGGTTGAATCTTCATCCGGATCAGGGAATGTGTCACGTAAACAGCCCATCTCGATCTTACCTCCCTCCATTTTCTCCGAAATAGCGCCCAAAAGCTCGTAGCACACCGCCCCCCAATTGCTAGATTGGGCAGACCCGGTGACTGTAAAATAATGCTGTAAATAATGGGGAATGCTAAAACCGCACTCATTCTTAAACTATCACGCGGAATTAGTAGTAGAATTACGGGAAGGGTGTACCAAGTAAGGGATATGTCGTTTTTAAAAAGAGAACAAAGATGCAATTTTAAACCATAAAACAAACTCAAAATATATTAGTTGATAAATAGGTAAATATATATTATCAAACTGAATAAAGTTTTTGCTGAAAGGAACTCAAAGCTTAGATGAGCAACCCCAATATGAAAAAATAAATTTTAAGCTTAGATGAGTTAACTCATATGAAAAAATAATAATTTTTATATATATAGTGTAATGGTTACTCATTTTATTTGTTAATGATTAGGTTGTGAGGTTGATTCTATCCATAAGAATGAAATACATTTTATGACTAAACTACAAAAATGGTTCACCCTTAAACCAAAAGAAAATATTTTCATATCTTTCTACCTCAAATTTATTAATGAAAAATGATTGATTACAGATGCAAGGCGTTTTTCTGGTTCTTGAATTTCATCGCATGCTTGTTTGCATTTTTCATAAATCTAGGTTTCAAGCAGCTATATATGATTAATTCAGCTTTAACAATCAACCGTTTGATGAATATAACAAGTGTAAGAATCCTACAAAGAGTTGACTTAGGATCTCACTTGTCAGCTTCATAGATGCTTCTCCACACACTAGTCAACCTTTTTTTCCCTTTTATTTATAAACTCAAATCACTATTTATTTACCAATTTCAAAAATATTTTTATATTAACATTATACTTATTATAATTGAATTTAAATATAAAAACATATACTTTTTAAATTGATACAAACAACTGATAGATACAAAAGCAAATGTCAATACTAAAACCTACAAATATGCTTTGTCTAAAGATTATACAAGAACCCTCAACTTTAACCTAAGGGGCTAAAACCCAGAAGGAAACAAATGATACACTACCCATTCTCTTGTCTCTCTCTCTATGTATATATGTCAGTTGAGCCAGCTGGTGCTGAACAAAAGTGTTGAGCACCATCTTTATCTACTGCACTGGTTTTGCACCTGTTTAAAGGAAAAAGTAGTATGTGATTAGTGAAAAGATAAACGAATACTGGGCTGAAACTTGGAAGAAAAATACTTGGTCAAATTGCAGGAGTTTCTTATTCATTTTTTTTTTCCTTTTATAATAAAAGGGTCATTTTGTTACAAGAGGCCGGATATAAAAAGTGGCAAGCAAGCAATCATGAATTAGATCAGAAAATGACTACCGTTTTAACTTCCCAATAATTCTACACCACATTTGCAAGTTGCATCATTATCTAGAGATAGAAACCTAGTGTCTGTGATTCATGCAAGCTTGTTGCATGAGCCTTCCTCCCAAAACTAAAACATAAGGATAAGCATTTGGGGAAAAAAGTCAACTACCTAGAGAAGAATGCATATTTGAGACATAACAAGCAGCTATGGATTAACTTTTAACTTACCATTTATTTCCTTCAGTATCATCTCTGCAGATGCACCAGTGGAAAATCCAAGCCTTACCATGAGTTTTTCCAAACGGTTTACATTTGTAAGGTAGAGATATCCAATCTGAAAAATTGCATGATTAACAACTTAAATCAAGAGAAAAGGTTCTTGAATTTTCGACTTATGACTTCTTTTAAACATGTTAAATCCAAATATTAAACAGCAAGAAACTGGTTACGTATCAAGTAGATACCATATCATACATGATCTTGGAAGGCTTACAATGGCAAAACTCAATGCATATACAACATGGTAAATCCTAAGATGAATTTTAGAGAATCAAACACTCTATGGTACTAAATGAAATATCATAGCTACATGCCAATGATGCCTTGGCCGTGTTGGCAAGGTTGAGACCTTGGGTCTATGAACACCAAGGTTCAAGTCCCACCGTGGTAATTACCATGTGTGGGTTCTCCCCTAAATTTACTCTGTAAGCAATCCCCCCACCCCCACCCCCCCAAAAAAAAAACATCTCATAGATGCATACATTTAAGTGAAAAACTATTTTAATAAAGATCATATAAACTGACTGGTGGAATTATGTCAAATCTCTAGATCTACCCATGATGCATGGCATTATCCTGTTTTAGCATGCAGATACCTTGACAAGACTAAGATTAACGTGCAAATACAATTAAAATTCCAAAAAACCTTTATAAGAAGAAAACAGAATGGCCTCCCCATTTTTTTTTTTTTTTTTTGTATTAGCAAGTCATAAATAGATTTCAAAGCTGACAAATTTCTTGTTTACAATAAATGAAATACTTCAGACCAAGCCATAGGTCCATAGCCTATTGGTCCACAATTTCCTCCAAAAGAAGAATTTAAGTGCAAATCCCCTTGCCAAAATCAAGGATAACTAAATCAATCAAATACTTTTCCAAGGAAACACAATAACTTAGGATACTGACCAGTGTTTCGAGTGAAGATGCTCTATTATAAACTGCCACACCAGCACGCTTTTTTGTCCGTGTTTTAGCAGAATTAATGTTCTTTCCCCATCGAAGAACATCCCTGCAGTAAAATGATCAAATACAATAATATTTTTTTAATTATATTCAAGAGAGGTTTAGGTTTTGCATGCTCATGTTAAAACGCAGTGGAAAGTGCAAACATAAGATTTTGAATCTCTATATCTGTGCTGACAAGAATCCATGGCTGTTTCTTGATGCCTCTACTTATGCAACATAACAACTGGTTATTGCCCCCACTATTAATTGTTATTTTTTTGAAAGATACTAATTATTATTATTATTATTATTATTATTATTATTATTATTTCTAGACTTCTCCTGCCATTACAATACATTAGAAATTTATATGTATCATGGAATATTTAAGTGCCTTAAATGTCACACCTTCTGGTCTTATCACCATTTAAAACACATAGGGAAAAAATTCATCTTTCTTATGTCCTAATGGAGCACCATAGACTTGAGTAGAAAACTTATCAAGCTTTTCTCTTTTTAAGCCAACGACATCTGATGTCTACACCAATCAATCCATCTATTCTAACCAATATTCGAATAACTAGAGCAGTTCTCTTGTCTTCAGTTGTTCTAAATTTATTAGTTATTTAACAGCTTGACTGCAACTCAAATGTTGAAGTCAGAAATTCCAAATTTTTAAGTATTGTAATGGGGCATCCATATACATAGAAACAAAGACTATGTCGCTTTAGTTCTTCATTTTTCTCAATATACCACGTCCAACACATTCAAATTTGGATACAAGAATAAGACTCCAAGGATCCTTCATATAAATGGCAAAAAACATTTAAAAAAAATTAAACATACCCATGTCTCACTCATACTACTAACCTTTCAGTGTTCGATAAGAAACTAACATTAAGAAGTTCCTGTAGCAATGCATCCTAAAAGAATCAAAGGAACTTAAGGTTATTAACATGCACAAATAATCAAAGTAGTCTTCACAACATTACTAAATATTCATTAAAAAAGACTCATACTTGCGCCTCACAGCGTACTACCGATGTCACACGATCGTTATACTCTTCAATATTTAGAGGAGGGTACAGAAAATGTCTACGCGCATATAGCTGCAGATTACAAGAAAAAACATTACATGTAAGAAACCCACAAAGACATAATCAAACTTCAAAATTAAAGTTACTGTCATCTTATACTCTGACAAAGGATATGACAAACATGTTCATGGGTTTTTGCCCAGTGACTAACAAGTTGAAAAGGTTACAATAAAACAACCTCGTAAATGCAATCACCAATATAGGCTAATGTGGCAGCATTGAAAACCGATCGAGGCTTCTCCACTTTAGGTGGGGTGGGTAACCATCTCTCATAACCCAAATAAGTGTCATCCAAATCTACCTTTACGGGCGTTACTTCTACAATTTATAATTAGGGATATGAGATAAAAACTCAATATTTAGCTACAAAATGGTAATAGATTGGCAAGGAAGGGATTACCTTGAGTGGGACGCTTGAGGATATCGAAAACCGAAGGGTCGGTGCGGGTGGGGAGGGTGATTGGCGGTGACGGTTTAAGGTTGGGGGTGGGTTTTAGCTTGCGTGGAGCGTTGGGGTTGTAAGATGGCCTTTGCTGGGTGTCCCATGAAGCGGTAACCGCCACTGGAGATGGTGGTGTCCAGGTCAGAATTGCCATTTCGCCCCCGTTATCTGAAAGAGCGAAGATTTTGAGACGGGGGTTTTAAGGGAGGGTTTAAAAGGGGTTGATGGGTTCTGAGCCCAAAATAAGTACAGTCATAAGCAAATAAGATAAATTCAAATACTAGTTTGTTAAGGTTATGGTGCAAAACTGCAAATTTGGCAAAAAAAATTTCCCTATTTAAACTCAAATCTCACTAAATTATTATTTTTGCTCTATTTTCGTCATTTATTTTTTCACTTATTCACTAAATTTTTTGAAATAAAATATTTAGCCACTTCCTGTTGGAGAAATGAAGGAAAATTGATGTGGACTTTTTGTTGGTTTAATAATAAATCTAGCCCTCTAATATTTACACATTTTATCAATTTGATCCTAAATCCTCTTCTTGTACCGCTTTCACCGCTGGTGGTCTTGGGTTGTATGTGAGCATGTATGTTGGCCACATATATGAGTTCATAACCATGTCCTCAATAACCTGATAGAATTCTTCATAGGTTTTATTCATAAAGGCCTCTCTTGACGCACCATCTAGTCTAGACCTTAAGTTTCCATTATTGTGCTTATGTGCGAGGGAATTGAGGCTGTTGGACTGGTTTGGAGAGATACAGGAATGTTTCCATTCAACGGGATCGGCTGGTGTGTTTGGAAAGTGTTTAGCTTCATGCTACACTTTTATGGGACTGGTATGGACTTTATGAGTCATGAGGTGTATTGGGAGATCCGCTTATCCAATGCATATGTGTTTATACATGTTTCCTAGTCACAATATGTCAATATATTAACATGAATTGCTATGATACATGTTTGATATAATACCATGAGTAAATGATCTAGTATGCTTTCAATTAACCTTGACATTGTGGATTATTTGTGGCAATCTTTGAGCACTCACTGAGCTTGAAAAAAACTCACTCTTTTATGTATATTTTGCAGAAAAATAGATTGAGTAAGGAGGAGAAGTGGGCAAGCTTGTGATGAGTATGTGTTGTGTTTTCTACTTCAATAAGAAAGGCAACGTGGGACCAAAACTGAGGATGTTAGACTTTATTAATTGCTAGTTGTAATGAAAATTTTAAGGATTGTTTCAAGTATTTTATATCTGGTTTATGGTTGTTTGTTTGATTGAATTTAATGCTTGAATATGCATGACATGTTTGTTGAAGATGCATGATGAATAGTATGTATGTCTACTGGTGAAATGTTGTAATAGATGCTCAAATGTTATGTTGAACATTTGGATAAGTTTTAAATGTCATATTGGTATGAAATGAACCTATTTTGCACTTAGAAATGCATGAGCTGCAAATTTGACATGTTAAGTAATTGAATTGTGACTTTAGGATTGCATGCTAGCATAACAATTTACTTGAGATGTCAAGGTATGTTAATACATGATATAGAGTATGATTTATATGATCTATGAATGTTAGAAAGTTTTAAGTGTTGATTTATTGAAGAGTTAGGCTTGTAATTATAGATTTTAAGCTTAGAATATGAAAGAATTAGATTGTAAAGTTAATTTAGCTTATTGTTAATTGTACAAGCCCAAATTTACCCGGGCTCATACCAGTAAAACAAAAAAAGAGGCCCAATTACAATGTTGACTCAACAGGCTCAAAGTCTTTAGCCCAAACTGCTAAGGCCCATTACAAACCAGATCAGCCCAACAAGCCCATTACAAACCCAATCCTGAACAAAACCTAAACGGCCCAAATGGCCCAACACAAAGAAGAAACAGAAAACTCCAACCCGCACCTAGGGCCTTCTGCCCTTCTGCCACCGTCCCATCACCTCTTCTGCCGTGTCACGTCTCTGCTTCAACCACCTCCACTGCTTGACACCCTGCAAAGTGAAGCAAACACGCAACAGCAGCGCAAAAAAAAAAAAAAGAAAGCAGTGGACAAACAGTAATAGAGAAACAGTAATAAAATAATGTATCAGTGGCTATAAAGGCCACGAAAAACATATTGTAAGGGAGAGCCTTCTTTTTAAAAAAAAATCGAATACAAGAAGAAAAAAAATCAAAAGCAAACAGTTCAAAGGTGTCTCTTTTACTCTTTTATTTTATCCGAAATAAAAACATAAATAATAAATAAATAAAAACTCACCTTCGGTCGATCCTCCGTCACAAGTCGAGAGCCTCTGGTAACCCAAATGTCATAAAACCCATTCGGGTTCCGACGAGGGCTGGGGGCGAGGCGAAGACGGAGGTTCTTTCCCTTGCGATTTGACTCTTTCTTTCTTCATTTTTCTGTTTTATTTCGAAATATATCCTAGATCTAGATTTTTCTTTTTGAAAAATATAAAGATTAAAAAGAGAAGGGGAGAGCTTACTTTTTTGACTCACAGGAGAGAAGTGCAAATTTTCATGATTTTCGAACGCCGGCGCCGGCAACTGTCAGCTAACGGCCGGAACCCTAGGCCGAGCGGGGTGCGGGTTTGAGAGATGAGAGGCCTTGAGAGGATTTTTGAAGTTTTTTTTAAAATAAGGGAGAAAGAAATAAAAAAAATAAAAATGGGGCTTAAATAGAAGAGACGAAACGATAGCGTTTTGGGTGACTTCTCCAGGCGCAAAAACGACGCCGTTTTGCCTTAAACCCGCGCGGTGACCCGACCCTGGGGAGGATCCGCTTGTTTTCTTAAAAAGGAATATTTGCGCGCATGGTCCCTCCGCTTTTGCAACGCGTTGCAATTTGTCCCTTTTTTCTTTTTTTCTTTTATTTCAATTCAACCGCATAATTTTATTTTTTTTTCATTTTAGTCCCCATCGAAGTTGAGCGTTTTGAAGGCCTGGGATATTTTTTTTGGTCCTTCTCCTTTCGCGCGCGTCACAGTTTGGTCCTTCCTCTTTATTTTATTTTTGATTTTACCCCAAATCTTTGTTCTAGAATTCAAATTGGTCTTTCTGTTGTTTTTTTTGTTATTTTATTAATGAATATAATTTTTATTATACTTGTTTTTTATATAATTATTTATTCCTCATTATTATATTATATTAATGTTTATTATTATTATTATTATTATTATTATCATCATCATCATCAGATTTTTGTTTATACTTACTATGTAAATTTTAAATATATGTTTCTTATTATATTATTATTATTATTATTATTATTATTATTATTATTATTATATAATTGCCTCTCTCTCTCTATATATACACATATACACATATCTAATATTTACATACATATATACGTTTATATTTTTTATATATTTTATAACTTATATACATGTATGTATTTATATGCACATTTTAAATTTTTACATATATCCTTTTTCATTTTCACAAATGTATATACACATACTTATACATACTCTTTATATTTAAAATCTATATTTTTCTTATGTATTTTCCATAGTTTATAATTCATGTATACATATATTTTTATATATTTTACAATGCATATATGTGCGTTTTTTATTTTTATAAATACATATACATATACCTACCTTTATATTTTATATATATTTCATACATATATATATGTACACATACATACTTACATATATTTTTAAGTACATAGATTTTTCATGTTTTCATAATTTTATGTACACATATATATCTTTTTACTTTTTATTCATAATTTTATTCATTTATTTATTTATTTCATTTTCATTATTGATTTAAAAGAATGCTTTAATTTTATTTACTTGTATACATTGCTATGTCGTACGTTATTGATTTGTATTTTTTGTTTATCTTATTTTTGTTGCTATTACTCGTATTATTTTTACATCATCGTATTCATTTTTGTTTTGTTACGCATATTAACATTGTATCTTATTTTTACTATTTCGTGTTAAATTATTTTATTCAATGTATAAATTATGATTTTTGAATAAACAAAATCTCGTGTTTAGATTTGAGACATTTGAGAAAGTCGTACCTTAACTTTTAGGGTTTCGATTTTCTCGATAAATATAAGTACGCGAATCATTTCAAACAAAGTTTTTAAATAATCTCAGGAATTAATAAAAGATCGTGTTCTAACTCACGGGACATGATCTCTTTCCTAAACCCGAGATAATTAAATATGTTTCAAAATAAGTAAATTCTTTTTGGTATTCATTTTTGTATCGGGAATTTGAGACATTGTGTCCTAACTTACGGGATATAATTCTCTTTCTCGATCAACATAAAATATGCCTTCTCAAAATTTTTTAACATTTTAATAAATGATCGTATTTTAAATCACTTTAAAATTTCCGATCTTCGATGCTAAGACACTAATTAATCAACTAGGTGTTAATTTTGGGCGTTACGAGGGTGCTAATCTTTCCTCGTACGTAATCAACTCTCGAATCCGTTTTTCTGAATTTTGTGGACCAAAATCGTTGTTTTAATAAAATTAAATTATTTATTAAAAACAATCACAATTCGAGGTGTCCCTATCACACCTCATCAAAAAGGATTGGTGGCGACTCCCATTTTTGTTTTCGTTTTCAAAATCTCAGTCGACCCCGTTTTGTCAAAAAAATGGTGTCAACATTAATTTTGTCACATTAAGGACCAAATTGAATAAATGTAAAACTTTTCATGAAATGATGTTAGTAATAGAAAGTATCAGGTCCCTAACGAGAATATATGAAATTAGATTTTAATCCAAAGCTAGGAATTGAAAGTTATGCTTATCTCGAGTTTAAGGATTAAATTGAATAAAATATAAAACAGGAGGAAAATTGAAAAATAAAATTATATGAAATCATGCATATCATGGTATGAAAATGTTTGATATTGATTAGTAATATGAAATAATTGTATAGATAAGAATTGGATCAAAGTGGAGTTAATGAGGAAAAAAGTTAAAATTACAAATTAGTCTCTGAAGTATCCTCTCTTTTCATATTTTAAACCAGAAAGTTCATATGGAACTTGCTAGTTTAGTTTAAAAAGTACGAAAAATTAATTAATTCACATTAGCAGAGTGAATTGACAAATAATGGGGTAAATAAAATATTTTTTCAAATTAAAAAGGATTTTAAATTAGTTCCAAAAGAATTAAGAGTTGTTAACAGCTAAACTAAAATGTAGGTGACTGTTTACCCAACCTATACTGATTCAATTAAGTAAATTAACTATCTAATTAGTTGACTAAACAAACCAATAACAGTGAGATTAAAGTTTGGTCCCTAAGCATCAATAAGAGGCATTAATGTTCCCATATATACTATCTAAACCCTAACCGGAACAAAGCATTACATTAAACAAGCTAAAAAATTAATTTGAAATTTTTAAATAATTTTTAAAAAATTATTTTCTTAAAAAATTAATTTAATTTGAAAAATATCAATAACCTTCGAAGGTTCTCAACGTATGGGTGTCTACGAACCCATAATATTTTAGTATTAAGCTTTGTGCAATTTTGTGATAACTTTTACTTCTTATTACTCTAAATTCAAGGTTGGGGATATACTATAATGCCTTTCTTAATTACCCTTTATTACACATATCAAAGTGAGCAAGAATTGAAACTCATTTTGTTTTTGAAAATTTGCAAACCCATTTTGTATAGACTAAAAATATGAGTATTGCTAATATTATTATATTTTGTTAATTTTTAAAATTGATTTTATGATATTTTATAAAATTGCAACCAGATTATCATCATGTATATAAAATAATTAATTTTATAAATTATGTTTTACACATTGGACCAAAAACACAGGTATCAAATTAAAAATAATGCCAAACTCTATATTAAGACATTACGAAAATGTATAATTTTAATTATATTAAATAGGTGTAACTTAAATATATTTTATATATGTAGATATTTTAAAATTAAACTCTAATAATTATAACAAATTATACAAAATATGAGATAAATAGGCATATTAGATAAAAATACAATAGGATGGAATTAAAAATGACATGGTGTTCTAAATCAATCCATTTAATATTAAAATTAAAACAATTAAGTAATACATTTGTTTTTAAATTTTAATTACTAACATAAACTTTTTAAATAATTTAATACCAAATCATTATAGATTATGAATACATAATTTTTTTTCTTAAATTGAATCACAATCAAAATTAAAGTGCAATATTAAATAATTGATACATGACATATACATAACATACCTTAATGCATTCAGAATGGAAAATTTTGCCTATAAATAACACCTTTCATGGTCCTAAGCTCCAAACGAATAATCAAAATTAGAAAATTACAATGTCTTGTTCAAGAATTGCCTCCTTTGTTTATCTTCTAACCCTTGCTTCTCTTCTCCAAACAGCTTTTGGACTCTTCCATAATTGTTCCGACACTGGAAGTTTCTCCGCTGGCGATCCTTATGAAGCCAACTTAAACCAAGTCATTGAGTACCTCTCCAGTCAAACTCCTTCATCAGGGTTCGGGCGCCATGCCATAGGTCAAAACCCAAACCGAGTATTTGGGCTGGCACTTTGCAGAGGCGATGTGAGTAGCGAAGATTGTAAAACCTGCGTTGTTAGGGCAGGCAATGAAATACGTCAACAATGCCCCTACAAGAAAGGCGCAATCACCTGGTATGATTATTGCCTTGTCAAGTATTCAAACATTAGATTCTTCGGCCAGATTGATAACCAAAACAAGTTCAACGTGTGGAACCCGAATAAGGCATCCGAGGCATTTAGTCGGCAGAGCGAGGGATTGCTGAGTTTATTGGCTAATGAAGCTTCTGCAGATCCCAGTTCATTTTACGCCAATGGAGAGATTCTGGTGCGCGGGTCAGCGAAAATTTATGGGATGACTCAGTGCACCAGGGACCTTTCAATCTCTGACTGTAAGAAGTGCCTTGACGGCTTAATCGACGAGTTTCCCAAATGCTGTAATCGGTTAGAAGGAGGTAGAGTATTTAGTGGCAGCTGTTACTTCAGATTTGAAAATTTCCCTTTCTTGAAGGCTTAAACCTTTGAGGACAAAAAATAGAAAAACTACACCATGAATAAACAAACTACACAAATAAATATTATTAGCACCGGAATACAAATAAAGTTGGTATGATTTCCACTCTTAGTATTAGATTTATTATTATTTAAAGTTTAAAATATACTTTTAATTTTATTTTTCATAAATTTATAACTTTTACTATTTGGATTTAAAAATTTAAGTTGAATTATTATTATTATTAAAATTTACTAGTGTGACATTTTAAAATTAAAAAAAAATCACTTGGTAGTTATATACAACAATAAAAAAAATTAAAAATGTTTATATAAAATTTTTCTTAAGAATATTCATTCGAATTCGTCATGATAAAATACTTTTTTTTGTTGGAATAGCCTAAGAAAAATTATAAATATTAAATATTTTAACTAACTAATTGTAAAAGTTGAAGAATAAATTTATGTCAAAAATAAGGTATAGTAAAGGGCTAAAATTGAAATTTTACCATTGTCTTATAATATAAAAAGAAATGGAGCAAGGCAAACCTAAAAGAAATAAAATGATACGTAGACCCTTAGGGCAACAAATCATGTATAATCACGTAATTTTTTACTCATGAATTAATGATATTAACTATTTGGACTAATTAATAATATTACAAAACTATAAGGACCAAATTACATTAGAAATTAAAGTGTGGTAGTTAAATTGCAAATTTAAGCATGATAGAGGGGTCAAAACTAAAATTTAACCAATTCTTTAGAACTGAAGACATAAACCTAGAAGGAATGGAAAGCCACATGTTTGTCTTTAATACTTTTAGGGTGTTCAAATTATATATAATATAAGCACGTAATGTTTTAATTGAAAAGTTATGTATTAACTATTTGAACTAATTAATCATAATTATAAAAGTATAGGGATCAAATTATGTTAAAAGTTAAAGTATATAAATTAAATCTCAATTTTAAGCATATTAGAAGGATCAAGGTGAAATTTAACCATTTGTGAAAATGAAAAAGTAAAAAGAAAGGGAGCACAGTGAGAGAGCCACGCGTCAACAAAAGAATTGCATCATACAACCAATAGCAACCAACTTGGATTCAAGGATGATCACCTACGAATGAAAATATCAATGAAACAAAACATTGCCCGAATCCTTCATAAACAATCAACCAAATAACCACTCGTTACCAACAGGGTTTTTTACCCAAATAGTATAGAAAAAAAATACTGAAATAGGATGTCAGAAATTTTTTTTATCAAAATAGGTTACTTTTTTCATTGGAGCCTATTAGATAGGCGCCAATGAATAAAAAAATAATAATTTTTTTTGAATAAAATATTTTTTATATTTTTTTAATAATTTTTTTAAAAAAATATGAGTCAAAATACGGTCAACGGGTCGGGTCGGGTCGGGTCGGGTGGCTCCTATCAGGTAGGCGCCAATGAAGGTGCCTCATAGAGAGGCGCCAATGAAGGTGCCTTATAGAGAGGCGCCAATGAAATTTATGTTATAAATTTTTGTGTTTGTAATTATTTAAAATTTAATTTATTAGTAATAAATTACAAAATTACTAATAAGTTACTAATAAATTTATAACATAATCCTAAATTACTAACAAATTAATTATAAAATAATTACAATATTCATACAAAAAATTACAATATTACAATATATCCCGACATTACAATATTCATACAAAATTATAATATTACAATATTCATACAAAAAAATTACAATATTCATACTAAATATAGATAATCTATAATTAATAATTAATAACAAAAAAATATTGCAATTTTATATGAATATTGCAATTTTGTAATTTTGTGTGAATATTGTAATGTCGGGATATATTGTAATATTGTAATTTTTTATATGAACATTGAAATTATTTTATAATTAATTTGTTAGTAATTTAGGATTATGTTATAAATTTATTAGTAACTTATTAGTAATTTTGTAATTTATTACTAATAAATTAAATTTTAAACAATTACAAACACAAAAATTTATAACATAATCCTAAATTTATAACATAATCCTAAATTTTAAATAATTTGTATGAATATTGTAATATTGAAATTTTATATGAATATTGTAATGTCAGGATATATTGTAATATTGTAATTTTTTATATGAATATTGTAATTATTTTATAATTAATTTGTAAGGATTATGTTATAAATTTATTAGTATAACTTATTAGTAATTTTGTAATTTATTACTAATAAATTGAATTTTAAATAATTACAAACACAAAAATTTATAACATAATCCTAAATTTATAGCATAACCCTAAACCTGAAAAAATCAGAGCATTGGCGCCTCCCAGATAGGCACCACCATTGGCGCCTCCCAGGTAGGCACCACCATTGGCGCCTCCCAGATAGGCGCCAATACTATGTATTATACGGGTTATATACTAACCCGGAAAAGTATAAAATTATATTTTATTAAAAAATTTTTTATTATTATTTTATTCATTGGCGCCTATCTAATAGGCTCCAATGAAAAAGTAACCTATTTTGGTAAAAAAATTTTCTGACATCCCATTTCAGTATTTTTTTTATCCTATTTGGGTAAAAAACCCTTACCAACATCTACTGTCAATCAAAATTTTAGCTTGATTGCCACGTAATGTTAAATGTTTAAAACAAATAAAGTTAAGTCTTAAACACATAAAAGTGTTTATGGAGTCTGTATACAACTAGTAATTTTTTTTATAAAAATAAATTCACTTATGTGTCGAAACCATTTTTTAAAAACAAAAATTAGTGTCGACTAAAAATATATAAATTAGGAGTCGCCAACGATCTTTTATTGAGGTGTGATCGGATCACATTGAAAACGCTTTTGGTCTGCGAGATTCAAAAAAATGAGTTCGGGAGTCAGTTACGTACGAGGAAGGGTTAGTACCCTCGTAACGCCTAAAATTGGTACCTAATTGATCATTTAATGTCCTAAGGTCGAATGTTAAAAAAATTTAAAAAGCGATTCCCTTTAAAAAAAATCTTTATTGAAATTTATTATTTTGAAAACTAAAAATTTTGGTCATCTTGCCTCAATGAAAAAATTGAAACCCCATAAGTTAGGGTGTGATTATTTGAAGTTCCGATGACAACACATGAATTTGCTTTTGTTAAAAACCTCGTCTCGAAAAAATAAAATGTTGTATCCAATAAGTTAGGACATAACATTTCAAATTCACGAGATAAGATTTGGCTTGAAATTTTTTATGCTTTAATTTTAAAAATGATTGGTTCTTTAGACTTGTCGAGAAAAATCGAAACCTAATAAGTAAGAGTACGATTTCTCGAATTTTGAGTTACAAAATTGCTTAATATAAAATATATCAGACAAAGGTTAATATAACGCGATTTTATAGTAAAATGAAAAATGAATTACAATGCTAATTTGTGCAACAAAATAATGATGATGACAATAATAAATACAAATAATAGTAATAATAAAGCTAATAATAATAATGAATAGTTGAAATTTGAAAGTATGAGTAAGAAAATATAAATACGTAAATAAATAAATAATGAAATGACGATAATAAGTGTAAATGTTGAAATAAAATAAACATGTAATAAAAAGGAATAATAAGAATAAAAACAAAATAAGAAACAAAATAAAATAAAAATAAAAATAAAAATAAAACAAACTAATTAAAAAAATGAGTAAGTAAATAAATGAAAACTAAAAAATAATTAAAAATTTAATAGTGAACCAACAGATAAATAAACGAGTGAATATTAGGTAAAACAGTTTAAAAATAAAAATAATGATAATAATAGTGGTAAAAATAAAAATAAAAATATTAGTAATAATAAAAGTAATAGTAATAGTAATAATAAAAATAGTAATATTAATATTAATTATAATAATAATGATAATGATAATAATAATAATGATAATGATAATAATAATGATAATAATAATAATAATAATGACAAAAATGACTAACTTGAACTTAAAACAGAAATTTGGGGGCAAATCCGAAAATAAAAAGAATTGGACCAAAATGAGTTCGCGAATAATAAGGAGAGACTAAAGGGGAAAATATCCCTGCTCTCTAAAACGCAGCGCTTTGTAAGAGACTCAAATGAAATCAGGACAAAATTTTAGGGCAAAATTAAAAAATAAAAAGAACTTGATTATAAAGCAATAGAAAAGAGAAAGGGCTAAAAGTGGAATTATCCCATCCATTAAGACGCGCGGATCCTAGGACCGGATCGGGTCGGCACGCGGGTATGTCCTTATACGGCGTCGTTTTGACAACCCAAAACGGCGCCGTTCTCTTTTAATATTTAAATCAAATTTTTTCTCAAAAAAAAAAGACATTTCCATTTCATTTTTTTAAGAGGAAAGCAGAGGGGAGGGGGAGTTCTCTGCTAGGATTTTATACCCTGCCCGAGCCGCTGCCATGCCCACCGTGGAGCCACCGCGAACCGTGCTCGAAGCCAGGTAAGTCGTTCCTTTCTTTATTTTATCTTTTGTAAGAAAAATGAAAATCGAGCAAAAGAAAAACGCGAAAAAAATGAAAAAGAAACCGAAAATCACCTTCTACTTCTCTGTATTCTTATTTTTTTTTGTAAAATCAGTATCCCTCCGTTTTACAGATTCGTGTTTGGCTTTATATAGCCGAAATAACAGAGAAAGGAAAAATAGAAATCCGTCCTCTAATTATGTTATTTTCCATTTTTTTGTAATCTAATTGCTTCTTTTTTGCTGTTTTCCTTGTTTTGCTTGCTGTTGCCGCTTGTTTATTCTGTTGCAGGAGCATGCTTGGAGGGGCACGCGCGTGGAGAGGCCTGGTTTCCTGTTGCGGCGCACGTGGGAAGGCTGGAGGAGCGGCGGCTAAAGGGTTTCAGAAACCTTAGGGATTTCAGGAGCGTTCTTCAAGTCAGGCTAGGGTTTATTGGGCTTGGGGTTGATTTGGGTTTTAGGTATTGGGTCGTTTGTTTGGGCTGTATCGTTTTGGGGCATTGGTCTTGCTGACATTGGGCCATACAAGCCTATTGTAATTGGACTACTTGTTATTGGACTTTCATTTTATTCGGTTTTTTATTTGTTGAATGGGCCTGGACAAAATTTGGGTTTTACAACGTGTTTATTGCTTTCATAAAAATGCAATTATCATAATTTTAAATACAAGATTCACAATAATCACTCTATCAACCACAATTTCTAAATAAAAATATTAAATTTCTAATTCATATTCAAGAAATTCAAGATTATAAATACAATCAATCCTAATTTCTTCAAGGGTTTTTATTAATCAACCTTTAAAAATTATTATCCAATCACGAGGTTAGAAATCTCGTACAAAATCAATGTCCTAAAGTCATTTAATAAATAAAACACTAAATGTGCATAAAAATCCCAATTGATCACATAAAAAAGCAATTATCACTAAATCAGGAAGACTTACTTGAAAGTGCCAAAAGATTGAACATTTATCTCGTAAAAATTCTAGAGAGAATGTGAGAAAATAGGAGAAAAGTGATGAGTGTTGAAAAAATATAAATGACTTTTGAGTTTAGTTGGGTTGAGAGAAATTCATTTATTTTTATACAAAATAATTTGTTTTATAATTTTTTTTTGAAAAAAATTAGTTGGCCTTTTCAAAATTTTATAAAATCAATTTTTATGAGATTATTTTCGAATACCTTGCGGATCAATGTACTAAATATATAATTGAAATTTTGTTTAAGTTTTTTATGTGGGTCAATTGACTCCACAGTGATATGTGTGGTTGTGCCATTGTAGTGCTCTATCAAGACTAACCATTTTTTTTTCTATTTTTTTTAATAATCACAGTTGTGTTAATCTATTTCAAATAATATTGTTAGGTTAGGATGGTATTCAAGTAAAGTTCTCTCAACAATTTCAAATTTAGGATTTGAATTTGGTCTAAATGTTTGGGAAAAAAAACCTACTCCTACTTATTTCAACAATCTCAACATCTAGATTCGAACTTGATTTCAATTTCCCAAATCCTATAACTATATATTTATCTAATGGAGATGACATTACGTGACTAAATTAACTCAAACCCATAATTTTTAATGTTTTTAACAACAATGTTGCTAGTTAAACTGGGATTTTCCTACGTGTTCTAGATGGTGAGATTTAAGGCAATTATACATATAAATTTGTAATGTATTGTAAAGGCAGGAGAAGTCTACAAATAACAATAATAATAGTGAAGGAGTAATAGGGGCAAAATCCAGTTAGGTTTGCATGAGAAGGAGAAGCACCCAGAAACAACAGCGGATCTCATGTTAGCACACATATAGAGATTCAAAATCTCATGTTAGCACTCAGAATAAACAGAAGAGAGAGAGAGAGAGAGAGAGAGAGAGAGAGAGAGAGAGAGAGAGAGAGAGAGAGAGAGAATAATTTCTCAACAATTTTCATTAACAAAAAACAATGACCTTAGCCAAAAACAAAACATCATATATAAGAGAATATAACAACAAAATTTAACAAAAAAAAAAGAAAATAAAAAGTAAAAGAAAATTGTTGGATGAAATGCCCCGTATCATCGAGTCTTTTGCGCATCGTATCACTAAAGCAAAACCATCATTTTGCTTGGTATCCATTTTGGCTCGTATCAAATGCCTCCACCTCAAAATGATCCTTATTCTCAAGGATCAAACTGAGGAAAAGTGCTTGAATTTTCAATAGGATAACCATAGATACCTATTCTTCGATCAAGTATAGGGCATCCATCAGCACAAAGTTCATGACAGAAACATCAAACTTGAATTCAATGGGACATAGATCATCAAAAAGTTCTAGCCTAATACTATCCATTGTGTCATTAGGATCAATAACCTTATGCACTTTGGTAATCAAGGTAGTGAATTTCACATCGTTATAAATTCAGTTTCCACGTGCCTTGCCTACAACTGGATAATATAAAAGGAATTGTTTTGGCCTTTGAGAGTTAACCCATATCTCATCCCTATCATCAGCAAGAGAGACAAATTCATCATTGTTAAGCAAACAAAAATATGATATAGCCATTTCTGTAGTAACTCGCATGACTTAATTAAACCTAAAGCCAAACTCCATGTCTAATGAAAATCCACACATTTTCTCCGAATTTGGATAACCATTATGAAACTCGTGAAGTGCAAGTAAAATGGGTAGAGGAAGAATAGGACCCAAAAGTGAATCATCAGGTTACATTTTATGTGATCATTTAGTGCTGAGGCATGAAGGCTCCCTTAATAGGAATGGAGGCAGTTGAGGAAGGTCTGGAACAATTGAAAATTCCAGAGGTATGGTCATGTCATCGAAGGGCACATCAAGTAGCTTAGGATGGCTAGAGAAAACTAGTAGTAAAAGCTCCGAAGGAAAGGTTGCCCACATTTGCGTAGTAGTAGCTTCACATATACTTGTTGGCAAGCTAATGTTATTGAAGAGAAAAGAAAGTGCAATAGATGACCTATCGACCAAATCCACATACTGTCAACTTCTTACACAAAATTTCATGAATGTCTAAGTTAAAAGATTCCTTCTGCTAGAAATCATTATGAGACTTCTACATCTTAAAACCTAGGCCTTCCGCAAGATTGCCATTCAAATAACCATGAAGATAGTTAAGGTTCACATACTTAAACCTTTTAAGAATTTCATATCCATCGTCACTCAAGAAGTATTGTAAGCTATCCTAAAAATTGAACAATGGTTTTTTGTGAGTTACATCAAAATTCAACACCAAATCTTATAAAGCACAATATCGTTGAGCTTCAATCTTCCCTGAAGACATTAGCCTAATCAAAATAAATCTACAAAATTCATTTAGCTCGTACACCAACTTTGAGAGATCTCTGTTAAAACAAGGGTTTGCAAAGCATTAAAATTCCCATAGCAACATATCCTTCATTAGCTGAAAAAGGCTCATAACAGAACAACTTAAACTCATAATTCCAATATGATCCTAAAATGATGTAAAAATCTAATTTAGTTGCCTACTAATATGTATCATTCCTAGATTATGACCTTAATTTTAATAACCTAATCACATCAATGAAACATGTAGTATCTAGATTATGAGCCTAACACAACAATGGCACCATTGGCGTACGCACATTACAAATAGGCAAAAAACCTTTGGAACTCAAAACATACTGAAACCCATCAGCTCTTGCTTTAGAAAATGATAGGAATGGACCCTTATCAACTGCAACATAAAGCTCAGCATCTCAATCTTACCTAAACAAATTACATTGCATGCATCATGTATAAAATCAAGTAATAAAACAACATATGATTGGGCAACAACTAAAATCCTAGGATGCAAATTGAACTCAATACCCAACCATTTATAATTATTTGCACCATTTAAATCATCCCATAAAAATCTAAGTTCACTCCCTTTAACTTAGCCATTGAGTTTTTAAAAATTAACATAAGAAACTAAATCAAACAAGAACAGTGCACCATTTTCTAACAAAACCACACTTTTTTAGGTATGGGTCTACTGTAACAAGCACAGACAATTGACGAACTCTTGAATAGCTCACTACCTAAGTAATCCAAAGTAAGGTTTTGCAAGGGTTATCAAATATAGCTGAATACCAATGAACAGAATATCTAGTAGAAGCCATTAAATTCCCAACAATAGAATCACCTAAAATTTTGTCGAAATCATCAACTGGATCGTTTGCTACTAACACTCTACTGAAGAAGTATTCATTTGGAGGAACCTTACCCATCACTGCACACCTATCATTTGTCCCAGTTATGGCTTGCCTTACTCGTGTCCCTGATTTTTTTGTGTAGTTAAAATACCATTATCAGGTTCACCTTGTTCCTGTATCGGAGGAACTTTGAAGCATCAAATCCAATTGAAGTGCTTGAATTTTGACTTGCGTAGACAGACCTTCAACCTTCATAGCTAATGTATAAGAAAGAGCAACAGTCGTGCAGACTTCATAGAGTTTATTCTTAAGGATCGCGTGGTACTTATATGTGTCACTCGATATCGTCGATGTTGAATAGGATGGTGGAGAACTACGATTATTATGCTTTTTAGCTCCACCACACCACCATCTGCATCACCATCTTTAGATTTGGAAATCGGTATTTGCGGTATTATTAAAGATGTAGCAATCAAATTTTTGCTTGCACATGACCCCTGGATCAACATACCAACATCATAAAATTGTATATCAAGTTGGAAACAATCATCAGAAATGTTACGACCCTACAAAGAAATTCTAGCTAAGATTGTAACAACCTAATTTTGGGTCTAGTCGAAACAGTAGTTTTGAGACCACAAATCCGACGAGGAAAAAATTTATTTTAAAATTATGACATAAGTTGCATTATGATAGGAAGGTTGCATGAAAATACAGATATGAAAATTTTATCAATTTAGTAATTAATCGATTTACTGATATGAAAATACTGATATTAAAAACGTTTACAAGTGTATGTATTATAGTAATGCTTCGTACCCTATTCCGGTGTCGAATACGGGTAAGAGGTGTTACATTTATTGGTATCAGAGCTACGGTTTAGTCTGTTCTCAGACCGAACGTAGCATATGTGAAGTTTAAAAAAATACATACCATTATATAACCTGTGATAGTGTGATATCTCTCGACTCTAGTGAGATTTATTTTACTCATAAACAGGAATACTTTTTCAACCGAGCTAATTTCGATAATATTGAAAACGATACTCAAGTATATGAGTAAAAAAAGAGAAAAAGAAGAACTAAAAGGTCAAATTGAGTAGAACGCAGGAATGAGTACTTTCGTTCAGTGATATGTGATGAATTGACAGAAAAGACCATGGTTTGACCATGGCAACATGTGAAAATGTTATTATTGCTTCCGTGTAAGACCATAGCTGGGCTATGGCTTTGGTGTGTGATATGTGACGATGTGCAAGACCATAGTTATATTATGGCAATGTGAAAACGAAGTACTCAATTCCGTAAGACGTTTTCTAATTTGACAAATTGTGGTAAGTGTTAAGCAAATTTTATGTGATAAAACATACTGAACAGTGAAATTGAGCTCAATTATGTGATCTCATCATTCAGAGATTGTGTTTGACAGATGATGTTAATAAATTATGTGCATGTGAATTTAAGTGACAAAAATTAAACAGCTAATGATTTTGAGCTCATTTACATGAATCTGTCATTTGAAATTGTGATTGACAGGAAGAATAGTGAGTTGCATGCATATGTATGGATATATGTATTTATCTGAAATACAAGAAAATGATGGTTATTAGTATGGCTATGAAATGAACAAATGGTGATAACTATAACGCTTAGTTGAATATCTTAAATTGGTACTTGAATGTATTAAAATATTGATGAAGGTAAAAGATTAAATGAGTGAGAAATAAGGCTTGAAAAATAACCTGATTTTTGTCTACACGGGTAGACACACGGGTGTGTGACACCTATATGTGAGAAAATATATGAATGAACTAGGTGGTTATGATGGTATTACATTGATGATGAATGTTAAAGTCATATATATATGTATTTATGAGAGTGAGTTAGAAGCCTTATGACCTCACCATCACCCCTTTATTAGTATTGCTTTATGACAAAATTTTACGAAAATCATGTTGAATAAGCTCATAAATGTGAACTAAAGAGTTTAGTGGTCAAATAACTAGTAATGCAAACAGAGTTGAGTATTGTGTAACAAATGAACTCAGTTTTAAAAGAAATATCAGATTGTTTTAAAGATTATACGGATTACGTAATGTCATGGTTAAAGAATAAGTTAAATTCGATGAGACAAAATATTCAAGTATGTTATCTAAAGAATGAATGTATTAACTGGAAGTTCTTCTGAATTGATTTTTGTTAGTGAATAGAATAATGTGAGGTTTGTGATAGCAGAATTAGTCAGAGAAATGATAATTAAATGGTAAAGATGCCTGTGTGTGACGACTACAATCGAAATGAACACGATGATCTTTTTTGGATATTCTATATATACTTTTATCCTCAAAGATATGTATATAATTGTTCAGTTCTGATAGAGTTCTTATGTTGTGAGAATGTTAGCTAACTATGATGTTAGACGAAAGCCCTGTTGGTCTGGTTGGTTTATGACCGGTTATTGTTCTATTTTGCATGCATATTTAGAAAGTGTATTGTTTTGCTACGATGAAATTTTAGAGCTGAAATGTGGTGATTCTGATATCTAGAATTTTCTGATTTTTGTGTAAGGAATTGTCATCAGCAAGGGTATAAATAATGAGAGCATAAGCTCAAAATTGTATGATAGAATTTTACTCAGGTAAATTTGAATAAAGTTAATGAGTTAAATCAGAATATCTGATTCCTTGAACTAATACAGTTTAAAGGATCTCTAATTCGCATGCTAAAAAAAATGTTGAAAGATTGTGTGTTTGAGCTGTATCCTTAACATGGAGAAAAAAGTATTTTGATATGTTAGTGTTTGATGGTTGAAACCAACTCAGTTGTTTTATTAAAGTGAACTGAATTATCAAGATGTGATTTGAGTTATATGTATTTAAGCATGTCCTCAGCTAAGAAAATAAATTCTGTGCATTCACGAGTATGAAGACAGATAGTCGGAATGAAAAATCTATATTTCAGAAAGTATGATATAGAGATATATGTATTAAAAAAAATATACGAGATTAAATTGATTAGTGATTCTAGAAAGTTAGTGAAAGTATTTCATTAGAGTTGGAAGTAACTTCTTTTGGTAAGATTTTCGAGGACGAAAATCCCTAAAAGGGGGAGAGTTGTAACAACCCGATTTTGGGTCTAGCCAGAACAGTGGTTTCGAGACCACAAATCCGACGAGGAAAAAAATTTATTTTAAAATTATGACAAGGGTTGCATTATGGTAGGAAGGTTGCATGAAAATACTGATATGAAAATTTTATCGATTTAGTGATTAATTAAGGAAATGACCTATTTATATAAAATGTAGAAATTGAATTCTAGAAGCTAGAAGGGTTAAATAGCTATGAAATTCAAAACTAGAGGTCGTTATATGGTAAATAGACTAACAATCAAAAGATGGTAGATTTTTATGGATGAATCATCCATGGAATTTGAGAAAAAGAAAAAGACTAAATTGGAATTTGGGGAAATTAAAAGATGATAATTAATTACATGAACATATCATCTTCTTCTCCAAAATTTACATAGAAACCCTAGGAGAGAGAAAAGAGACTTTTTTGGCATAAATCGATAAGTAATCATATCCCGTTTTTAATAATTTTTATATTTTTGAGATCGAGATAACATGTTCTCTTTATTTTGAAGATTTATTTGAAAGGTTATCAAGGTATGAAAACTGTGCCATGGATGAACATGCTGAAAATTGAAAATTTATGGTAGAATATGAAGCTTGAAATTATGTTAAACAACTTTTGCTAAGTGATTTTAAGTGAAAACGAGTAAAATGGTATAATAGGTAAAAATACCTAATGTTCATAAGTAAGTGTTAGAGTGGGAATTTGATGTTGCTATAGAAGGGAAAACTGTTCAGCATGCCATAATACATAAGAATAAGGGATGAAGTTTAATTTACGAGCTTTGGGGAAAAAGTGTAAATATGCAAAAGTTTAAGGGCAAAATTGTAATTTTTCCAAAGTTTGAGTCAATGACTGTTTTGATAAATGTGAGTATTAAATAAGTCAAATGTGTTATTATATATCAAAAAAGAAATGGAATCGACTTTAATCGGAGAAAAGAAAAGATTAAAGACTAAATTGCTAAATTTTTATATTGTTGCACCAAAGTAAGTTTCGTGTAAATAAGAGTTATATTTTTATAAATTGTGAATTATATTTGATATGTGAATTAATATTGAATGTGTAAGGAAAATTATTCATGAATTATTCAAGTGATAAAGTGTTTAAAATAAAGTGTTAAGTGTAAATTCCCGGTTGAACTTAGGAATAGAAATGGATACAAGTGACATGTCACTAGAGACCAGTGTTACAGTGTTACAGTAAGTCCTGGGTGCTGGGTGATCTAGCATGTGTTGCAGACACCTGACAGCTTGTGTGAGTAGGCTTGTGGACATTTCCAGTGTTATTGATCAGTGGTAGCTTCGGCTACATTTTAGTGGTAGCTACGGCTACATATTAGTGGTAGCTTCGGCTACGTATCAGTGGTAGCTTCGGCTAGATAATAGTGTGGCACTTATGTGCTAATTCTCTACGTATTCGTGTATATTCCAGGTGTTTAACGGGAAATTAACTAAGTGAAAATACATGAGATCATGTAACGACTAAGTGTAATTGAATGATGAATATATGTGTGGAATTGAATTAAATAGTGATCGAAAGTGAAAAAGTGAACTTGTGAAATAGTAGAATTAGCAACAAATTAGTTTTGGACAGAAACAGTTGTGTGACTTTGAAAAATCACGAAAAATGGTGAAAAATTGAATTAGAGGCTGAATAATCTATGAAATTGAAGCTGAATGGGTCTATTTTCACATAAAAGAAACAGATAAAGCAAATGAGTTATATATTTTGAGATATTTGAAGTTTAGTTAGACAGAGTCAGAATGAGTTCGGAATCCCCTGTTCTGACTTTGGAAAATTATCAAAAATTATACAAAAATAATTATGGGATAAAGTTTATATGTTTAGAATACTTAGTGAATCTATTTTCAAGAGAAACAAATTCTGTACAGTGAGATAATTAAATTTTAGTGAAGAGAGATCAAAACTATTGAACAGTGAAATAGAGGAAACTTTAAAGAATAAACTGTACTTATTTGCTGGACCAAAAATTCTGAAAATTTTATGGTAAGAAGATATGTGAGTCTAGTTTCAGGGAAAATTAACAGATCTTAATTTGGAGCTCTGTAGCTCAAGATATAAATAATTTAGTGATTCTGACTCAGACAGACAACTTGAATTTACACGCAGAAAAATAGTGATAGTATGGATAATGTTGTTTAAATGTGTTATACACATTAAGGATGTGGAATGGAGAGGATGAGGAGGAAAATTAGGTAATATATGAATGATTTGTGTATAATTGGTCATATGCTTGATTATAATTGATAAACGATGAAATAGAAATGATGCTTATATTTGTGCATTATTGGTCATGGTTTAAGCTTATGTGTGAAAGTAAAGTTTCATTGTATGTATGTATGGTATATTCGTTATATGATTTGGTATGAAATAATGTCATGAATGGTTTATGAATTAACACATGTTGATAAGCGTGATACATAAATAAATGTTGTGCTCATCCATGCTTATAATGCTTATTCTATATGTGTATTTGGCTAACATATTTGGTGTACATGCTTAGGCTTTGGCCAAGCAGTGGCTGGATTATGCCACGTTAAATTTATAAGTTATGCATTAAAATGGTAAGTGCCTAATTGAAAATATGCTTGTGATCATGAAAAGGGTGGTAAGGTTTAAATCATGTAATCTCTAGTGAAATAGTTTATTATGTGGTTAGTTCCAAAAAGAGTTATGTTTAAATACACTAGCTTGCGACTATGGTTGAATGATATGTTTAAAATCTTGTGTGATATGCATAAGAAACAAGTGCGGAAAGGTAATGAAATAGTAAGTTCATATAGCGGAAATTTAATGATTAAATGTTAATTTTGTGAATTATATAATGTAGGATAAGATATATTTGTTGCTGAATTGAGAATAAAATAACAATGCGAAACTGAATAAATGATAAAATTGAGCGTAACGTCAGATTTGAGTACTTCTGATCAGTGACAAGTGATAAATGGTAGCTTTAGCTACACTTATCTGATCAGTGACAAGTGACAAGTGATAAGTGGTAGCTTTAGCTACACTTATCTGATCAAGGACAAGTGACAAGTGATAAATGTGATCCCTGTAAAACCATGGCAAGGCTATGGCTTCGGAAAGTGCTAAGTGATCATACGCAAGACCATAGTTATACTATGGCAAAGTGGAAGTGAAGTACTCAATTTTCCATAACCGTTCCCTAATTTGATTAAGGATGGTAAGTGACAAATGAGCCAAAAAGAATTATAGTAAATGGATAAGTGGTAGTGAATTTATACCAGGATGATGAGTTGAATTGATGTTGTTATTTAAGCTAAAGTGATATTTTCATTGCAAAATTGAGAATTTCATAAATGTGTTAATGAATGGTATAATCGATAAACGTTGAGTTAAATAGTAAATATGTATTAGTATTGAACTTAAATATTTGAATTGTGAACATGAGAAATTTGTGAATTGAATGAAATGGAAATGAAACATTGAATTATTAAGATTTTTGAATTACATGAATATGTATTAGGTCTCGTAGGTCCTATTTATTATGAATATAATATTTTGAGGATATATTATGAAGAATTATAAAAGCATGTTAATAATTTGAAAGTTTTAATTTAGATGAAGTTTTATAACTCGATTAAATAAGTTTACAAGTGTATGTGTTCTAGTAATGCTTCGTACCCTATTCCGGTGTCGAATACGGGTAAGGGGTGTTACAAAGATAGCATTCAAGTATCCTTCAAATTGGATCAAGGCTTAAAAGCTAGTCGACGTTTGAAATGTGACGATTTTCTCCACAGATCCATCAGGTGAGAAATCTTGGTGGAGCGCTTCCAGGGTAATAAGATAAATCATATGATAGGTTGCGATAAAAAGGGTTCGATTCGACTCATCACCAGCCATGGAGGATCGACTGAAGCTCTGATACCTTTGTTACGAACAAAAATTAGAAAGCAAAAAATGACAGAAAAAGAAGGAATGAAGAGAAATTTTAGAGAGGGGAGGAAGAGTTTAAGAAGAAGGAAGAAGAATAAATAGAACAGAAAGAAAGAGAGAGAGAGACTAATTTCTCAACAATTTTCATTAGCGAAAACAATGACTTCAGCCAAAAATAGAATATCATATATAAAAGAAGATAACAACAAAAAGAAAATAAAAAGTAAAATAAAATAGTAGGATGAAATGCCCCATATCATCAAGTCTTCTACGCACCGTATCACTAAAGCAAAACATATCTTTTTGCTTGGTATTCATTTTGGCTCAACATGAGCATGCGGAAATTTCAATGGTGAAGGCTATCAGAAGAAATAAACACTTGCATTGGTCATAATATAAAAGTACCAATTTCAAATTTGCCCAAATTAACAATTGCATTGCTAGGAAGGCAACTGGATCTTTAGTGTCTGAAATTAAGGCTGCTATTGAATCTGATATTGAATTCATGCAATGTATCACAAATTAAATTTAAGTTTTTTTTTTGAAAATTGAATGTTTCTTCTCTTTCTAATTTCTTTCTCTTTTGTTTTTGGAAGATTATTGAAAATGGTTTAGAAATTGATATTGAAGAGACTTGGATTGTGTTTAGAAAATATTGTAGAAAATGATAGGTTTTTTATTTAATAAAATCTCTCTTTATTTGAGGTTGATCTCTCTTTGGTAAGTATATATATCATTCCTTTCAAGACTACAGTTACTAGTAATTATCAATTTTCTATTATTTAACCTAATAATTCAAATGGTTGATTAAAAATAAAATAAACTATCTAAATTAACTAATGATTGCACCAAAGAATAAAACACAAAAATAATCAAGTATCAACCAAGTGACAAAACAATACCTAGGTAAGGATCCACCTAAATTTCATCTATAATTCTCAATCTAATTTATGCAGTTTCTTTTCTTAGCTCTTTGATCCGTAGAAATCCTAATTTATGTAATATCTCTTTCAAGCATAAGAGCAACTAACTCTAGGTTGATTAATTGAAATTTCTTTATAATTAAAACATCTATTATTGCATTAATTCACTCCGTGGATCCCCCTATTAGATTTGACTCTAATTCGGTAGATTTATGTCATCATATTTTTGGGATTGCATGCAACTCCATTCAATTATGCAAGATCTAATCACAAGAAAGATCTATTCAACCTCAGACTTATGTACATCAAACATGAATTAATGTTCAAGAATTATCAACCCAAGAATAATTAAGTATTCATAATTGAAAATAAAGAAACTAAGGTTTTATTGCATAAAAATAGAAATCAAACAATAGAATTCATCCTAGGGTTCATCTCCCCTAAGTATTAAGAGAATTATTTCATAATTGCAAGTATAAACAAAAAAAAAAGAATATAACCACTAAAATAAAAGAAATCCATGATAAATCCCGTGGAAATCAACTTGGACTCTTGAATCTTGATAGAGAACTGCTTGGAAACCGACTTCAATGGGGTTCTTTGGGTAATTTCCATGCTATCTCTTTACGGTTGCTTATTATTTCATTTATTTCCTTATTTATGCCTTTTTAAAGTGCCAAAAACCTAAAAATTGTAACTTTCAGCTGTTAGCGCACATGGTTCCCAAGATTGACATGCCCGTGTGGAAGTCTGCTGCATATGTATAGCTTCCAGAATACTCAAATGTTCTAATTTCCACCCGTTTTTCACTCCTATTGCTCTCAAGTGCCCTATTAAGCATCAAAACATGAATATAAAAGGATTAGGAGTATATAATTCAGAATTAATGTCACATAATCCCTTAAAAATGCACTAAGAATGAGGTTAAAATCTATTACTTTTGACACTTATTAGAGGTTTTTTTTAACAAAGAGAAACTGAAATTACAAAAAAAAGAGAGTTAATGGTGTTAGACTGAACTAAAACTCTATCGAACAATAAAAGGTTATCTTACGCATGGACCAATGAAATTTAAGGTGCACATAAAGGGGTAAGGAAAAAGGGAAAAGGAAATCTACCAATATCTTAAGATATTGAAATTAATTACTAGAATATCTTTATATACTTGGCCCATACTTTATTGATTAACTGAAGCTCAACAAGCCTTAGTCATATTAGATTACTTTTAATTTTGGCTAACTTTTTTATGATAGTAAATAATATGTAATTATTCTTATTATATATGTAATGTCCATATCATCCAACAATCTCCCACTTTGACCACATATATGTATTACCTTATAATTGCAAGTCATATATAACCATATGAGTTCAAAACTTTACTATCATGATCTAAAGATATTCTGAACAATCTCGTCCATTAATTATATTAACATAGAATCAAGATGACTTTTGTTACATATATCATAACTAAATTCATCCCTAATCATGTATATTAATACAACCAAATGACATAGATCGAGTATAGATGTGTAACATGAAAATTACATACAATGTGATCTAAATTACATGTCTATTTTCAATTGGTCCTCCTTAGACCTTAGCGAGATGAAATCTTACCTAAATTAGAGTGTGAATTGAATGTCATTTAAAATCTAAATCGTCAAGTGTTTGCGTGTGGAGGACACATGTGGTTCGTGTTGTGCTGTAGAGGTGAATCATAAGAGGAGAATGTGGTGGTGCAAAGGAGATCGATTCACCTAAGCAGTAAAAGAGCGGAAGAAAGACAAGAAAAGGAGGATGGTTGTTGTGAAGGTTAAGGAGATTGAGTGCAAAGAGTAAGTGCATAAGGTTGCTAATGGGGGAGAACCCCTTCTCATCATTATGTAGGGTATTTATAGGAAAGACCTTATTGTCTATTAATGGTGACATGGCAGGTCATTACCAACGGGTTGTCATCATGGAGTGCGTTGTGGACATACATGGTGGGGCCCTCTGTTATTTCTTTTGAGGTAGTACGAGATTGTTATGTTCAAGTGGACTCCAGTGGCCACTAAAAAGAGTCTTCACACTTGAAACAGTGTTCACTCCAAAAAGCAGGTGGCTTAATGTTGAATGCGTTCCCGTTGCCAACAAATGGTCTTCACGGAAAGCTGAGCAGCTGGTGACGATCCGAAGAATGAGAGGTAAATTTAGATCGATTTGATTCAACTCAATTTATTATTTAATAATTTTAAAAAATAACATTTTTATTTAAATTTATTTTACTTTCAAAATTTAATATTAATACGAAAATATTTTTAATAAATGATGAATCGAGTTTGTAGGTAATAAGAACAATTAACTGTGACTAGTGCAGGTTATGGACAATTCTATTTAGCAAAAACAAATGGTTGACAAATATGTGTGGAGAAACATTGATGAGGCTGACAAATTTAAGGTTGACGATACTGAGGCAACTCTTTACATGATTGGTTCACTTATTATATTAATTCTTCAAGGTTGAATTAACCATAAATTGCTGCTTAAAGTCTAGCCTAACTTAATTATGAAAGATAAAAACAAGAGCAACTTTCGTTTTATATTCATCAATTCAATTCATTTAAATAAGAAAAAGCAAATTCTAGAACTTGTAACTCGTTCAATCTGATAAAAGAG
This sequence comes from Gossypium hirsutum, assembly GCF_007990345.1. Classification (NCBI taxonomy): domain Eukaryota; kingdom Viridiplantae; phylum Streptophyta; class Magnoliopsida; order Malvales; family Malvaceae; genus Gossypium; species Gossypium hirsutum. The sequence continues at coordinate 6,033,428 of NC_053446.1, read as the reverse complement.
TACCATTTAACATAGAAATAATAATAATAATTTAACGTTTATAATTATTTCTGAGAGAGAATAAGATGGTTAAAAACGTATATTTTTTTAATAAAAATTATTGGGGATCGACCTGTATAGACATCAAACAAAAAAAGGAAAGAAAAAAATTGAAAAAACGAACATAAATATATTTTACATGGAAAATCTTCAAAGGGAAAAAAAACCACAAACAAATAAGGTATTTGCTTTTCGCTAAATGTGTAAACAAATGAGAGTATAATATGAAGAAAATAAACCTAATATAATCCGTACATTACCCAAAACCCAAAATGCAAAGCTCAATATCTCAAAGAGCAAATCAATAAACAAAACCCTAAACCTCATAAGGTGCTCACAAGAGGGGTACAAAATACTTTTTCCATAATTATCACGAAACTCTCACCAAAACTAATTTACGACTACATCTTGTCTCCCTCAAAGAAAAACTATTATTGATTGGCGTCTCAAAATAAAAATACAAGTCCCCTTTAAATAGGCTAAAATTAAAGTTCTAATCATACTAAAATATCCCTAAAATAATTAGAATTTAAATGAAAAAAATAGTTAAGTGAGAAAAAAATAGGAGGTACACCCCATGAAAACATAGAACTGCAAAACATATAAAAGCATAATAGATGCAAATTTAGATATAATGAATATTGTTTTCTTTTTATTCATATCCTGTAACCTCATTACACATTGAACTTGTAAGCTTCCAATTCCTTTCAAACAAAAACTTTATTCCATTTAATACACTACATAGTTACAACCTTGTGCCAAATGTTAAATGTATTTCATTTGAACTTAATCAGCATCATGTATCAAACACTCAGTATTTTTTAAAAATTATAAATTATAACACTCAATATTTAATATGTATCCATACATCATGCACCTTTAACCAATCACTAATTATTATAATTAAGTAATTAATTCCTTACATAAACCATTGCAATTTGCATGACTTTAGAACCTAATAATGATGCAGAATACACTTAAAAAGGATCTATATTGTAATTCTCACATCCCCCATGATAGTTTAAGTGCGTTTTCAGCCTAACCCATTATTTACAGCATTATCTTAGAGCCGCCTCTCAACCGGCGTTTGAAAATTTCTCATTACCTTAATTAATTCATCAGTAAAAATAACTGAAAATGTCAGCCTCTTCAACCCTTAGCCTATCAACCTCCTCCGTCAAACCTGGATAATTTTTCCCTATAAATAGCTGTTTTGCATGGCCCTAAGGTTTAAACAAATAAGCTACATTACATACAATCTCTGCAATGTCTTCTTCAAGAGTTGCCTCCTTTGTTTACCTATTAGCCCTTACTTTCATTGTCCAAACAGCTTTTGGAGCTGACCCTCTTTTCCATTTTTGTTCCAACTCTGGGAATTTCTCTGCCTATGATCCTTATGAAGCCAACTTAAAGGAGCTCACTGGCTACCTCTCCATTCAAGCCCCTCCCAAAGGGTTCGGCCTCGGTTCCATAGGTCAAAAGCCTAACCAAGCTTATGGCCTCGCACTTTGCAGAGGCGATGTGTCGACCCCGGATTGTAAAACCTGTGTTGTGGAAGCAGGCAGTGAAATACGAAAACGCTGCCCCTACAACAAAGGTGCAATTATCTGGTACGATAACTGTCTTTTCAAGTATTCAAACATGGAGTTCTTTGGCCAGATTGATAATCGAAACCGGTTCTACATGTGGAACTTGAACAACGTGAGTGAACCCCAGTCGTTCAATGCCAAGACCAAGGAACTGCTGAGCGAGTTGGCTAACCAAGCTTATTCAAATCCCAAAATGTATGCCGTTGGAGAAACGGAGCTGTACGGATCGAACAAACTTTACGGGTTGACTCAGTGCACCAGGGACCTTTCCAGCACTGAGTGTAAGAAGTGTCTTGACGGCATAATCGAGGAGCTTCCGACCTGCTGTGATGGAAAAGAAGGTGGAAGAGTCGTTGGTGGCAGTTGTAACTTTAGATATGAAATTTACCCTTTTGTTAATGCATAATTAAACCTTTGTGATCGTTCAAAAAAAAAAAACTATATATGCCCTGCAATAAATAAAGTTAATCTAATCATATATATTAGTATGGGAATGTATTTATAGTAAATAAAAGAAAGTATGATTTTGCAATTTAGAAAAAAGAGAATTGTTTTAAAAATTTCGTACTTCATAATTATTCAGTGAATTAAAATGCGATTTTTTTTACCATTGGTTTGCATACATGTACAAGGCACATTAACCCTAATTAAACATGATATCAACCCTCTTGCATCCAGTAGGCATTGGAGTTCATTGAATTTATGAGGAGGTGGATAAATTAGATAGTGGTATGGGTGTTTAGGGAAGCCAAGTCTTTGGCTGATTCACTAGTTATGTCTGGAGAGCATAGGAAATTAGCCTTGAAGTTGCCTGGAAGGTATTGGCCTGGCCAATCTACTTATGCAATGCCTTTAGAGCATTTTGCTCCTTTTAATAGAAATTGCCTTAGCCAAAAACAAAAAGTGATTTTGGAATTGGGTATTTATACTTGAATCATGTGAAGTACGTAAATAAATAGATAAATATGATCATATTTATTTGCATGAAGTGAATTTATAATATCCTTGTTCTTATGAATTAAGAAGAAGATAGTTGGGAGCAAAGGTAATTTAAAATATATACTTTTTGTCAATTGAGTCTCTTGGTTGACATCGACATTGTTATCAGTGTGAGAGAAAAAAAGTTGGGAGCAAAGGTCATTTAAAATCTATTTAAAGATTGGAGAAGTAATAAATAATTTTAGACATTATATAAAAAAATTAGGAATGGAGGTAATACAGTTCAAATCTATACCAATCGAGCATTTAACAATTCAAGTTAGACAAATCGTTAAAAATATTAATATAACTATTATACGTATTCCTCATCAACTTTCGAATAAAATAATTTTGGTTTATCAAATCTAAGCTTCAAGTCAAATTAATAATTTATACGGTAATAAATTAGATAGTAATATGTATAAATTAATTCATTTTTATTTTTTAATTCAGGAACAAAATATAAAATTGCACCTACCAATATATATATATTTATATAGTATAGAGAGAATTTTAATTATTAGATCACAAAAATTCTAGATACTATTTCAAAACATTGACGATAATCAAAACTTAAGCACATACAAATACAATTGTAATGTTTGACTCTTCAATTGTTTCTAGAAATTGGCTTTGTTATCAAGGTCTTAATGTAGAGACTTGTCAAATGGAGCCCTCCATTACATGCAATTATGGAAGAGATGAATTGATATGTCAAACAAAGTTGGTAACAAGGTCCATTGCATATATCATCATTCATTAGAGTACTTTCACACGTTCAATACATTCAACTAAGGTTAAGCAACTCTAGTGTAGTGTATCTGTACAAGGCATTTTCAGAGATGACTCAAGAATCAAACCACAAAACAAAATGTTGCCTATATCTACAAACATGGGTGTGGATACCAACGCCTGGTTCCAACCATGACAAATCCATTTGAATTGGAAGTAAAAATATGATCCTACTTAATATCGTAAAATATTGAGTGCATTCAACGGGCGTTGGAAGTTCATAACTCCAAGAATCTTTTAAAGCTGGAGAAGAAATTAGGTGAGCAATTAGAAATACTGGAGCAAGAGGAATTACCACGGGAACAAAAATTGGGAATGGAGTGGTTAACTCATAAGGGGGACCAGAATACTAAATATTTTCATAAACAAACGATTGCTCACAAGAAAGAAACAAGATTGAAGCGCCCAAAGTAAGTGATGGGTACTTGGTTTTTAAATGAAGAGAAGTTAAGGTTGAAGCTATCTCATATTTCAAAGATATATATACAAATGAAGGGGATATTTCAGGGTATTTTCCTAGAATACCTTATGCGGACTTGCAGTACCTCAATGCTAATGTTCATAATAAGGAGATTAAACATGCATGCTTTATTTGAAATGGCACTTCTTAAGGCGCTAGGGCTTTATGCTCAGTTCTTAGAGTTAATGGGATATAGTTGATACTTCAATCTGTGAGGGGGCGACTATTCCAAAAACGCACTGTTCGGAGTATATTTCCAATTTCTCCCATTAAATCTACTCAGACTTATATAAGGGTCCGTTTGTTTGCCAGTAAAACGTTTTCCGTAACTGGAAAATATTTTCTGGTGTTTGGATGAATCTATATAAAATATTTTCTGCTGTTTGGCAGATTTCCTGAAAATATTTTTCGAAAAAGTTATTTTTACCTATATTAATATATATTAATAAATTTTTATATTTGAAATTGTTTTTACATATATTGCAATGATTTATTTATAATAATACTCAATTATTAAGCTACAATATTAACCGTCATAAATTGAAAACAACTAATATCAAATAAATTATTTGTAATTGTGTTAAAAAAAACAAGGATTGAATAATTATAAATTAACTTCGAAACCACAATGAATACTAGAAATTAATAATATTATCCAAATGCATAATTGTAGTACACCACATAATAACAACAATATGTCCAAGTAGAACGTGCAAAGAAGTTTGAACAAGAAGAAAACTGAATTTGACCTCCAAAAATCAGATCTTTTTCATTGACTTGATAAGCATTGTAACACTGCTCCCACTAATACATGACTAAAGCCTAGCTAGAATTACACACAAAATGTAGCTGACATACCAGCTATAACATCAAACATAAATCAACAACTACTCCTACTAACTTTAAGTATAAATTACATTGAAACTAAATCAAGTTACAAACGAACAAAATAAACAAAATGCTGCTGCTTCTCTGGTTCAGCTTGGATGCTGCTCTGCATGCTGGTTTGCTGTTGGTTTCCTGTTGCATTGCAGGCCAAAGTTCAACAACATCCTGTACCTTGCTTACTAACAAAGTAGTGCATATTCCTTTTAGTGCATTAAGGGGAATTATGATTATGGTATGTTAGACATCAAAAGAACCTATATATTCTTAAAAAGTAAAGATATGAAAAAGCAGAGTGTTGAAATGACTACAATGACATTGAAAATAATATATGGCTGTACAAAATTCAGATTCATGGCATAAACAAGGCAGATAACAAAGAAAATGTCACCACAGAAACTGTACACTAAATGAAATATCGTGCAAGGCTGATCCAGAGATAAGAAATAAAATCTTTATTTGAAGTTCAAGGTCTTTGGAATGAACATACCTAAGCAAGCAACAAGGTATCTTCCAAAGCAATACATGGCAAATGATTAATAGCAATCATGTAGTATCGAACAATCAACACTAACTGATGGATGCACCAATGATACAAACTGTTAAAATAATCCAGGTTAGTGTTCATAGGAAGAAAAAACAGAACAGATTGATTGAGAACTTACATAATGACCCCTCATGTTATGCCATAATGTTGAATTATCTTTGCAAGGTTGAGTGAAAGATGCTATATGGATCGATGTTCCCTTGCTCAATTTGAGCAGCTCGAAGAGCATTCATGCATTGCAGAGATGGATGTGTAGAGGATTCCAAGTCACATGCAACTCGTAAACTTCGATAAGATGAATTAGAAATCAAACCCTGAGTCCACCAGTATTCAAATGTGCCAATGAAATCATGATAGTCATCCGTTACAGCATTTCCAACCTATATATATAATGACAGAACAAAAACACAAGTCATTTGCACAGATTACAACAATTGAAGTTGCAATCATGTCCGGGAATGCGTAGGAATCTAGTGTCGGACACAGATGCTTCAAGAAAAAGAAAGAATCATAGACATTCTCACCAAAAATCCCTATGCAAAGTAAAATATTGCAGTAAAAAAGAAAAAAAGTTACTAAAGTAAAAAAATGACCTGCATAACTTTCACCAGCAATGTAGAAATCTCTATGCTTGTATTGTGGAAACCTTTCAAACCAGTTAACCAGAAAAACATATGCATCTTCAGCTGTAAATTGAGCAAGGGAACATATGAACCAAGTCCCTCAAAAACTTAGGCAAAACTAATTACATCTATGTGACTCGGTCTGAATATGCATTAACAAACAGACCAAAGATCTGAATCTGCCAAAATATCCGAATTTAGCAAGTCAAAAAATTGTAAAAAGTAAAGTAGCTAATCAATTCGTATATCAGAATCTGTCATCCCCAAAAACAAAATGGATTCAAAAAAAGGATTCAATATCTTATCAACAAAAGTAAAGCGGATTCAAATATAAGACTCATCAAGATACCCAAATTCTATTGTTTATATTGATTGTACCTGCATTGTTTACTGCAAATACCTTATAATGTTAGTAAAGACCAAAGAGGTGAAGCTATAGGAATTTAAGCTCAATGAAATGCCCTAAAGCTATATAGGTAGTACGCATTATAGTTCCAGATAAAGAAACAGCTAGAAAGCTAATCAAGAAAATTCAAAATTGTATGGTTTTAAATTTTGTTCGGTAAATAGCATTCAATTACCGATTATGTCAGGTACAAACTTCTTTTCCATCATCACTCGAGCCAGCTCCTTAACGCTGTTATCTGACCTCTGTGAATCCAAAAAAAGAGAGAAATCATATCAGTGATGAAATTCTGAGAACTGCCAAAAAAAAGGAAGATACAGAAATGAATCGAAGAACAACAGGACAGACCGCATCGACATTGAGGAGGAGGTGACGCTCAGGCGACGGGAGCTCCGATTGGAGGGAATTGAGTTTTTCTTGGGAGCGGGAACAATCGATTACGGTGTAGCCTCTCTTGGAACAACCGATCAAGGATGGGGGAAGGGGAAGAGGAAGAGGAAGAGGAAGGGGAAGGGGAAGGGAAGATTTGTTTTCCTTCTAATTTTCCTCAAAATGTCTTACCAAATTAGAAAAGGTAAGACATTTTTTAAAATTAACGCCTTCTTTCCCGTAATTGATTTTACAGTAGAAAAATATTTTCAGCCAAACAAACACTGAAAAAGATTAAAAATATTTTCCGGAAAATGTTTTACTTCTAACAAATGGACCCTAAATTGCAATTGATTTACCATCTCTTGATAAAAATTTCGTTTCAAAGAGATGCTCAATATGCTTAAGATGTATAATATATATTTATGAAAAATTATTTGATACACTAAAAGTGAACTTTTTTAACTTCACAAATGAAATTAAAAAAAAGCTACATATCCTTAATTAATAATTGAAAAAATAAAAATGATATAAGAAAGTTGTTAACCCAAAATTAAAAAACACATCAAATAATGATTGAAAAGATTGAATCTTACATATTACATTAAAAGTTCTAGATATGGTTGGAAAACTTTGAGGACTATCAAATGTAAAACACATTCAAATCCAGTTGTAATGTTTGACTTCTAAATTGTTTACTTTGAGGACTATCAAATGTAAAACACATTCAAATTCAGTTGTAATGTTTGACTCTTCAAATTTTTTCCTGAAATTGACATTATTATCAAGGTTGAAAGGAGGATATGGTAGAACAATTTTGCATGGCTATAAGATTTGACAATTATAGCTTCAACACTGCTTTTATGAAATATATAGCTTAAACCATTAATATCAACTAAAGGTTTTATTTGGAAAGAAATTCAGGTTTAAATTTATTTATGATATCAATATTATTTATAACTATCTTCATCCGATTCAAAAATTTTGTTCAATCCTATTTACATTTATAAATGATTAGTCGCATATAAATTTTAAAAAATAATTAAAAATATATTATTTTTCTTGAATATTTATTAATTATATAAATTACATTTCTTTTACTAACATTATATATTTTTATTTTATTAAAATTTTATATAGAAACAACTTATATAACATATTATCCCATATTTATATTTAGAATATTAAATATAAATTACATATTACATCAAATGAAAAATTAAAATAAATCTCTTAAATGGCAGTTGTGAATATGAGAACTCAATATTTTTCAAATCTTCAAATTTAGATAGATAATTTGACCCTTGAATAGGTCTAACATCAATATACATGTAGAACATATAAATAAATAAAAATATATTAATTTAGTAGAATTTTACTTATGAAATTCTTAAAGATAAAAACAATGCGATTTGCTTCATTAATTAGGATTTTAGGCCTCTTATCCTATATACAATGAAAAATATGAATGAAGAAACAAAGCTATATGTTGATTAAGATGCTTTTGTTTTTGGTTTTTTGTTAAGTCATGCAATCAAACAAAAATAATGGATAAAAAATGAGTGTTGGGTACTTTTGATGTTTGATAAGAAAAATAAAAATACATTCCTGGGCTCACCAGCCTCACAATTGAAAGCTCCTGAACCCACCAATGAAGCCTACCACTCAATGCCAAACTCCTATGATGCCACTAATCCAACACTTAAAAACCATAGCCTATGTTATGTTTCCTCTATTTTTTTCTATTTTTCTTTTCTAAACCTAATTGAAAAATAGAGGTTCTCAATTCAACTTTTTAAATAAAAAATTAAATTATTTATCATATTTAAAACTTTCACAGTCATATTTTTGTTACCTAATTAATTAATTTAATCAAGGGTTAGATGAGATGAAAATATCTCCTAATCAGTGGTCGAGAGTTCGATTCTCACATTGGGTATAGAACATCTTTAAAATTCGTGACCAGTATCTATCCCTAATGAACTTATAAAACACAAATGATTAGTCACTAGATTCACTCTAATAGATATAAGTAAAAACTGAATACGAAAAAAGAGAGAGATAAGGGAAGGGATATGTTGATGAGGAGATTTCTGGTTAACAGCAGCTCAAAACTGATCCTCAAACAAACCTTAGCCCAATGAGATAGCACAATCACAAAGAGAGGCTCCTCTTCACTTTGCGGCTATCCAATTTCAAAGGAGGGTCTGTTTTGTTTTCGATATATTTCTTAAATTAATTTTAACTCTACTTTTTTTGTCTTAGAAAAGATAACTACTAAAGTGGTGATGTGTTTAGAAATGGTGCAATTGTTGTTTACAGTATGGATAAGATATTGAGTTGTCGTTCTCATCATCTTCCCAATTAGACCCAACTTATTGTTCCACCTACGTAACAATTACTTCAGCTTGTTTCAATCTTTCAATAGGTGAAGATCAAGGAAACCCATCTGGCTATGCATAACGAAAAGCCATTTAGATTAGACTTCTTTAATCATTTTTTTTCTCATTAGTTCACGTCTGTTTCAAGATTTAAACATATTAGGTTGCATATCAAACGTGGGAGGAATGGACCCATTTGGTGGGGAGTGGTTCGAGACGTAAAAGGGAAGTGTGTTGGACACTCTTTGTTTCCAAAGGGTCACTCATCACCTTTGGGGCTCAACCAGCCATTGCCAATCTGAATAAAAAGCTTTTAACCCCACCAGCCACAACCGCTTACAGCACTAGGAATGGACACATTTCTTGTGGGGTTTCTGCATGGACACAATTAACATTAGAATTACGCAAGTGCACATGCATTTGATTTGATTTCACCCCAATCAACATAAAATGTTATTTCTTTAAAACATAATAGTTTGCTATAAATTTAATCTCATTATCTAAGTTAATTAGATTAGACAACGAAATAGAAATGAAAGTGAAGAGAAATTTTACCCAGTCGCTTGTTAACGCAATTCAAAAATAATTTTACTTTATGAAGCATCGCTCAATAAATCATTATTATTTAACAATTTTCAACCTTATCTATTGGTTTAAACTCAATTTACCATTATCCAAAGAAGTAATTGCAGCTCAACATCGACCCCAATTGTTACAAATCACTCACCTAAAAGACCTCACTTACATATTTTTATTAACCTCTCCAATAAAAACCTAACATAAGAGTGCAAAAATACCAAATAAAAGACCCACAAATAACCAACCAAAATCACTCCAAAAACACCTTCAAATGTGTAGCATAACAGTCTATTTATAGGCTAAAATCGATAACTTCTCCATGTAATCTTGGTAAACTAAAACTTTCAATTATAATTTGAAGATAATTCTTGAATTATATCCGATAATTATCCAAAATAAATTAGAATTAATCTCCTTAAAAAACAGCCCGTAAATTTTCCAAGATAGATGCAAAGAATAAGCACAATAAATCTCATTCATAAATCACGCCCTAAAAGTCTATTTGCTTACGAAAACATCACATGAAAAAACTCAAGTCAAATAAACCAATAAAACACTCAGTTGTTTCAACATCTTGATTGATCATACATCTAGTGTTTAGTGCTTGGCCAATCTTGGTCCTAACAATCTCTTTTTGGTGTCCAACAAGGTTTTAATAAATCAAACTTGCAGGGGGCGAAGCCAAAAAATTACTTTTGGGGGTTAGAGATGAATCATAAGTTTTTAAGAAGACCAAAGTACAATATTACCATTATACTAACTTGTAATTTAGACTAAAATATATAAGTACCATTTTAGAAAGTTGAAGCCCACTACCTGCAGACTTGTATCAATTTTTGGTTGGATAAATTCAACCAACCAAGCTGATTTTAGTTAAATAATTTATAAATGATGAACTTACTTTGGACTCAGGGGGTCAAATTTAATGTCTGTTTTCATACAAACAAAACTAATAATTGAAGGATAATGATAAATAGAGAATGGCATGGTCAAAATTCAATGGTTAGTAGTACTTAATTAATCAAAATTTGTTACATGTCAAGGTCATTTGCAATTTGATTCTTAAATTTGGCATGAAATTAGGTGGGATGTCATTACCATGAGATCATGACATTTTTATGTCTGCCCGTGAGTCCATATGCCATTCATTAAATTAAGCTAACAACTTATAGTTTTCAAGTTTACTAACAACCATTTGCTTTATGACAAAAACTCTACAATCATTTTATATTCAACAACTTCTTGGTAATACCTTAATTTCAACCTAATTATCATATCTTAAAATTTCCCCAATTTTTTCTCATAGGTGATAAGAACCGGCAGTGCTAAGCAATACTCAACTTAATATATGATAATTTAAAGACATAAGATACATTAGAAAAGACACACACTGATTTAGGGTGAGTTTGGATGGGCGGTGCGTTTACCTGCGGTTAGTGTAAAAACAGCGGTGGCGGTGAGATTAGATACTGTAGCGTGAGACAAAAAGTAAGCTAAACGCACCGCACCGCACCCAATCGCCCATCCAAACCCACCTTTAGACAGGAAAATCCCAAAGCCAGGGTTCAAATTACAAATAATGTTGAAAACAACGTCATGTACAGAGGAATAATTTTATATTAATATGATCAACTGTTATGTTTCATGTAATTATTTAACGATTGGATTATTTCTGATAAATACTTATACGATTAATATTTGTTCTGTTAAAATAAAATAAAAAAAGGTGGCATATATATTTTATATAATATGGTTAAAAATAAATAGAAAATCAAAAGATGAGATATGTGAAACACCTAAGAATGGTATAAGATGAGCATACAGTAGTTTTTTTGGAAAATTTCATTAATAAGCACTTTTTATGCCCACAAATTCACACTTTTCGGCCTACACAAAGATCAAATCGATGTTTTAAATGGATTGAAATTGACCCACCAAATTCCCCCAATGGCTACAAAAGTGTAAAGATGTAGACTTCAATGGTTAGCTAAAATTTGTGTTTATGTGGCATACTCATCCATATTCTTAGAGAGACAGCGTTTTTAAGTTTTTATGGCTACCAAAAATTCCTTCTTCTTCTTTGGCATATAATTAAAAGATAGCCACAATTTTTCCATCTTTTCCTGAAACATCAAGATGTTTCGATGGAATGATTATCTATATGATGCAATTGAGCAAAATAAAATTTTGCATACTTCTTTATATTGGTAGGCAATAGAGGTGGATTCATGGGAGTAGAAAAGCAAATCAATACATGAAGTACAACCATCTTCTCCTGCAAAGAAATGAGAACAATCAAATCAAATATATATATATATCTCTTTTTAAATGACATAATTTTATTTTTTTTATATAACCTTTTTAATCAAAGGATAAAGAGAAGAGATTGTTTAAATTTGAACTATGTTAATAAAGACGATTAAAGTATCATGGAGGCACTCGCACTAATAGTTAGATTGCATTTAATTCATTCTACTAAAAAAATGGACAGCTTAGTTTTTATACGTTAGATCAAAGAGCAAACTAGTTATTTTGTTAAAAATTCATCCATTTTTACTAGTAAAAAATAGTCAACGTATGTTAGCATGAGATACATGTTGTCCATTCTACTAAAAAAATAGGCATTTTAGTCCTTATACGTTTGATCAAAGAGCAAACTAGTCCATTTTGTTAAAATTTCATCCATTTTTACTGATAAAAAATAATCAATGTATGTTAGTGTGAGATACACATGACATGCCACATGTCATTGTCTAATTATTCTATCATACAATAAATAGATGAATTTTTTAATAAAAAGAACCAGTTTACTCCTTAACCTAACGTACATAGATGAATTTGTAGTGAAGTAAAATATAATCTAACTCTTAGAACAAAATTTCATAATGCTTTTACCTAATAAAAACTTAAGCAACATAAATTGTGGGTTTAATCCTCATTTAAAACTTGATAAATTCATTTGCTCTCCATTTTTTTAGTTTTGGTGGATGAATACGTGGAAAGGTTTGTATGTATCCTAAAATAAAATGGCATCCGAACATTTACTTAATTATTAAAAAAAAGTAGAATTCGGATCTCTCTCTAATAATCTAGTTTATATTGCTGTTTCTTTTCTTAAAAAAAACCCAAGTAGGACCTAATTAATCATGATTTTGCCATAGCAAAGGCATACATGGCTATTGATGAATACCCACATATAAAATGTGTGAATAGGCATGCCCCATTTTGTTCCAAATATTCAAACAAATCTGCCAAACTTTCCCTTTAATTTCTTCTAAAAGCAATTAGGAATTCATGAAGATGGAGTGGACGATACAATACACCGTATGGGTTTCAAATCTATTCGGTTTTTCTTTCATCCCTTTTTGGGTCTTTGTTTGGATAAGATAAGGTCCCGACAATTGCTAGTTAAAACAAAATAAAAGCAGCAGAATCTATCAATAATTAAAACTTTTATTCTCTTTATTTGGCACAATACAACATAGAAAGCATTTACAAATATATGAATGTATCTAAACTTATTAATAGTAGTTGTCTAAATTATTAGTATGTAAATTTTAAAAAGTTATAAAATGATTATTGAACTATTCAAAAATTTTTATTTAAGTCATCATGTTATCAAAATCACAATTATATGTTCTTCTCTATTCACAAAATCTACACCAATTGAAAGTTCTTGATAAGTGCTAAAAGTAATATGTTTTAATCTCATTCTTAATTCGTTTTTTCGTGATTATTTGATATTAATGGTGAATTTTATGCTCATGATCATTTAAATTCATGTTTTTATACTTAGGAGAGCATTTGGGAGTGAAAAATGAGTGAAAACCAGAGCAAGCTACAGGAGCCACATGAACCGACCCCTTCCACACGGCTTGTCCACACAACCATGTGGCAGGTTGTGTCGATTTTACGAATTTGCACTCTAAACTTCAGAAAAACGCGATTTTTAAGTTTTTCAGGCATTCTAAAACTTATATATGACAAACATAAGAAGATAGGAGTGAGCCCTTATAGAATATTTAAGAAAACAACTCGAAAAATACCATTGAAGCCCATTCTAAAGCAAATTTCCATCAAGATTGAAGACCCCCAATTGATTTATTAGGAGATTATAATGAGTTTCTTTATTTCTTTCGGTTATACTATCTCTTTGATGTTTTTATTTTCAAGCATGAATCCTATAATGGGTTCTGTCGTTTGATTTTTATTTTACGCAATAAATACTTAGGTCTTGTTCTTAATTATGTGTGCTTAATTCTTGGTTTGATATTTCTATATTATTTATCCATATTTGATGTGCTTAAATCAGAGCAGGAATAGACCCTGTTTAAGAGTAGATATTGCGTAATTAAGTGGAGTTGCATGCAATCCTAGAAATAGGATGGCATAAATCTACCGGATTAGAGTCAAACCTAATAGAGGAATACATAGCCCGAGTTAATGTGATAATAGGGGTTTTAATTAGAAAGAAATTACAATTAATCAACCTAGAGTCAGTTACTCTTTCTCTCGAAAGAGATATTAGCATAATTTAGGAATTTCTACGGATCAAGTTACTAAGTAAAGAAATTGCGTAATTTAGATTGATAATGATAGATGAAATCTAGGTGAATTCTTTCATGGGTATTGTTTTGCTTCTTGGTTGTTAATCAGTTATTTTTCTATTTTGTTCTCTTCGTGTTCATTAGTTAATTAATTTAGTTAATTTTAGTTTTTAATCAACCACTCGATTTATTCGGTTAAATAATAAAAAGATGATAATTACTAGTACTTTCAGTCTTCGTGGGAACGATATCTTTGCTCACCATTAATTGATAAGTGTACTTGCCTTAATCAAAATTTTAGTTAGTTTCACGATGCATCAGCTCTTAATTTCCTTCTCTTCTACAATCTAGTTTTTTTACCATTAAACAACTTTGAACGTCATGAATCTGTAGATCAAAATCGAAACAATTTTGTTCTCCGATTTCAAACATTGACCGTCAAATCATCTTGGACCTAAAGTATGTTCTTCTATTCGTCGATGGGTACTGATCCATTGTACCACTCGTTGAATCGTCGCTTGAAGCTCACTAGTTTGATTTCTTTATATATATATATATAAAACTTTACAACGTAATGACTTAAATAAAAACTTTCAAATAGTTAGTGACCATTTTCTAACTTTTTAAAGATGTAAACTTATTAATAATTTAGTGACATTGGGTGTAGTTTACCCTAAATACTATTTGGTACATTCTTGTTTTTGTTCTATATTTGCTGCTTTTTTTTTATATAATGTTGTATCATATTTTAATTATTTTTTCATTATGTATTTTGTCAAACTTAAAAATATGATTTATTGTCTCGATTAACAAATTTGTTATTACAGTAACGAGGTGGACGTAGATTCGAGCGCGCTCCAACTTATTTTACTGCCAATTTAAGAATTGAGAAGGAATTATGGATAGAAGTGAGTATTAAATAATATATATGTATTTGCATGACTTCTTGCCTAACATAACAAGGTTGATAAAGTGATTATTCTTATCTAATTTTAAGGTAATTGATTCGAATTTCGAGTTTAATTCAAATTATTTTATTCAATCAGATTAAGCTGAGATGGTTGTTTAATTTTAGTGTTGGATTTCAGTTAATTCTAATTATAAGTTTTACCTAAACAAAAATAAAATAAAAAGTAATGAGGGTAAATAGTTGAATATGACCATAGACACCAAATATAAATTAGGTGCCCTCTCATTACTTCCTAAATCAATGATTGTATTGACTTTGCACCCAAATTATTGGATTGGTTAGAGAAATTTCATATATTCTTGTTGAAAAATGGAACTTACCTATGTATTTAAAAATAGATTTTGATCTGTTAAATCAATTATCTCTGATTCTTAAACCAAAATTAAATACCCATATTTCAGAAACTTCATTTTTTTTTGGCTAACCTTCATATAATTGAATATGATTCATATGGTGAAGAATAGATGGTTTTCGAAGTGGTTGGTTCATGCAAATAAAATAAAAGGCAATAATTGTAGCAGCAATTTAATTTGTTTGGCACCAGCTTGCTTCCTATTTCTATACTTGACCTGTTTTACACCACAAAATCCTTATATTATTATGAAGGTTTGGCTTTTGTCCTTAGCTTGCCCTCCTCATAAATCCCTAAACAAGTCTAATTAAAAATACACCAAATTCGAGATAGGATAATTTTTTAAAAAATAAAATAAAATGAAGCCATGATCCTTGATATGGCTAAATGTGCAGAGTATTCGAAGGTCAAAATGGTGCCATGATCCTTGATATGGCTAATACAAAAACAAACGTGGGCGCAAGAAATCTAATTAGGAACTAGTTTAAGGGAGGATGCTTGGCCATTCATTTTCATTGCTTGGAAGGGGAGTGAAAGGTAGATACAAATGGTAGATTCTTCTTTAAATCATCTTAAATTAAAAAAAAAAAGATTGTATAATAATATTTGGATTTCTTATAATAAGAAACTGGTAACAATTCTATCATAGGAAAAGATGTTAATGTCATATAAAATAGAACATAGATATAATAAAATTCAAGTTCGAATCTCCACTTGTAATAATGCACCATTAGAGCTCAAGTCCAATGAACCTAATTCAAATGAATAGCGCGAGGGATATGAAGACCAAACCCTTCGTTTGTATGCTATGGCAACCAAACTATTTATTACTGAAATCGGAGACGAAAAGATGTATCTGCACGCGCTTACGATACACGTGCAGTGAAGTGGTTATAATAATTTATTACAGTGGTTTGCCAACTAAATAATTAATGATCCTTAAAAGGCTGAATCAGAGATCACCACTTTATAAATAAAGTTCCATTTTTTGGGGTCACATCTAAATAAAGTTACATGCAGAACCAGGTTATTTACGGTAAACATGAGTCTTGAGTTTATCCAGCTGCTCTGCTACTTAGTTAGTTAGAAAGCATCCACCTTCTTGTTGGGAAAATTTTAGGTAGGTTGAGATTTAAACTCATATTTAGATAAAAGAAAATGTATATAATCATAATATAATTTTAATTTTTTACCTCCATATGATATTATTATAATATGTTTATATCGTATTTAATATTACCACGAGAACGTTTTTACTCCTACTGCCTGCTGCCTGCCCCTCTTCCCTTTTTCCAGTATTTCACACTACTTTTAATTTCTCACGCGCGATAATAGCGAGTGGAAAAAAGAAGAAGATAGGCTATGAAGGCTTCCATTGATTATAGGGATTGCGTATAGAATCTGTGTGTTTTACAAATTGAAAAAAGGGTGTAAAAAGAAAGGATATCAGGTTTTTAATTTATAAGTAAAGCCAAGCATCCATTTAACTTTATTACATTTTTTAAATAATAATCAAGTTAAATTTTTCATAAAAAAAATTGATGGTCTTGCTTTTTTGCCTTCAATGGATTCAAGCATCCGGCGTTAAGTTTGCAAAAAAATAAAAATAAAAAATAGAGGCAGTGAGAGGCGCCGAAGAGTGGTGTGTCAAAAGGCCTACACGAAAGGGTCCCCACATTTCACTTTCAGTTCCTCAGTTCTTCCCTGTTTAAATGCAGCTGCAAACCACCTTCACTCTTTGCAAAAATCAAACCTTTTACATTTCTGTAACCCTAAAAGAAGAAAAAGTTAATAGGAACACATACATTGTAATGTGTTAGGCTTTTTTAGCTTGTTTTCCTCTTATATAAAGGTCAAAGGTAATGGAGAACTCAATTGGACAATCAAGCACATAAGCAAAGCCTGTTTGGTTTTTCTTGTCTTTCTCTCCCCCCCCCCCTTCTTTTATTCTCAAGAATAAAGTGTAGAAGAGAAAAGCATAAGGCAAAAGGGCATTGCTTTTTTTTTTTTGTGCGTGTGTGTAAAGAAAGAGTGTCGTTTGTTTTTTTGGCCATGGCAATGGTCTTAAACTCCAAGCTTCCTGTAGTGTTGAACGCTTTGTTGGTTGTTCTGTTAGCAATATCCAGGGTTTGTTTAGTTTCTGGTTCTGTTTCCTATGACCATAAAGCTATCACCATTAATGGGCAAAGAAGGATTCTACTTTCTGGATCCATTCACTACCCAAGAAGCTCTCCTGAGGTAATTTCTTTGTTTCATTTTTCTTTTTCTCTAAAATGTACTTCTTGGGGTCTCTTTTAATTCCCCAAAAGTCAAATTTTTATTACGGCTTTTTTTTTCCCACGCATTTCATCTTTTGGGTGCCTTTAAAGTTTCCTTCTTTCTGTATGCATAGTTGCATAGCTGTATATCATTTTGTTAATCTATTATGTTCAAGTCTGCTATTTTAATTTTTCCCCTAGCTTTTTTTTTTCTGTAGATGTGGCCAGACCTTATACAGAAGGCTAAAGAAGGAGGGCTGGATGTGATTCAGACATATGTTTTTTGGAATGGACATGAGCCTGCACCTGGCAAAGTAATTAAAGAAAAAAAACATGTTCTTGAAAAGAAAGCATTTTTTTCTTTACAGAGATTGTGTTTTTGGTAATGGCATAAGAAATCCTGAATTTTCTTTCTAATTTTGGTTATTGTAGTATTACTTCCAAGGAAACTATGATTTGGTCAAATTTATTAAGCTGGTGCAGCAAGCAGGCCTCTATGTTCATCTCAGGATTGGTCCTTATGTCTGTGCTGAATGGAACTTTGGGTAATGCTAAAAATATATTATTTTCTAATAAATATAAAGAAATTCAGGATAAAGTGCAGTTCAAGCAATGACTTCTATTTAAAATTTCTCAGGGGTTTTCCTGTTTGGCTGAAGTACATTCCAGGTATCGTTTTCAGAACAAACAATGGACCTTTCAAGGTTAGCTTATTTCCACCCATCAATCTGAAGTTCATTGTATTTATTTAGTAACACAAAATTGATTTTTGGGGAGGAACTAACTAACCCATTAAATTACTACAATGAAGGCTCAAATGCAACGATTTACAAAAAAGATTGTGGATATGATGAAAGCTGAAAGGTTGTATGAGTCTCAAGGGGGTCCTATTATTCTATCTCAGGTAGGCAAATTGGTCCCTATCTGGAAACTGTTGTAAATTTTCTCAGCTCAAGATATGGGACATTAGCCATCCGTTCTTAGTTGAAATGTTAATTCATTGGAATACGATGATGGACTAAAGAATAGTGTCTTTTATAATGTTTGGTTATGACAGATTGAAAACGAATACGGGCCCATGGAATATGAACTCGGTGCACCTGGTAAAGCTTATAGTTACTGGTCAGCCAAAATGGCTTTGGGACTAGCCACTGGTGTTCCCTGGGTCATGTGCAAGCAAGATGATGCGCCGGACCCTATTGTACGTATGCTATACATTTTATCTTTTAAACCATTTCTTTAACCTTTTCCTTGGCTTGTTTCATATTCAGTCCTAATTTACCTTATATTATGTTCAATCATCTTTAGTGGGGGTTGCTAGTGAACAGTGTGTTGTCTACTTGTTCGTCATGGTAGAAATGAATTATTATTTTTCATTGCACATGGCTCAGATTTTCTCTTTCATAATCCTGTCTGATAAAGTGTCTTTATTTTATTCCTTTTAGACTTTTGGTTCATAGTCATCTATTAATGACCATGTTCCTTTCATCAATTATTACTTCACCCATTTGAACTTACATAGTTTGTGGTGTTGGTGAAAAATACCTTTGCTTTTTTAATGCTTCGAGATGTCAAAGCTGTAGGGTATTTCTAAGCTGATATCCAATTGCGTAGAAGCACAGGGATAGATGTTTGATTGAACATTTTGACTTATTGGAATAAGCTAGTCTTACCATGTATTACGCGCATGGTGAGGTATGCATTTGAATTCTTCATTTTTATCCTTCTCAACTTTTTGTTTTCTTCCTACAGATTAACACCTGCAATGGGTTCTACTGTGACTACTTTTCTCCTAACAAGGCCAACAAACCAAAGATGTGGACTGAAGCCTGGACAGGCTGGTAAGCTCAAGTTTTTGCCCTTTCCGAGAGATGATGTTTTGTGGCTCTTCCATTCAAGTTCAATTAAAAGTTATCTCCTAGCTGATGGTTCTTTTTATTTTATGGTGTAGGTATACTGAGTTTGGAGGGGCAGTTCCTTACAGACCTGCTGAAGACTTGGCATTTTCAGTTGCGAGGTTTATACAAAAAGGAGGATCGTTTGTTAATTATTATATGGTAATCAAATTTTGTGTGTGTGTGTTTACCAAGATCAATCACTGGAAGAGTGAATCTTATATGTGGCTTTCGTGTTATCAGTATCATGGAGGAACAAATTTTGGCCGAACTGCTGGGGGTCCTTTCATTGCTACTAGCTATGATTATGATGCTCCTCTTGATGAATACGGTATGCAAAAAGTGTAAATGATGGCTTTTTAAAGTCAGCTATCCATCTTCTCGTTCCTATTATCCATTCTATGCTTTTTAGAATTATAATAGGGTGGTTTAAGACAGTAAGTATATCTTAAGGATTAGTTCCTTGAGATTGTCTTGAAGGAGAAACATTTCTTTTCATGCAGGACTGAAGAGGCAACCCAAGTGGGGTCATTTGAAAGATTTGCATAGAGCAATAAAGCTTTGTGAACCAGCTTTAGTATATGGAGACCCAACCGTGATTCGACTTGGAAATTATCAGGAGGTTAATATGATTCCTATTTCTATGAACCTTAATCCTATGCCAAATTGGTTTGTACGTAGAACTTACATATAAATGCCATTCTCCATTCTAAACATACAGGCTCATGTATTCAAATATAAGGCTGGAGGTTGTGCTGCCTTCCTTGCAAATTACAACCCGAGAGATTATGCAACAGTTTCCTTCAGGAACAATCACTACAACCTACCTCCTTGGTCTATCAGCATTCTTCCCGACTGCAAGAATACTGTGTATAACACTGCAAGGGTGAGAATAAAAGATTTTGATGAATTTGAAATCAGTTTTTTTTCCCTATTTTCAGCAATGCTGTGTGTCAAGATTAATTTCTAATTTGGTTGATCAAATTCGATATCATAACATGCTATTTTTGCAGTATATCCTCTTGCTTAATGTTGAAGCCTTTGTGTAAAACTAAAACAATAAGACTCCCAGCAAACGTAATTTTAACATTTGTGAGAAACTCTTCCTAATAGATTGGAGCCCAAATTGCTCGGAAGAAAATGGTTCCTGTTCCCATGCATGGAGGACTCTCGTGGCAGGCATACAATGAAGAGACTGCTTCAGTTACTGACAGTTCATTCACAATGGTTGGGTTGTTGGAGCAGATAAATACAACCAGAGATGCAACTGACTATTTGTGGTACACAACAGAGTACGTAGTACATAGCAGTACTTCGTCATCTGTCTTTTTATTGCCGGTATTATTTCTTTCTAACGTTCTTTGTGTTATGTTTCCATCCCCAGCGTTAAGATTGACCCCCATGAAGGATTCTTGAGGAATGGAAAATCTCCTGTTCTTACTGTCTTATCAGCTGGCCATGCTTTGCATGTTTTTGTCAATGGTCAACTATCAGGTGGGCTGACTTGTTGTTGGTTTTAGGTTGCTTTTTGACTACTTCAGATGTCAGCAATATCTTGAAGCTGTAACTATAGTGTTACATGCTTATAACTTAGGCTTTCCACTTAGGTCAATGTTTTGGAATGTTATCCTTGGGAAAAAATGGAAAAGCAGTTTCCAAATCATAATGCTAGGCCATGCAAGTTACTGCATAACCTTAAATTTCAATAATCAGTAAACTAAGTTGACAAAGACCATATACATACAGAATTTTGGGTGTCTTTGGTTTATTTTTAGATTGCTTAATGTAGGTCAATAGTACTATTGTGGTTTGCAGTGCCTACTTGTTAAGGATGGTTAGTATCTTGTACCCTGATATTTTCTCTTTCCATTTATTTTATTTTTCAGGAAGTTCCTATGGAAGTCTAGAATTCCCCAAACTAACATTCAGCCAACGTGTTAATTTGAGAGCTGGTATCAATAAAATTTCACTTCTGAGCATTTCTGTTGGTCTCCCGGTATGTTCCTTTTCTCTCTCTCAGCTGACAGCTTCATGCCGATGGATTTTGTTTATGAATTATTCATTTTGTGTTTTTAAATGCAGAATGTTGGTCCACACTTTGAGACATGGAATGCTGGTGTTCTTGGCCCAGTTACACTGAATGGTCTCAATGAGGGAAGGAGAGATCTCTCATGGCAGAAATGGTCTTACAAGGTCTTTTTCTTGTGTATTTGCTTTTATTCTTTGGTTATCCTGGTGTGCTAGATAATCATCTGGTTATTTATCCACTTGCAGATTGGCCTTAAGGGAGAAGCCTTGAATCTTCTTTCACTAAGTGGTAGTTCATCCGTGGAGTGGGCACAGAGGTCTTTTGTCTCACAAAGGCAACCACTTACATGGTACAAAGTACGTATCTCAAAATGAAACTGAACCATATGTTAATATGAATTGTAGAACTCAAAATGCACCTGAATGTCTCCTTTAGTCTGCTTTTTCTGATACTCTTTCTAACTTTGCAGACAACTTTCAATGCTCCAGCTGGAAATTCTCCATTGGCTTTAGATATGGGTAGTATGGGCAAAGGCCAGATTTGGATAAATGGAAAGAGCATTGGACGCCACTGGCCTGCATATAAAGCATCTGGAAATTGTGGTGTCTGTAGTTATGCCGGAACATTTAATGAGAAGAAATGTGGAACTAATTGTGGAGAGGCCTCTCAAAGATGGTAAGCTAGAACAAAACCAATCTGCTTTTCTGTTTCTCCGACAATCTAGGAGTTTTCAATAGACTGACTTGTGGTTACTAACTTAATATAGGTACCATGTTCCTCGTTCATGGCTCAACCCAACAGGGAATTTGTTGGTTGTGTTTGAGGAATGGGGTGGAGATCCGAATGGAATTACTTTGGTACGCCGAGAAACTGACAGTGTCTGTGCTGATATCTACGAGTGGCAACCTAACCTAATGAATTACCTGATGAAAGCCTCTGGTAAAGTCAACAAACCCCTAAGGCCAAAAGTGCATTTAGAGTGCGATGCTGGGCAAAAAATCTCAGCAGTTAAGTTTGCCAGTTTCGGAACACCGGAAGGGGTCTGTGGAAGCTACCGCGAAGGAAGCTGTCATGCTCACCACTCTTATGATGCTTTTAATAGGGTATGATACGTTGTTACGTTAACTCTTTGCATTTTGGGTCATTGCTACATGAACATTGACATATGTTTTCATGTTTTCAGCTTTGTGTTGGACAGAACTTCTGCTCAGTGACTGTAGCACCAGAAATGTTTGGAGGAGACCCGTGTCCTAATGTGATGAAGAAACTCTCTGTGGAGGTCATTTGCAGCTGATGAACACATCAGAAATATATGAAAGAAACAAATCATTTTCTCTAAATCCAACCCGTCACTCCGTATTCTTAGTCTTTCAAGTAAATTAAGATCGCAACCATTTATTTCGGCTTTTACAGGGTGAAGTTGTACAATTATACAACACGCCCCTTGGCAAAAAGCTTATTAGATTGTGAAGTGATTGCAGAATAAGCTCTATGTATATACACAAATACGTATTCCTGCATGATATACAGAAAACTGAAGAAGCAATGGAAATCTGTAGAAGCTGCGCATTGAGACAATGTACCCAGTCCATGTGCAAAGTGTTATGTTGTTTAGGATAAGCAGGGAAGCCTCTGGCTTCTGGTAGTAAAAGAGTGGATTGTCTTGTAATCATATATATTTGAACAATCTGGGAAGCAATCTTATCATTGCTTTGTTTCTGGAAGATAATAAAATCATGTCTTTCATCATCTCTGATCTGATAATTTTATTCATACTGCGTATATTAAATGATAAAAATAATAATGTGTAAAAACCTGGAAAGGATATTCTTTTGATTTTTTTTAATTCTTATGTCAAAGAGGTAAAAAAAAAATGATATGTTCAAATACTGTAAGTACATTAAATATAAATATTGTTGAGTAATATTTTTCTCGTCTCGTATTAAGGGAAACGTAAGGGGTATTTATACATGTTTCTATTGCTATTGTTGCAACTCACAATAGGACCCATTATTTTGTCTCGGTCTTGGGGCCGATGACACCGACATTCCTTGTTTTTGGTGTTGACATTCCTTGGGCATCCCCTGCCTTATTGGACGTGTGTCTACGGAACACACGGTCTTTTCTAATCCTGGGACTGACACCTCCAGCGAGCCCCGTACCCACTGGTCATAAGAGGGGGTCCCTTGTAGGGCTCGCGGTCCCTTCTACGGACATAGCTCGCGACCATGTTCCTGCAAGGCTTATGCGAGCTCTCCCCACGAGCTATCTTTGCGAACATCTAACATCCCAGCAGAGTCCCCAATGAACTATCTTTACTGCGAACATTCTTCTTCTGAGTCGGGTCTATTCGAGTCGGAGACTCGGGCCCCATTGGGTCATTTGGGCTAACGGTTACCAAATCTTAACAATCTAGTCCCCTTTTGTGGGCCTAAGGGACGTTATAAAGTGATGGGCCTTAAGTCTATTTCGAACACAGCTTGTTGGGTATGCCGCGAGCTGTGGTGCATAACAGCTGCCTTGCCATGTGTGCACCCAGGTATTGGGTGTGCGCATCTGATTGTTGAGAGACAAATCGTTTCTTCTTACTTGCATCTGGGTTGTTAGTTCATTTTTGGCCATCCAAACAGTTTAATAAACCTTTTTTTTTAAAGATCTTTGAAGGTTTAGGTTTCTTCACTGTTTGGTATTTTCTGCAAGTTGGAATCGAGGTAATTCTCAGGAATCTTTTCTACTTCTTAGTTTCCATTTCTGTTTTCCTTTTATTCAAATCATGGTGAGGATGAGAGGAGCCCAAAACCACATCGTCGCGAGTTGTCTAGTTCCAGTTATTGTAACTAAGAAGCCCTATGTCTGTACCACCACACCGGAGGAAATAGAATGGGCTCTGGCTGTGCGGGGAATAAAGCTCCCCCACTTTGCCTATGAATTTTTCATCTATTTGGGGTCACACTGTGTGTGCGAGGCAATAGAGGATAGTTTCCTTCGCCCATTGCATGTCCTAGAAGCGGGATTTCACCTCCCCTTGAATCATTTCTTGTGTAACCTCTTTAAAGACTACCGTTCCGTTCCTAGCCAACTCTCTAGTTTTTCCTGGTGGCTAGCCATGGTGTACTTTCTCGACAGCTGTCAGCATAGCAAAATGCCGATATTATCTATCTTCCAACATCTGTATTAGTTGAAGGGGAGTAATGTGGGGGGTTAACGGGGTTCTATTACTTTTTCAATTGCCAGAAGGTGCAAACGATCATACGAAATTAGTGTAAGAACCTTCGATTGAAACGGGGGAAGTATATCCAAGTCCGTTGCATCCTTGGTGAGGATTTTGGGTTCCTCACCAGGTGGTCTTCCCCTAGTGAAGATATGTACACCTTACAAAGGAGTTTTACCACTAATGAGGCTATTGCGCAATTTCATAGGTTGGGTGTTGGTCGTGTACTAACCTTGGAGGCGGTCTTAACTGCGAGAAATGTCTTCATGTTCTACCTAAAGAATCTCAGCCCGAACAGTTAGAGGGCTGACGGCAACCAAGAGGTTGCCCAGTTAGTTGGTGGGTGACCAATGAGGAGTACTTGACCTCATGATTCCCTCGATCAGCTGGGCATGATATTAACGGGACGTTTAGAAGATCCTGCGAACTTCTTTTACCATTACTGTAGGACGACGCGCCTTCCCTTGGCTTTTCCTGAGTTTGAGCCAGAGGAGAGGGCTATAGGATGTACTAACTTGTTAATTGCTTCTACTGATCCTAGGGTTATTGATGGTGCAATGGGAAGTCGGGGTTGCGACAATAATTCCAGTGAGACTGACAACATCTTGCGCGAGCTTAACGAAGCTATGGGTATTGATGCTTTGATAGGCAGTGGTCGCAAGAAGCGTAAGACTTCTGCTGGAGCCGTACGTACTAATCCTTCTAACGAGGAGGAGGAGAACGGTGTTCTACTAGAGCAACGCTAAAAAAAGAAAGTCGATCGTGGTGGCCTTGTTGCTACGGTTACCTCAATACATTCTTCTCTTGTAGCAAGTTTGTCAACTGTTGCCTAAGCGAACTCACCGATTACCATAAATAAGAATACCCTTCTCCTCCTACTCTTGAGAACTCCCCTGTAGCTCTTGCTGTTGAAAGAGTGTCTGTTGAGGCTATGGAGGACTTCTCTTCGTCTTTACACCACTTGCTATATGAAGTCAGCACTCTTAGCTTCGGTGACGTTGTGAACTCGGTTCCTCCTTCGGTGACTTGGGGTGCTACTGTTGTTTCCTCAGCTAGCGAGGGTGTCGTTCCTGATAACGCAAATGATAAGTAATCAAACAATAATTTTGTAATTTTGTTTTTCTTTACTGAACACCTATTTTTTATTTCTTGTTGGCTTTCTTTCTGTGTTTGCGAGCTTCTTATTATGTAGTATGGTCCGAGAATAATGCGTTGGGGATGTTGATTTGTGAACTGTTCTTTACTTAAGAATTTTAAAATTCATAGCTGGAAATGCGAATTCGTGAGCTATTTCATACTTAAGAGGTTATAAAATTATTTGCCTGTAAACTTTGTTTTTACAACTGGGAGCTTTGCTCTCGCTAACTATTTTAGAAGCCGTGGCTCTTCGCCTGCGAACTTTGTTTTTACAATTGGGAGTTTTACTCTCGCTAACTGTTTTAGAGTCTACGGCTTTTTGCCTACAAACCTTATTTTTACAGCTGGGAGCTTCGCTCTCGCTAACTAGTTTAGAGGTTGCAGCTCTTCACCTACAAACCTTATTTTCACAACTGGGAGCTTTACTCTCGCTAACTGTTTTAGAGGCTACGACTCTTCACCTGTGAACCTTGTTTTTACAGCTGGAAACTTAGCTTTAGCTAACTGTTTTAGAGGCTGCGACTTTTCTTTTATGAATTTTATTTCCACACCTGGGAGCTTTGCTCTCTTTAGCTATTTTAGAGGTTGTGACTCTTTTCCTACAAACCTTGTTTTTACAGTTGGAAGCTTTACTCTCGCTAACTGTTTTAGAAGCTGCGGCTCTTCGCCTATAAACCTTGTTTTCACAGTTGAGAGCTTTGCTCTTGCTAACTATTTTAGAGGTTGCGGCTCTTCACCTACAAACCTTATTTTTACAGCTGGGAACTTTGCTCTCGCTAACTATTTTAGAGGCTACGGCTCTTCGCCTGCGAACCTTATTTTTACCGATGATAATTTTGTTGGAATGGAATTTTATTCATGGGATAGGAATTCATACATAGTACTTCTTGAGGTGTTAGGCATTCCAGGTTCGTGGTATCATCGTGCCTTCTATTCTTGCCAATTTATATGATCAGTAGCCTATTTTCTTTACCACTTTATACGGTCTCTCCCAATTCGGATCCATTTTCCTGCATTCGAAAGTAGGTAGGCTAGTTTCAGTGTTTCTCAACATAATGTCGCCTACTTGAAACTATTTTCTTCTGACCTTGAAGTTATAGTAGTGAGCTACTTATTCAACGAGAGCTACATTTTTAATTTCAGTTATTTCTCTGAGCTCATCGATTAGGTCCAGGTTGAGTCTCAATGCCTCATGGTTAGCTTCTTCATTGAAGTGTAGCGTTCTATTTGATCTTAAGCCTATCTCCGCGGGGAGTACGACTTTTATGCCATAAACAAGTGAGAAGGTTATTTTTCCTATTGCAGTGTGAGGTGTGGTTCGCAATGCCCACAAGATTCTTAGCAACTCTTCCAACCAAGCCCCTTTTAGTTCTCTTACCTTTTTCTTGAGAGCTATTAGAATTTTCTTGTTTATAGCTTCCACCTGGCCATTAGTTTGTGAAGTCTTCACCGAGCTTCGGGCCAAGGATATCTAAAGGTCTGTGCAAAACTTCTTAAGTTTCACTTGAAATTGTGTATCTTTGTCCGTGATAACAATGTGAGGAGTTCTAAATCTACACATAATTGACTTCCACATAAACGACTCCATTTACTTTTCTATGATAGTTGCCAAGGTTTCTACCTCGATCCACTTGGTGAAGTAGTCTACAACTACTATAATGAATTTTTTTTTCATTGTGGCTATGGGGAATGTTCCGAGGATATCGACCCCCAGGTCACAAAAGGCTAAGGTCCTATCATGATCTAGAGGGGTTTTATTGGTTGTCATTGTATTCTTTTGGGGTGCATCTCCCAGATGATGGCCTAGATTTTTTTTAGATTCACCTCTATTCTTCTTTCTGAGATCATGAAACCCATGAACTTACTGGCTTGCACACCAAAAGCATATTTATCTGGATTAAGCTTCATGTTGTGGACCCTCAATGTTGTGAATGCTTAGAAGAGGTTTCACACATGTTTTTTCATGGATTCACTTTACTAGCATGTCATCTACGTACACCTCCAAGTCGTGGCTTATTTGCTCGTATAATATATTGTTTACCAACCTTTGGTAAGTTGCAATCATGTTCTTGAACCCAAATAGCCAGTAAAAAAATAGATCTTCAATGATGAATTTTTTCTTAGTGGTCGTGGTTTAATAGGACCTGATTGTAGCTTGAAAATGTGATCATGAAGCTCATAAATTTGTGCCCAGCGGATGTGTCAACTAGACAATCTATTGACGGTAAGGGAAGTTATCCTTGAGGTATGCCTTGTTTAGGTTGGTCAAGTCGATGCATATCCTCCACTTGTCTATCGCATTTTTAACCATTACCACATTCGAGATCCAATCTGGGTACTCTACTTCCCTAATAAATCCGACGACCAACAATTTAAAGACCTTTTACCTCACTGCCTCTATTATTCGTAGTGTGAATTCTTTTTTTTCTGCTTTACAAACTTCACCTTTAAGAGCACATTCAACCTATAGACAATTACCCGCGGATCTACGCTTGGCATATCCGTCGCGGACTATGCGAAAACATCTGAATTCCCCCTCAAGTATTAGACCAATATAATTTTTTCTTCCTCATTTAGTGCTAACGAGATCTTAACTATTCTTCTTTGGTGTCGCAGAATAGCTATATGGTTTCAGTGTACTCCGTTACTTTGGGTTTTTTTATCTTGATGCTCCTCTCTTACATCTAGATCATCGAAGTTGATGACTTGGCTAGTTAATTTTTTCCTTTTGTAAACATTGCCTCTTGGTTAGAGGCTCATTTGCCTGTCTGACAGACAGCATGTGACATTACCTCGTCATGCATTGGTCAGATCGCAAGAAGTCGACGCTGGTACTTGTTAGGAATTTGATCTTTATGCAAAAGTTCGTCATCATTATATTCGCCATCCTCATGATTGGTTTTCCAAAGATGGCGTTGTATACTATCGGGTGGTCGACCACATAGAATTAGACACACTTTGTGGTCATATGCTCGCTGTCACCTAAGGTGACCGATAGCATGATCGCGCTTTTTTGCCTCGATAGGGTGGTTCGCAAAGTCATACAGGACACTTCTCAAGATATGACTTCCATCGTACTACTGCTATCGATAAGTATCATTTCAACTTCGAAGCCTGCGACCACAGTTGAAACTACCATTAGGTCGTTTCTCTCATCGTTACAAATTAGCTCCTCATCGTCACTCCCAAACTCCACATCTATTTTTCCTAGTGTCGCAGCCTCTTCGGAGCACTGAGTGACATCACACTTCTCATTTGTGCACACCGTTTTGTGCTTGACTGCACCAAATCATTATTGGTGCCTACAATTACATGAATAGTGCCTCGCACCCTTTGCTTACCCTTAGGATCCGGTCCTTGTAAGTTTTAGCCTTGCTGCGGACCTCCCTGATTTATAAACTCAACAAGTTTGCCATTCCGAATCACTTTTTTTATAGTGTCCTTTAGCGTGAAATAGTATTCTGTCTTTTACCTTATTTCACCGCGGAAAGCACATTAGCCCCTAGAGTTCATCTTTCTACCGATACTTTTCATCAGGGTGGTTTGGGAAGGAAGCTCAAGCTCTTTACTTGGTTGAGGATGTAGGCTCGCATGACATTTAATGAAGTGTAAGCCTCAAACCTTCCTTCGGGAGGGTAACGCTCAGCATGTTCTTACTAGGGCCTCTGCGAGTTTCTAAGTATGTTACATTGGGCTAAGGTCCGGTGCGGCCTACCAATCTTGACATGTAAGGATTGGTTGATGGGAGTTTGCCTACTGCGCTATCCCTCTCTACTCTTGGGTTATCGGTCCTCCATTTAAAAATTGGCTCATGACGCTCTATTAATTTCTTCTACCTCTACGAACTTATGATCCTGCTCGTACAGGTCGGCTAGGCTCTGCAACTTGTTGTCTGTGAATGAATACTGTGCATGGTCGTTCTGCACTCCTATAATAAAGGCGTTTATCACCCACTGGTCTTCCAAGTTTTTTGTGTTAAGTACAGCTGCATGGGACCTCTTTACGTAGTCTTGAAGGGACTCACCCTCCTGCTGCTTTACTGACATCAGCCCGATAGGTGTGTTCATAATCGTTCGATAGGCTCTGAACCTACCGAATAATATTTGCCCCAATTGTAAACCGAGCCTTATGGGAGGGAGGCATACCAGTCATTGGCACTTACTTTCAGCGTTGTAGAGAATGCCTTGCATTTGGCTGCGTTTGACACTCCTAACATGTTCACATAGTCATTTTATTGCATCAAGTGGGCTCATGGGTCTTTTCTTCCTTCAAACATATCTTTAGGTACCTTGAAATCTCGGGGCAAACTTACTGCTGCGGTTTCTAAGGCGAGTGGGCTGTTGGAGCAGAATAACCAGTCCATATCTTGTGACTCAGATTGCAATGCTCTAATGTTGCGATGAAACTTGTCCATCTAGTTTAGCCATTCCTTTACCTGGGTACTCGGGGCTTTATCTTGGTGTTGGTGTTTCCTTTGGACCCCGAGTTGTCAGCATATGCTTTTCTACGCAGTTTCTTATTTTGCCTTAGTAACTCTTGCTGAAAGGTTTGCAATTCCATAAACCGTGCTTCTTGTGTAGCCATCTATTCCCTCATGAACTTTATCATCTCTTAGAGGGTTAGGAACTGCAGTGGGAGTAGTTCCTAGTTGAGAGAAGAGGGCATTCCCTAACCCAATGAGAGATTAAGGTCCAGCGAAGGGGAAGGCCATTGGTAGACTGCATTGTCAAAGTTTTTGGGTTTGTCTTGCCATGTCGAGGGCCAGAACTCGACGCTCCTACTTGACAAGAAGAAGGGATAAAAGGAAAAGTCCCATTTGGGTGAGTCATTTGGCTTTTTAAGGTTCAAGAGAACTGAATCAAACTGGAGAAAATCTGCCAGTAAAAAATTGTTCACGTTCACCGTATCAATTGTTGAGTAATATTGTCTTGTGTCGTATTAAGAGAAATGTAAGGGGTACTTATACATGTTCTTTTTGCTACTATTACAACTCACAATAGGGCCCACTATTTTGTCTCGGTCTTGGGGTTGATGGCACTGACATTCTTTGTCTCTAGTGTTGACATGCATTGGGCATCCCTTGCCTTATTGGACACGTGTCTGTGGAGCACGTGGCCTGTTTTGATCATTGGACTGACACCTCCAGCGAGCTCCGTACCTGCTGGTCACAAGTGGGGGTCCCTTGTAGGGCTCGCGATCCCTTCTGCGAACATAGCTCGCGACCCCGTTCCTGTAAAGCTTATGCGAGCTCTCCTTGCTAACTATATTTGTGAACATCCAACATCCCAGCGGGGTCCCCAACGAACTATCTCTATGGTGAACATTCTTTTTTCGGGTTGGAAACCCGGGCCCTATTGGGTCATTTAGGCTGACGGTTACCAAATCCTAACAAATATAAATTCATTATTCATGGTTAAACACTCATATTAGTGAAGTTCTTCTTTTTTACTAAAATATTTTTTTCATTATCTCAAAAATATAAGATAGAGTAAGTAACAAAAGTTAGTTAGAAAATAAGGTTTAGAAATTAACGAGACTAAGTAGATAATCTAAGCAGCAAAATGAAAATGGAAAATAGTACACCATAAACTCTCTCATCTTCAACCTTTCTCTTCAATTTGTTGAGCAATGTATGTAGTGTAACAACCTGATTTTAATAGGTGTTGAAAAACGTAATTTCATAATCAAATTTGGTAAAATAGAGTCAGTAAAATTATGAATATAATAATTTGTGTATTTAATTTGAAAATATATATTTACGGACAGTTGAATAGTTAAACAGAAAAAGCGGATAAATTTAACATAGAGTCTAAATTGAAAAAGTACAATCGTTATTAAATTTTAAGCTAAATCAAAGCATGTGGCTTATTTAACAATTATGCAAGAACCTAATGGTTATTTGACCATTAATAAATAATGTTAGTGGGTTGATATGATTATATTCATCTATTATCACTAAATTGTTTTTATTGAAGTTAACTTTACATTAATAATTAGTTAATGGTGATTAATTAAGCTTAATTGAGTTACTAGTCTAAGTATAAATATCAAATGTTAGTGGGAAATAGACATGCTCTCTCTCTCTCCAAACCGTAGCAATTTTAAGAGATAAAGAA
This sequence comes from Gossypium hirsutum, assembly GCF_007990345.1. Classification (NCBI taxonomy): domain Eukaryota; kingdom Viridiplantae; phylum Streptophyta; class Magnoliopsida; order Malvales; family Malvaceae; genus Gossypium; species Gossypium hirsutum. The sequence continues at coordinate 6,001,265 of NC_053446.1, read as the reverse complement.
AAGTCTTTCATTTTCCATTCGTTCACCAAATTAATTAAGGTAAATGAATTTTCTCTTTATGAGTTTTACAAATTCTTAATCATATAAGCTTGGTTTAACATGCCTATGAGTTAGAATTTTGAATTGATTAATGTTTATCAAGTTGTCATTAAAGAGTTGTTAGGATTAAAGCTTGAAGATGATGGATGTTTAATTGTCAAGCTTAGATTTTGTTAGGATTGTATCTGAAGATAGTGAAATTAGATTGGAATTAAAAGTCTAACCATATAGTTAATTTTTTATATTAGGGACTAAATTAAATAAATTAAAAGTTGTTAATAAATTATGCTATAGATTAAAAGTACAAGGTCCCTAGTGAATAAATATAAAATCGAATTTTGATTCAATGCTAAATATCAAGATATATGAACATTTCGAATATAGGAACTAAAATGAATAAAATACAAATTATGCTAAATTGTTGTGTTTTCATGTGTTTGTGCGAAACTAATATTATTTCTATTATCAAATTTATCATATGTAACTAAAGATGACGTCGGGCTATTTCAAGATAAAGGAAAGGCAATTGTCGTAGACAAGTAGTCTATTCCGATTTATGCTTTCATGATTTGATTTTAATATATAAACTTGATAGGTGTAAAATTGAGCAAAGTAATATTTAGATGCTTGTCTTATGATTTGGTAAGTACATGCATTATGGCTAATTGATGAATATATGTATGTATAATGATATGAATAAGATGTTTTGGTGCAAAGATTTGAGTAGGAAATATTAAGTGATTTTACGCAATGGTATATAATGGTTTGAGTGTGATTTGAAATTGTTACATAATGTCCTTTTAACATGAGAATTATATATGCTTTGAAACATTGAATACCCTATTAACGGTCTTGGATAGAGTCAGGTATAGTTGGCATGTCATATGATTTAGTGTATGGGGTTTTACTTCGGCTTATATTGATGAGGTGCGGAGCACACATTTTACTTCAGACATACTGATAAGGTGCTAGGCACATTTATATATTACTTCAGTTTATACAGATGAGGTGCGAAGCGTATTATACTTCAAACGTACCGATGAGGCACTGAGTGCCAAATATATTGGTTTGATGGTTGGTTGATTCATGTATCCGTCTTGAGTTTGTGTCTGGTTAATAGGGATTATAAATATGAAAATTGATAAATGATAATAAATATTGAATGATGACGTTGAATTTGTAAATGAACATCGTAGTATTGGTAATATCATATAAAGGACCATGCGATATGATTATTACAAGCCTTGAGCACCGATATAAATATAAAACGAATCACTAGATTTGAGTATGAAATGAGAAAGTGAAATTGTTGATATGATATTCTTTAATTTACTTGCAATTGAGATGTAATTATAGTTGAATTCAAATATTGATATATAATAATAATAATAATAATAAGAAAAAAACATGATATTAAAAGCATGAGACAAGAAATGTATACATGATATAATTTATGGTTGAATTTCATATGAAATGTATACGAGCCTTGTTGCTTAGCGTATGATTTTATTTGTTTTTGTGTGTAGGTCTTATATGAGAGCTTAGTAGATCCAAGGTCAAGTATCCAATTTCTCCCACTCAACTTAGAAATCATCTTATGTTATTTTATATGTATGCAAGTGTCTTGGGTCTTATGGCATATACCTGGTTTAGTTGGTATGTTTTAAGTTTATATTTGGTACTTTTGGCATTATGACATATAAAATTTTTAAGGTTAAGTTTTATCACTTGAATTGTGATTATCTATGCTTGTTTAAATAAGTTTGAATGTGTTAATTAGTAGTCTAAGTCTTAATGCTTTGGATACTAAGATTTGATGATGTTTAATTGTGTTCACATGTGTTAAATTGATGATTTTGTATTGGTATAATATTCGGGGTACGTTTAGGTACAAATTGGTGAGGTTTGAATATTTAAATATGTGCATTTTTGTCCATTTGACCATTAAGTCTCGAGACAGAAAGAACATGTCTTAAGATCGTTGAAACAAATTTCATTTAAATTTTGCATTCAAGAACTTGAGGTCTCGAGATATATTTGTATAGTTTCAAGACATTTGATCTTAGGTTTTGAGACAAGTGGCATTTGTCTAGAGACAGATGAACATCAAAGTTATGTAGATTTTGTCCTGCTTCAAGTCTTGAGATAAAAACCCCTTGTCTTGAGACAATCAAACATTTTAGCAAAAATAGAAAAACATGAGAGGTTAGTCTCGAGACATAAATGACCTTACCTTGAGACACAATGTGTAGTGTCTCAAGACTGTTGTAGTCACATTAGTAAAACAAAAAGTAATATAAAATATTTATTTAAATCACAAGATCGGACGAGAACAAAAATATGTGTATATATATAATAATAAAAGAACAGAAATAAAGACTAGATACTCGTAGGTAGGTAGGAAAAACGGACTGGTAGTTGAGGCCTATTTTCACAGTTTCCTTAAGACAGATTCGGCCTCTCCTTTAGTGCTGGAGAAACGTTGGTCGACTGTCTCCCAGGATATAACAACAAGATGAGCACAGCAGTAGCATGGCTACAGTGATCAACGAACAGTAGCCTTGCCTTCGTCTATCACCAAAAACAGTTTGAAAAATATGTAGGGAAAAGATCTCTCGAAATTTTGGATAATCCAGTGCATCTCTTTTCCTGCAGATTATTTGGTTTTAAATGAAGAACTTTTGAAAATTTTTGACTAATTGAGCATGAATTTGAAATTTGGTATTTGAGTTTGGATTTAAGTCCTAACTCTGATATTAACCCATATAATTTCGTAAATTGATGAAATGAAGTCATTGAGTTTATAAATACATGTATATGGATTATATGATGATTAAATTGAATGTATTTTTGTTATAGTAGCTTGAGTTGCTTCGAAAACATAAAGCGACATTACGCGTTCGAATCAGACGATTGGGTCGGGTGTGAGTGTTACCTAAGAATGATAATCGTTGAAGGAGGATCCATCCTGAGTAAGACGATGCATGATCTAATTTGCTTCTTTACAAACAATATGAAGTGAAAAAGAATGGAAGATTATAAAGAAAAAACATAGCTATTTAGTAAATCAGTAAAAAATCAATTACTGATGAGAATACAAAATGTGACTGCACACACGATTCCCCTCTCCCCCATCTTTTTTAATTTTGGATGCCAATGAAGCCTTGGTTTCCTATTAAGGTTGAGGTTGAGGCTTTAGAAACTTTGAATATTATTTTAGTTGCAATGGTTAATTTTTGTCACAGTTATTCGGATGTATATTATTTAACTTGTAATTGTGATTATATTTATATTTGTAACTTAGAAAAATAATATTTTATTATGTGATTTACTAGTAGTGTATAATTTCAAACACAAGAAAATGCGAAAAACATTTTCTGTAAGTCATTTCCAGTGAAACAAACTTACCTTGAGAGTACAAATTATGATCAGACATGTTACCTATACCACCGCATGATTTCTCCCTTCTAAACATAAAGAGTTGGATGCCAACGAAGCATTGGTTTAATGATAAGGTTGAAGCTCTAGAAACTTTGGATATTATTCTAGTTATCATTCTGATCATACTTTGCAATGATTGATTCTTGTAAATTATTTGACTTGTAATTGTGATTATACTTGTACTTGTAACTTTTAAAGAGATGATGTTTCATCATATGATTTACGGACAGTGTATAAATATGCACTATCAGTGTATCAAATATAATTTCATATAACTTAAAAGGACTAACACTCATTAATTACGATGGTTGTTTTACTAAAAACAATTTTTTGTCATTTCAGAAAGATTTTAATAATCTAAACAACCAAACAAGAAAAGAAAAGAGTTTCAAGTCTTTTTCTTCAATCTCTTGAACAATGTATATAAAGCTTTATTCCACCCAAAAATGAAGGCTGAAGGAGAGTAGGCACTAAGTAAGAAGAAGCACAAGTTATTTTGCTTCTCTTTGAAATCCAAGAAGTAGCATTTATGTTTTATGCTGGACCACTTTTAATTACTGCATCCAACACACACTCACATGATGTCAATGCTCAACTCAGCTTTATGATTTGTTCCCAAAAATTTCAAAACCCCAACTTGTAAAACCCTAAATTCACTAAAATCGAAATAACTTAGAATTCAAAAATTCAAAATCCAGCCTGCCTGCCTGCCACCTCTACTTATATGCCTATCCTTTTGATGTATTAATATATGTATATTAAGTTTTTTACTTTTTTGGGTTTATATCATGATTTTACTTTTATATTACATCCCTTTCTCCATTTTGGTATTTACAATTTTTTTTTTGTGCAATTTTAATATTTAAACTATACATTCGTTGTAGATTTTAGTTTTGTTTATATAATTTTATTTTTTTGACATTTTTATATTTTTAAAATTTTAATTAATTTTGTCACTTTTAGTATATATTTTACTTTTATAATTTTACCTTCTATTCTTTTTTGAATTATTTATATTTTATATGAGGTTTTATAATTTATAATTTATGTAATTTGTATATTATAAAAATAAATTTAATGAAATTTTATAATTTATATAAATTTAAATATTATATATTTCAATTTTAATTTTTTAATGGATGCGAGATCATCAATTGTCATATGTAAAAGAATGACATGTGATGTATTTTCATAAATTAAGTATATCACAAACTTAAATATAAATAGTACATAAAAAATTAAAATAAGATTAAAAATAATTTAAATATCAAAGTTAAAAAAAAAAAACAAGTATAGTTTAAAATAGTCACGTAAACCGACTTATGTTTTTTCGTTTATGGGCGCTTGCCTTGATGTTCTTATTCTACACCATGTTAGATTGTTTATTATTTTTATTGGACATTTATATGCACGTATACCTATTAGATTAATACACTAAAAATAAAGTAAAACATATTTAAGAAAAACAATACATAACCAAAAATTATAAAATAATTTTTTTATATATTGAAAGTGCTTTTATTATTTTACATTTTTATATATTTGTAACATAATTTTATTTTATATTCAGAGGAGAATTTAGGGATTGGCAAGGGTCGGCCTAAAATGAAAAAAAATACTATTTAGTTTTTTTTTAAATTTTTAAATTTTAATTTAGTAAAGATAAAATTATACTTTACCCCCTTAAAATTATAAAAATTTGATTTAATCATTTAAAAATTATAAAAATTTAGACTATTAAAAATTAAAATTTCATTTCGATTCCCTCTAAAAAAATTTTCTGGCTTCGCCCCTATTTACAATAACATTGTAAATGTGACAATAATTTAATTATAATAATCGTAGTTATAAAAATAGTTGATGTGTTATATATATATAAGAATTAGTTCATATTATTCTTTTTTAATGTTAATGTCTAAACTTGTTAAATCTAAGTAATATTTACAAAACTTGATAGATAATATTAAAATAAATAGGTAAACTATAAAATTAATCACTTTTATTTGTCTTAGCTTACTTTTTAGTCACTTATGTTTGAAATGTAACGTTTTAGTCACTTACGTTATTGTTTTGTTACAAAATGATCACTCAACTGTTAAACTCCGTTACCTCCCTAATGACAGTCCTACGTGGCAATCCAAATAGATTTTAAATGTCGTCAAGTTGTTGGGATGAAAGTAGGTTTTTAATTAAATAAATTTAATTTGGACTGTCGTTAGAAAGGTAACGAAGTTTAACGGTTGAGTGACCACTTCGTAATAAAACAATAACGTAAGTGACTAAAATATAATATTTTAAACATAAATAACTAAAATATAATATGAAGTAAACAAAAATGACTTTTTTTATAGTTTACATTAAAATAATCTTATATAAATGGATAATGATAATATTAGTAATAGTTGCGTGTAGAATTTATGCTTAGACTTGCGTTCTGATTTTCTTGTCAAAAGGATTAGCTAAATATCTCTATATTATTAAATTAATAATTATCATTAAACCAATATTACAATTATATAACAATTAAAACTTAATTTAGCACTATAATTTTGAAGTAGTATCTTTAATTTTAGTATTCCTTGTTAGATTTCGATGGTCATTTTTAACATTAATAAATTAAAAGTATGTCAAAAAATTGAGTATTAAAGAAATTGGTTATTGCTATAAAATAAAGAGAGATGGAGAGAATAAAGAACAAAAAAAAAAAATAGAATACACTTTATTGATCAAAAGGAATAATTTACAATGCTTCGTCAGAGTCTCTATTTATAAGCATAAGAGTATAAAAGAAGTAGATATCTAATTCTAATTTAAAGTACATCAAAACTTTATCTTGATCATGATGGACATCCACTTAATAAGATATTCATAACAATTATTCTTTCTTTTCTTTTTTTTTTTTGTTCATTTGCTATTCTTAGGGACTGTGATGAGGTATAATACTATATTTATATTTTAAAATTGGATTAGTATTTGGTACACTGATAATATATATATTTTTATTTCACAAGTAATATTAAAAAAATTGTCAAGTATTTTTTTAAAAAAATATATATTTTAAAAATTTGACTATTCACTTATAAGACATTTGTCAACTCTTTAACCCTGTTTGTGGAGTCTAAAAACTCTACTGATAGCGTACTAAATATTTTTTCATTAAAATTTATTTATATTTAAATTATTTTATTTTTAAAATTTGAAGAAAGTAAAATTTAAACAAGGAAATCTAATGATGTTATGGCAAAACTCAAAAGATGTTTTTCACAAAAAAAATCACTTATACCTTAGAATAAAGATCGAAGAATAAAAATTATGTATCTACAAACTCTAAACATACATAATTTTTTAAATATTACATAATTACTTAAATTATCATTTGAAATTTATTTACTTCTAGAATATTATATAATTAACCATATTAATTGCACAAAATAAAAAAATTAAATGTATATATTCATGTTGAATGCACTCAACGAGAAAACTAGCATTTGATAACATTGACATTGTATAATTCTATACCTTCTTAATGAACCAAATAATGAGACATCATTTAAAGTAAAAGTTAGTTGATTTATATATTTTTTAAAATGGATGCGAATAACGTTTTGATTTAATGATAAAGTTGAGAGTTCAAAAATTTTAAATATTATTTTTTATCTTTTAATTTTGGATACCAATGAATAGGAGCGAAACGATAAACATTTGATTTAAGGAAAAGAAAGGTAAGATAAGAATATAAATTGTGGGAAAACCTTAAAAATTTCATGCTAAAAGGGTCCAAATGTATTACAACAATAATATAAGAATCTAAAACTTTATCCAAGGGGAGATGGAACTTACTTGCCTCCCTTTCAATTAGGGGCTGGAGAGGACCCTGCTTGCTACTATTAGATTCACCCATGCTCATTTGCGTCCAAAATTAAAATGAAAAATAAATAAATTCAAATTCATGGTATCACGGCCAATGAGACATTAGTTTAATGTTAAGGTTGGATATTATTCTGATTATAATTATGCTTGTTATAGTTTTTTGAAGGTATAGGTATATTATTTGATTTGTAATTCTAATTATATTTGTACTCACAACTTCAAAAAACAAGATGTGTCATAATGTATTTTATTGACAGTGAATAATTATGATGGATTCTAAGTACATTAAATATAATTTCATTATTTATATTAATATACCTATCACATATGTATGTATGTAGAAATCATATCTTTAAAATATAAGTGTGCGTTTGGATATAACATGCAATAAATAATTAAAGCTAATGTTTAAAACTAATTAATAATAACACATGCAATATGTACAACATTAAAATGAAAAGGATTGGATTAAATTATGAGTAAAAAGAAATTTAAACACGTAAATAAATCAAATTAAGAACATTAAATACATTACAATTGTTGATAATGGCGTTGTCATTAATCTTAAGTTAATATCAAGTTAACTTGTGACACCAACTCAATCAATAACATTATCAATATATATACAATTGATGGAATCAAATATTCATAATATAATTAAAAGATTAAAATAAAACTTTAATTTAGTGGTGAAGTTAAGGATTTATTAATGTAAATGGCATGGATTTAAATCTCACTATGTAATTTTTATTGGTTTTTATAAAAATTAAAAAAATTAAAATACCCTTGAATTTCGCGACACCAACTCAAGATACACAATGTAGGTGAGAGACAACATTTTATGTAAAATATTATTTTTTAAATATTTACTTAGTAATTATTATTGTTTATAATTTTTTTGAACACGTATTCATAAATTAAATATGTTAATTTGGGTTAGTTTATTCAAGACGCGAGGCACATGAATGTGAATTTGTGTTTGCCTTTGGAGAAGGAAACAATTTGATGCACCAATTAGCAAAAGCAAGAAGACGACTTGAAGGAGATAAATATTGGGTCGAGGACTTACTTGGGGCTTTGATGTCGGTTGCCTTTTGAGGAAGAATGGTGATCGACAACTGTACGCTTGATGAATTGAGGGGTGACATGGCGTATTGGCTTTTGGGTCACGATGGCCTCCATCGAACGGTGTGGAAATGTGAGTGAGTCTGTGGGAGCTGAGAGGGCCCCTTGATTTCTTTCAGCTAGTTATTTTTTGCCCCTGTTTTGTTTTTGTTTTTTTTAGCGGGCTTTTTCGCTGGTTTTCTGGTTACTTTTCTAATATACCAACAGGGCTTCATTCATGAATAACAATAGGTTTTCTATAAAAAATATAAATTCATGAAAAAGATAAAAACGTCATCAAAATAATAATTGTAATAATTTAATAGACATGATAAGTTAATCTTTTTCCAACTGAGTTGATACATGCTTAACTCGTGACACTAACTCAGTCAGAGACTTAAATAATACTATAGACTTTTAGTAATCTAAATGAAAACGTGAGAAAAGAAAAGACTATCCCACAAACTCGTTCAGTCTTTTGCCTTTCTCTTCAACCTGTTGAGCAACGCATGCATGGCTTTCTTCCACCCAAAAATATCATTTTTGAGGAAGAGTCCATGTTGATTAACAAGATGTGCAACTTAATTTACTTCTATGTGAACATGACAAAAAAAAAACAGTAATTAATTACAAGAATACAAATTATGACCTCACACTGCATGATTCTACCCCGAGATCAACTGATTTAATTCCCATTGCCAACAATCCCCATTATGTGATTGTTTTACTCAAGTAAAAAAGAAAAAAGATTTTTTGATCTTTTTTAAACTTTAGATGTCAAAGAGTAGGGGCAAAGCAATGAAATTTTGGTGAGGGGATGGAATAAGAATATAAATGGAGGGACTTGAAAATTTCATGAAAAATGGATTAAAATGTATTAAAAAAACAATATGAAAACGTAAAATTACAATAAATCCACTTTATCCAAAGGTAGCCCTTGCTTGGCCCTTTTGGATTCACCCTCCAAAATTAAAAAAAAAAATCAAAATAATATCTAGGGGTTAGGCCCCTGCCTACCTCCTTTTGGATTCTCTTTGCTAATAAGACATTGGTAGACAGTAATACCATCCCACGAACTTTTACGGTTTTCTATTTTTCTCTTCAATCTGTTGAACAATTGCATGCAGGGTTTTTATGTTGTGTAACTTAATTTACTTTACTATGAATATTGTAGAATAAACAAGAACAAAAGATGATACAGAAAAAAAAAAGCATAACTATTTAAAAAATAATTAATTACGAGGATACAATTTATGATAACCACATTATTCTGCCCTTAGATCAACGCTTTAATTCCCATTGCCAATAATCCCTTAATGCAAGTAAAAAATATGATTATTTTCGGCAATAATAATATCAATCTATGGCATGTTTAAGTTCAAATCTTATTACACATATTATATAAAATATAAAAAAGATAAAAACATTTTTATTGTAATATTTCTTACTTTGTAAAAGGAATGAGTTGAATTGAGACCTAGTTAATGGGTGATATTAACTTAACCAAATACACCCCCACCGAATGAGTAAAAAACTATAGTAAAGCTTAGATACTAATGTGGTGCGTTAAGTTCAAATTTACATATTTTAAAATTGGTTTAAAGGTAAAATTAAGATATTAAAAATCATAAATATTTATTTATTCTATAAAAAAATAATATTTTAATAATTTCAGGTGACAGAGGGTGAATGAAATGTGTAATATTTATAAAATAAATATATTGAGACAAACTTTGATTTAAAATGAAAAGAGAAGAAAAAGCATGATTAAATAGCTATGATAAGAAATCAGAATTGAGAAACCAATTTCATTTGTGCATTAGTACTAGGAAGGAACATAGACCTCTTTGTAACCAAACATCAAAACATTTTATCTCTCTCTCGCTCTGTGTATTGTTTTGTCGTGATGACGCGTTTTAATGGCGGCTAAACCTTCAATTCTTCTTCTTCTTCTGCCATAGTTTTCCTTTCTTTTAAACAGACAAAAAAAAAGTTTATATATAACATTCCTTTTCCTTTCTTTTCCTTCCATATTTTTACTTTGCTTTGCTCCTATCCTTTCCCAATGTTTTTCTTCTTCTTTCTCCTTTCTTTCGTCCTCTCTTTCTTATTCTTATTCTTTTCTTTTCACTATAAAAAACTCCATAAACAACAACTACAAGAAGAAGGCAACCCCCAGAATGAATCTGCCCTTTTGAACTGCTGTTTTCCCGATATTGTTGATACGAGGGCACAAACCCGGGGAAACGACTCTACTCATTTGCCCCATACTCTTCTTCTACAGATTATGCCTTCCGATTCTGCAAAATGGGCTGGTTTGTTTACCGGGGAAAACCAACAAAAAGGGGATGCCAGTCGGGTCGGGTCGGATCGAGATGGGGAGCGGTGTGAATCAGGTGGTGAGGATCAGAGGACGAAGAAGAAGAAGAGAAGAGGGAAGAAGAAGAGATTGGATTCCAAAAGTGAAGAAGGAAATGGTGACGGAAGGTGTAGTTGTTCAGCGCAAGAGAAGAAGGAAAAGGAAGAATCGGGTCGGGGGGATCCGGGTTGTCGGATCAAACCGGAGCTGGTTTGCTTGTACCCATTTACATCAACTGGTAGTGCTACGCAGAGGAAGATTAAGCAACATTATGACCAGCTTGTTAAGTGTCATCAAAACAAAGGATTAACATTAGCTCAGGTATTCTTTTTTTGCCTTCTTATTATCACCTTAATTTTTTTTAAAGTTTTGATGTTTTTCATTTATCTGTTTTTTTAGCTAGTAATAATCAAATCTTGTGTAGTTTGTTGCTTAAATATATGGCTTATCTTGATACTAAAGCAAGTCTCATTGTTGCTTCATATTTTAATTAATGCTTTTTTAGTTCTCTAACTATCATTAAGCCATCTGGAGAATAATTTGGTCAGGTCTTTTCTCATTTCAATCAATATTTTAAAGTTTAAATATTTGTTTTCTTTGCTTAGGAGGTAAGACTATCCCATTTGTAATTTTATGAACTTGTGTTATATCTTTTCTGCAATAAAATGTTAATAAAGAAAGAGAAGAGAGGGAGGAGAATCTGAAAACTTTTGCTTGAATTAAGTGAGGAAATCTAGGCCACATTTGGGCATTACTTGCAAACAAGGGCTTATTGTAACCGTTATTTAAGACGGTCCTCTAACTATATTGTCGGTTCTAAGTGAAATGAGCTTGAAACCGATGCTTACGTAGGGAAGGAATCAGTGAATTGAAATCTAGGCCACACTTGTACATAACTTGCAAACAAGGGCTTAATGTAACCATTACTTAAGATGTTCCTCGAACTATATTGTCGGTTCTAAGTGAAATGAACTTGAAACCGATGCTTACGTAGGGAAGGAATCAGTGAATTGAAATCTAGGCCACACTTGGATATAACTTGCAAACAAGGTTTTATTGTAACTGTTACTTAAGATAGTCCTCGAACTATATTGTCGCTTCTAAATGAAATGAACTTGAAACCGATGCTTACGTAGGGAAGGAATCAGTGAATTGAAATCTAGGCCACATTTGGACATAACTTGCAAACAGGGGTTTACTGTAACCATTACTTAAGACAGTCCTTAAACTATGTGGTCGGTTCTAAATGAAATGAACTTGAAACCAATGCTTACGTAGGGAAGGAATTGGTGAATTCCCATAAAGAACCAACCAAAGTTCGAGGGCGGTCTTAACTAACCATTACAAGAAACCCTTTTTTGCAAGGTCTTTTCATTTACATAGCTTTGATGCGCTGGTTTCAAGTTCTTTTCATTTACATATGAAAATAGCTTTGATGCTGTTACAGATACATTGAATGTGAGATGTTGGCTTTCTTTCTTTCTGGCATTTGACGGGCAGACAGACATATGTTCTTATTTTGATTACAGAAGTTTAGAAGATAGATTCTGAATTAGTCCCGAAACTTCTAGATTATGCATGAGTTAATCCTATGAGTATACTTTAAAAGTTATAGTATCAAAGAAAGTTGCTTGTACATGGTGATCATAGTTTATCCTATGAGTATACCTTACAAATGAAAGTTGATTTTAAATAACTTCTCCAAGGCAAATTCTTAGGCTCACTTTCTTTATTTAATCTCCCCTGCCCTTTCTTTATAAGGAAAATAAAATTCTGAATTCTGATACCTTCTATGGAATTTATTGTAGTTCTAATACCCACAATTGTAACATGCCATCCACCCTTTATGTAGGTTGGAGAATTTGCTAATTGCTTGATGGAGGCTAGGAATGAGTTGCAGCACAAGTAAGTTCATAGTTATTGTCATGTTTTACTAAGCTACATCTTTATTTTGGCTTTTTGAGTGTTTCCTTTTAGTTTTATTGTTATTGTTTCTGGAAAACATGCTGCTCGATTTTAATCTAATGTAATTAGCTTGCGCACTTTTTTTTTTAATTTTTTCCAAGTCCTTAACTACTTTTGTTCTGTTTATTCTCAGAATATTGAAATGCTTTCTATTTCGTTCTTCACTCCTTTAAGCTCGAACATTTTCTTAATGTTTTACCCTCGGCACCGGTTCCTATTCCTTGCCTCAAATTTCTACCATTAATCTGTTCTTTTAATGTTGGCTATCCTATTTAATTTACTGCTACGATCTTACTGCAGGTCTGAGGTGGTCAAACGTAGGTTCACAATAACAAAGGCTCTACTATTCAAAGCAGATCGATCATCATTTGATCGCCTGAGACAGCAAGTGAGTAACCATATGGAGATTAACTTATGCTTTTGGTGTGAGCTGGTTGTTATCATTAATCTTGATTCCCTCTAATAAAGATTTGCATGTTTAGATATACAAGCTAGAAATGGAACAGAAGAGATTAGAAGAGGATGCATTTGTCTATAACTGGCTCCAACAGCAACTTAAACTATCTCCGGCTTATAAGAGGGTACAATTCAGAGCTTTATTTGTTCTGTCATAGCTTCGTACCGCTTCTGCAACTAGATGAGTAAAAAGGATTATTGAAATCTTTTTCTGCTCCCCTATTATGTTAATTCAGTCTCTTATTGCAATCAGAACAGACATTATCATGGTTCTAATCTCTCTCCTTGTCTTCCAGATGCTAGAAGTTTGTACTTGCATGGAGTCAAAGGGCAAGTCCAGTGAGCCAATGGAAGACCCGGATCCTGAATTTGCTGACATTTCTTTTGAGGAGTTACTAGCTCAGGAAAAGAAGGATTCGTTTTGGTTGATTTCTCATCTTTTTAACTCCTGGTTTGTAAATTTTGTTTTCACCACTTACGATTTGACCTTTCTTCGAATGTTCCGTGCAGGCAGAAAAATGGGAAATCAAAATTAAGCTCAAACTGATGACTTCATTTGTTTAGCTAACTTGACTTTAAACCACACCACTTTTTGTAGTATGTACCTTCAAATACCTAACACTATTATTTTTCCCCAAGTTTTTGTAGCAAATCATTGTCATGACTTTTGTTTTTAACAGGCTCTCTCATGGAAGCTATTAAATGACAAAGCTCTCATCATTCTCCACCATGTTTAGCAGCCAACACTACCTTTCGAGATCGAGACATTGGCTTATTCTGTAGCTTAAAACTTTATATAGCATCAATGTGCGGGGGCTTTAGTTGATATGGTTGAGGAGTTGAGGTGTGAGTAAAGCTAATTATATATATAGCTTAAACATCTGCATCAGCTATGAATAGAGGGGTTGGTGTTATTGTAGATTATACAGAACTTGAAGATGTATCCTACTCTTTAATATCAAGTTTACTGTTTTAACGTAGTTGATAAATGCCTTCGGTAGCTATTGTGTCTAACTGCAGACTCATGTATATTGTGTGTTCTCATGTCATATTATGTTCAAGGTATTATATAATTTACAACCTTGAGATAAAAAATAAGAGGACCGATAATGGAGCAAGTAATGAACACCTAAAAATTAAAGGGGCCGATACTCAGCAATACAAGACTTTAGAGACTTTTATTAATTTAAATCACATTCTACATCTCTGAGTCTTTCGTTGTTCTCTTTAATCTATTGAGCAACACATGCATGGTTTTTTTCCACTCAAAATGGAATTGGCTAGTTCCCAACGTTAGAAGACTCTAAAGACTTTTAATAATCTAAATGACAAAATGAGAATAGACAAACTATCCACACATTCTCTGTGTCTTTTTTCTTCAATCTGCAGTGCAACACATGTAGGGCTTTCTTCCACCCAAAATTAATCATCGTCAAGGGAGGTAACATGTTGAGTAAGAAGATGCATGACCTGATTTGCTTCTCTACAAATATGGCGAACAAACAAGAATGGAGCCATAACTATTTTAGAAATCAATTAGTTATGAGAATGCAAATTATCACCATACATGTTACCACCATATGGTTTCCCCTCTCTTTTTTAAAAATTGTTGGATGCAAATAAATTCATAGAAACTTTGGACATTATTTTGGATATTATTCTGATTATGCTCTAGAATAATTAATTCTTACCATACTTATTTAGATGTGTATTAATCGACTTAAAATTGTGATTATATTTGTATTTGTGACTTAAAAAAAGTGATTTATCCATAGTGTATACTTTTGCACAATAAATGCATCAAATATAACTTCATTATTTATATAATAAAAAATTAACATTAATAAACGACTAAGATATTTTTTTACTGAAATAAATTTTCATTCCCTCATAAAGATAATAGTACAATCAATATAATGTAGTAAGTAGTAAAAGTCAGTTAAAAAGTAACGCCTAGAAATTAAATAGATCAACAATTTTGCAACAACAAAAGAAAGAAAGAGAAGAGACTATCATACAAACTTTCTCGGTCTTCAATCTGAAGATGGCACAACCTAATTTACTTCTATGTGAACATGGCAAAACAACAAAAATGAAAGATAACACAGAAAAAATATAATTATTTAAGAAACCAATTAATTAGGAGAAGAATACAAATTATGACCCTATATGTTGACACCATATGATTCCCCCCACTAGCTTCTTAAATTTTGGATGCCAATGAGACCTTGGTTTTATACTGGTTATGCTATGCAATCGTTAAATCTTGTTATAGTTATTTAAATGAGTAGTCATCGTGAGATTTATTGATGGTATATAAGTATGCACTCTATTTGCATCAAATACAGATTCATTATTTATATAATTAAAAAAGATAATATGGAAATTAAGATATGGAATAAGTAACAAAAGCAACACCTAGAAATTAAAGGGATCAATTAGCTTCTAGCAATAGAAAAGTTTAGAAACTTTTAATAATATAAACGTCAAAATAAGAAAAGAAAAGGCCGTCCTACAAAATTAAGCCACGGTTAGACACAACTTGCAAACAATGGTTGATTGTAACGGTTACATAAGATTGTCCTCGAACTATGTAGTAATCTTGTGGTTGGTTCTTTATGAGCATTGGTTTCTATTGCAGTAAATGGAATGCATTTCATAAGCTGGTCATTTAATTCTTTAGAGAATACCTACAATGAGAGGATTAATCAATGTTGGTGGTGGTTGATACCTTGATTACGACAAAAGAAAAAAGGGTTTGTTAGTTAAGCTCAACATTAGTAACTTGTTATCTTCAAATTGTGCTCAGCCTTCTGCCCTCATATTTCCACCAACTTAAGACCCAAACCCCTTTCCTCTTTTCTTTCGAAGCCTCTGTTTCTCTTTCTTTCAAGGTTTTTTTCCTCCCAGGCCATTGATGCCTCACCCCAAGGTGTTCCCTTCCCGGCTACTTCTTCCTTTACTTGTTTTCATGTTATATTGTGTGTTTTTGTACAATTTGTTTCCTTTCGTCTTTGGTGGGTGTTTCTTCTTTGAATTGTCATCTCCATAAGTGCCTAGGGTCATAGGTTATTATACAAAATGCATTAAGAAGTATTGGGTGTCTTTCCAACAAGGAAAAAGAACAACTAGAGGAATTATTTGGAAATTGAAATTCATGGATTTGGTAAGGGTTGAGTTTGTGTTGGATTAAGGTCCTAAGGATTCTCATTAAATTTTGAATTGCATGTTTTCATTTCATGAGTACTTTAATACAGTGATGGATCGTGAGATTAAGTTTTAAGGAGCCTAGTAAAATATTTAAAAAATTTAAGAGTTCAATGAGAATTTTTTTAAAAAAAATTGGGGGTTTAATTGAAGTTTTTGTGAGATTAATGAGAATTTTCAAAAATTCTTAGAGAACTTAATTGAAATTTTAAGTAATATTAGAAAGTATAATGAAAATTTTTAAAAACTTGAAAAATTATCTTAAAACTTTGACGGAAAATGAAATTTTTCTAAAAAAAATTGAGAGGTCTAATTAAAATTTTCTAAAACTTTTTTAAAAAAGAATCAAAATTTTCCAAAATTTGCGTCTAGGCCCGAAAAGGATCTGCCTCTGCTCACACGGCAGGCCTTTGATATTGATGCTAACGTGGGCATGATACAACTGCCAACAAGTTCTTACAAAGATGATGTTGAATTTTGAGGCGGAGTTGGTGTGGCACAAAGTCTCATCTTCCTATTTAGTACTGCTAGAACCATCAATCTGAATGAATTTGTGTATTCCATTCGCAACAGTAACATATAGAGATTTTACAGACTTTTAATAATCTAAAAAGGTAAAGTATTATATATGTGTTCCTGTTTTGGTCATTCAATTTAAAAAATTTTACTTTAAGCACTAACGTTTCATATTTTCCTCACTCATCATTAAATTGATAACGGAAAATCTTTTTTCAATTGGTATAATAACACATTTACTCCTTAATACTTACATATTCTATCAATCTAGAATTGATCCTAATTCTAAATAATTCAATAAATTTAACCTTTCATATTTACAAGTTCTAACAATTTGATCCTTAAACTTCCTGACCAAAGTTTTCAGCTTTTAAAACATTAGCATTCCACGTCTATAAATTTGTAAAACCCAAAAATAAAAAGAAAGAAAAAGAACAGATTTAATTGATAGACACACATCTAGCTCGTGCAATTTATCCTAATAATTAATTGATTCACGAATTTGATTGTATATATTAATTAATATATATTTTATGATTTTGTATAAATTGTATAATCAATATTATAATTAAGTTTAAATCATTTTATATATTTTGTGTTTCAATATATTATTTGATAAAATTAATGTCTTAAATCATTATTATATATATATGGTATATATAATTTCCTAGATTAAACATACATGGAAAGGTGTTTATAAAATCTACTTGTAAAAAATATTTTATTTTAAAAAAATGTTTCTAAAATTTGTTTAATTTTCTAAGAAACCTGTTTTCAATTTTTTAAAAGTTTAATTTTTATTAATCTATTTAATAGTTTAAATTTTAAATTCAAGTATGCTTTTGGCAAAAAAAAAAATCTAAGTGTGCTAGCTAAAAGATTAAATTATTTTTAGTTTATTTGTAGTTGGATGGTTACCAATGTAGTTTATCCTAAAAAGAACACTAGAAACTCACATCTATAAATTACAAAATGATTAAATATATTTTAATAAGATATACACACATTTAGCCTGTGCATTGTACAAGTCTATTTTATTGCATGGGATATAAAAGGGTGTCTTTGTTTTCTTAGGATGTCCCTTGTATTGCTTACAAATCATATACTTATTGGGCTAAGTGATAAAAATTATAGGTAGCATTCTAAATTGATAGAATAGGTAAGTATTGAGGATTAAATGTGTTATTATACCAATTAGAAAAAGACTTTACGTTATCAATTTAACGGAACAAATTCAAATGCTAGTACTTAAATTGAAAAAATTTAAAGTTGGGTGACTAAAACAGGAACGCAGACATAGTTGAGTGACCATTTGCCTAAATGACAATGTGAAAAGAAAAAAAGAAAGGAAAAGGCTATCCTACAAATTCTCTCATTCTTCTGCTATTCTCTTTAATATATTTAAGCAATGCATGCATGGATTTTTTCCACTAAAAAATGATCGGTTGGGAGAGAGTCCATGTTGAGTAAGAAGATTTAAGAAATCAATTATGACCCACATGATTCCCCCTCTCATTTTTTTTTTCTTTAATTTGGATGTCAACGAGACTTTAGTTTGATGCTGATTATGCTATGTAATGGCTAACATTTGTCATAGTTATCCGAATGTATATTATTTGAATTGTAATTATGATTATAATTTTTAAAAAATTGATGTATGATCATGCACTATAAATGCTTCTGGATCATCATATGGCGGAGTGTTTCTTGAAAATCGCTTGAAACGATCCTATTGGTTGAGGAAGAAACACCATTTTTGAGGTTGAAAGACTTTTCATTTCTTTTTCTTCTGGTTTTTAATATCATGGTTTGTTGCGAGATGTTTCCGTTTATTTGTAATCTTTGTGGAGATGTTTTTGCCCCCAACTTAATAAATCTTTCCACCGTTTATTTCAAAATAAAATCTTGTTCATAGGGATACTATTTAACTTGTACTTGTATTTGTACTTGTAACTTAATTGATTGATAATGTAATTAAAAAGAAATAAGATTCAAAGATTCTATCAACTTCTTATGATCTTGGACAGTAACAAAAATGAATTAAAAAGTAACACCAACTAGTTTGCAGCAACAAAAGACTCTAGAAATTTTTAATAATCTAAATGGCAAAAGCAAGTAAAGAAAGAAAAGACTATCCTACAAATTCTTTCTTGAATTTGAAAATTTTTGCCTAAATCAAGTGCGGAAATGTAGGCCAGAGTTGGACACAACTTGCAAACAAAAATTGATTGTGACGGTACTTGTTTCTATTGAAGTGAAAGGAGACTTATGAAAGGGTTCCACTTAATTTGTTAACAGATATCTCTAGACAATCACATTTAAAATGGAAATAAAATAAAATAATAACAACTTCATTTGAATTTAGAATTGAAAAATTAGATGGATGCAGCTACAGAAAGGGTGAATGTGAGATGATGAACTAAAATTTTCCAGCACTGGAAAAGAACTAGATTGCTGGCTTTCATTTGGCAAGATATAATCCAAAGTTATTCATATGTATACAGAACTTCAACTCAATTGGTGTTTTAACTGAGTTGATAAATACATCTCGATTGAAATAACAAAAGAAGATACTATTCTACTAATTCTCCCGGTGAGCATGGACCTTTTTCCACTAAAATTAATCAGTTGAGAGAGAGTTTATCTTGAGCAAGAACATGTACAACTTAATTTACTTCGGACATGACGGAATAAATAAGAATGAAAGATAACATGAAAAAATATATAACTATTCAAGAAATCAATTCGTTATGAAAATGCAAATTATGACACCACAATATGTTGACCACCACATGATTCTGGTGTATAATTATGCATGTTAAGTGTATCAAATATAAATTCATTATCTATGATTCATGTTCAGAGTTTGCGACTGTACTTCTTAATAATATTGTCTCTAAGATTCAAATCCGCATTCTCCCTTTAAAAATGTAATATGTCTTATTATTGCATCCAACTTATTATTATTTCAAAAAATTAATTTTCATCTTAATTAGTTAAATTTTAAATTTACATATCAATTTTGAGTACAACACTTTAGAAAACAAGATGTGCAGAATAATTAAATGGCATTGAAATGCAGCCAATATTACCATAATTTAAAAAAGGAATATTTGTAACTTGTTTTGAAAAAGCAAGGGTCAGCTGAGCTCTGATTCTTTATCTGTTTATCCCAACACTTGCAGACAAAAGCAAAGCATGGCATTCAAAATGCGAACTTCTCACTCGGACTTTGGATTAAATTTTAAATTTTCCCAAAGATAAAAAAGGGGCTGAATGCCGTCCACTTTGTTAGCTAAGCCCAACATCAACTACTTGTTATCTTCAACAGCCATGGCATTGTGCTCAGCTTTCTGCCCTCGTATTTCCGCCAACTTCCGACCCAAACCCTTCTCTTCTTTTCCTTCAAAGCCTCTGCTTTCTCTTTCTTTCAAGGTTTTTTCTTCTCAGGCCACTGATGCTTCATCCCAAGGTATTCCTTTTGGGGGTTACCTCTTCCTTTACTTCTTTTCACGTTGTTTTGTGTGTTTTTGTACAGTTTGTTTCCTTTCTTCTTTGAATTGTCCTCCGTAAGTGCCTAGACTCATAGATTATTATACAAAATGCATTAAAGGGTATTTTGTGTCTTTCCAACAAGGAAAAAAAAACAACTTGAGGAATTATTTGGAATTTGAAATACATGGATTTGGTAATGGTTGAGTTCATAGATTATTATACAAAATGCATTAAAAGGTATTGGGTGCTAAGGATTCTCACTAAATTTTGAATTGTATGTTTCCATGAGTACTCTCATGGCAGGTCCTTTGATATTGATGCTAAAGTCGGAAAGTAATACTGGCTTAACTTGTTTCATATCTGTGTATGGTACAATTGCCACTAGGTGCTACCTAACTCTTACAATGATTATGTTGAATGTAACAGATAAATTTTCAGGCAGAGTTGGTTTTCTGGGTCTTGGAATTATGGGATCGCCAATGGCACAGAATCTCATAAAAGCTGGGTATGACCTGGTTCATCTTCCTAATTACTACTGCTAGAACCATCAAACTGAAATGAAATTGTCTTAAAAGATGCTGCTTTTATTCACAACAGCAGACTATGTAATTTTCAGTTCTTAAGCACCAGAGTTGATTCGACTCTAAAATCGATCCTCTAACATGTTGCAGATGTGATGTGATAGTATGGAATAGAACGAAGAGCAAATGTGATCCTCTCATCAGCCTTGGTGCAAAGTGAGTTTTGAATATCCCTGCTCTGAAATTAGGTTTTCATAGCATTACCATGTTGTTATCCTTAACATTTTCCCTCTTCTTCACAACATATTGACATGCATTCTTATATAACATGAGCCAATACTAAGTTAAGTAGGCAGATTGGTCATTCTGTTGACTGTTGGTAGACGTGCTTATAGGGTCAGTCACTTCCCTTACAAGACAACCACTTTATATTCTTTAGTGGATATGACTGCGGTCTATGTTTTCTTTTTCTGTCTCTTTTCTCAATGCATTTGCAAGCTGAATGAAAAGAGGCTAAAGAGGATACCTGACTTTATATATCCTCTACAAAAGAAACAAATGCATTCTATAATTCTTGTCTGAATCTTTCAGCCTTTGTGCTTCATCTGCAGAAGCAGCTTTGTGTTGTTATTGGTGTTTCTGACTAGAGCTTTTCAAGATAATCAGATTTAATCTTAAAAGTTATTGAATAAAAGGTTTTTTTTTTTCCTGGTGTGCAGGTATAGGTCCTCTCCTGAGGAAGTAGCTGCAAACTGTGATGTCACTTTTGCCATGCTTGCCGATCCTGAAAGTGCAGTGCGTATGTTTCTGTTATAAATTTCATTGCTACATATTTTTTGCTTGACCTATTATTAAGATCTGGCAACTCATTGTTGCTTTGTACCAGATTGATGTTGCCTGTGGAAAGAACGGAGCTGTGAGAGGAATGGGTCCAGGAAAAGGGTAACCTTTCTCCCATATTCTCATATGAAAGCATTTTAGTGTAAAACCGTCTTCTTCCTTTAGTTAGTTGAAAGGTTTCCAGACTTGAATTGATGACATATGGAATGGCATTGGCATTGACAGCTATGTAGACATTTCAACGGTTGATGTTGCCACTTCTAAATTGATCAATGAACATATCAAAGCAAGGGGGGCATTATTTTTGGAGGTAAAAGTTACAATCAGGCTTTCTGCTTTCTATATTTCTTGCAACTCATCCTAAACACAAATAAATTGAGTATGCTTCAGCAGTTTGATAATGTTAAAATTTCTATTAACTAAGCTTCATTTGCTTCCTTTACAGGCTCCAGTTTCAGGTTCAAAAAAGCCAGCGGAAGATGGACAACTGATATTCCTTACTGCAGGTAAAAAGTCTTGCATTATCTTTTAGTATGTTAAGTATGATGTTGAATCCGATATGAAATAAATCCCAACAATGTAGCAAGATGCTAAATTACTTGCAACATTTGATGTTTGATTGTTATATCATAGGTTAGCTTAGCTTCAGATGTATTCCTCTTAAAACTGAGGCAATAGCTTCCTCTTTCAGGTGACAGATCTTTATATGAGTTAGTTTCTCCACTGTTGGATATATTGGGCAAGGTATTTTGTCTCGTCTCGTCTCTCACAACACACAAATATTCATAGGTGGCATCTTGAAACCTGTAATTGAACTAGTCATTGCAAGTAATTCTTGATATATTTGTTTCTTCCCCAGTCAAGATTTTACCTTGGGGAGGTCGGAAATGGAGCTGCTATGAAACTTGTTGTTAACATGATCATGGGAAGGTAACGTGTAGTTCTTTAACCTTTAAAGTCCTTTGTTTTGATGCTTGGGATAGCTAGTATGGTGACAATGCTTTTCTTTTGCCACTTTGTAGTATGATGGCATCGTTTTCCGAAGGAATACTTCTTAGCAAGAAAGTAGGACTCGACCCAAGTGTTCTAGTTGAGGTATTCCTGAGATCCAAATGCATAATTGGATGATTGAATGTTCTCTGTTGTTTTTTTTTGGGGGGTTACATTATCTTGTTGTATTGCAGGTGGTTTCGCAGGGTGCAATTAGTGCACCAATGTACTCGCTTAAAGGTCCATCAATGGTTAAATCTCAATATCCCACAGCCTTTCCCTTAAAGCATCAACAGAAGGTATGTGAGTAACCCAAATAATCCAACATATTTCGAAAGGCATGCTGTTAATATTTCATGTTGTAACAGAAGCTAATGTTGACACAGGACCTTAGACTTGCATTGGGATTGGCAGAATCTGTTTCTCAGTCCACTCCAATTGCAGCTGCTGCAAATGAACTGTACAAGGTTGCAAAATCATATGGCCTCAGTGATGAAGATTTTTCAGCAGTTATTGAAGCATTAAAAGCTAAATCTCAGGACACTGCCTGACCGTATGTTTTTTGTTTGTCATTCTTGGGGTACAAAGCTGATTTAGACATGCTTTTTCATGTATCCACCTATTGATGAACTCGTATCCAAGATTCTTACCCTATATAGTTGATTTTAAAATAAAACGTTTTTGCATTTGCTGGAATTCAACCATCCAAAGTAAGTCACAATATTACATTCCAAAACCAGCAATAACCCCCACTTTGCCAAGACAAAGCCAATGAACATAAAGCATTAACTACAGAGACTAATAAACAAGGGAAAATAACCATCCAAGGCTCTCAATTTCACATAGTTGAGAAAAATGGAAAGTAGAAGCTAAAATGGAGAAAGGAACTTGTCTCCAAAAGGCTCTTAGTTATTTACTGCAAAAATAGTAAATAAAGGTAACAGTACTTATAGTTGTACCAGGGCATTTCTACATCAGGTTCTCTGATAGTGTCATGAAGATGCATTGCAACGGTAATGGTTTTCTTGGGAGTAGATATCTGGAGTATCGAAATATCTACAGGCTAGATCACCAATTTTACTCCTTGCAGAGACTACTTAAAGAGTTAACAGTACTGGACTTCTAACAGTGTAGGGAAACTAACAAGCCAAGCCTACCTTCAATGACAAACAATAAAGTGATTGTAGATGGGAAATAAAAGTTTCGGTAGCAAGTATCTTTGACTTGACATAGTCCACATCAAGGTTTTCCCCTCATCCAGTCTGTAATTCGCATAGGTCTTGTGTTCTTTCTATATACTCATCTTAGTCGATTTTGACGGATGAGTAGATCCTCCTAACAAACCAAAAGCACGCATAGAAGCCAATTGTCCCAGTCAGGACGAAGAAGGCATATGAAACTATTACCATGTAGCCAAAATAAAGGAGGCCTGAGACAAGCTTTGTGATCTCCAACTTGGTAAAGAAGTAGAAAATAGAGTATAGGAAAAGGTAGAGAGCAGAGGAGCCAGCTGTCAAGTAAGATCTCCACCACCAATGGTAATCTTCACTGCACAACTGGAAGTAGCATAGCACAATTGTTATCTCGGCGCAAGTGATTATTAGAATAACAAACACTATGAAAAGGAAGCCAAAGATGTAATAGAACTGGTTCAGCCAAATTGACGTTAAGATGAAGAAGAGCTCAATAAAAACGGCCCCAAATGGAAGAATGCCTCCAATGAGTATAGCAAAGACTGGCTTCATATACCATGCCTGCTCTGGTACCTGCTTGGGAATTTTGTTGGTCTTCACAGGGTCTTCGATGGCTGGCCTTTTGAAACCCAAGTAACTGCCAACAAAGACTAATGGAACTGATATACCAAACCATAAGCAAACAAGAGCAAACATTGTCCCAAATGGCACTGCCCCAGAGGATTGCTCTCCCCAAATTAGTGCATTCAATACAAAGAATACAACAAAGAGGATACCGGGAAACATAAATGCAGTTTTCAAAGTATTTCTCTTCCACTCTGTGCCCTTAAACATTTTGTATAGACGTGCTGAAGAGTAACCGGCAAATATTCCCATGAAAACCCACAAGAGAACCATAGCAGTCATAAGTCCTCCACGATTGGAAGGAGATAAGAAACCCAGCAATGCAAATATCATTGTCACAAGCGTCATTGAGAAGACCTGGACACCTGTACCAACATAAACACAGAGTAAACCATAATTGATTGGAGCCCTAAAGATATCCCCATGTACAAGTTTCCATCCTGTTTCTTCCTGCGCCTCATCTTGGGTTTCCAACTGATTATAGTTTGAAATATCTTTATACAATGTTCTCATCATGATCATGGCTACCATGCCAGAGAGGAAGAGAACAATCATCAGAGAGTTTACGATGGAGAACCAGTGAATCTGATCATCATTCATCAGAAGGTATGTGTCCCAGCGAGAAGCCCATTTGATATCACTCTCCTACAAAAAGCCACAAGTTAACCTATACACTAAGACCAGCACTGAGAAAATACAGACTGGATAGGCCGGTAACTTGTTCAACTGAAAAC
This sequence comes from Gossypium hirsutum, assembly GCF_007990345.1. Classification (NCBI taxonomy): domain Eukaryota; kingdom Viridiplantae; phylum Streptophyta; class Magnoliopsida; order Malvales; family Malvaceae; genus Gossypium; species Gossypium hirsutum. The sequence continues at coordinate 5,975,911 of NC_053446.1, read as the reverse complement.
CGGGGTCCATCCAGTCCAGCACATCCCCAGAAACCAGGATCTAATGAACCGCTAGAAAACAGTTCAATCGGTAACAGAGGACAAAAAACAGAATTAAACCTGTAACACTGGTTTTTGTTATTTTTTGCTTTCTATTAAAATTATTTTTGAAAATAATAGGATTTGAATTTTTAACATCTTAATAACATATTAATGGCAATATTATTAAGCCAAATAAGCATTTATGTTAACCAGTTATTATATTCAACACTTAATTTATAAACGACATATTTAATATTTATTTTACATTTTAATTGAATAATCCAATCGGACTAGCTGGATGTCACACCGGTTTGATATGAGGTCTGGCTTTTCATTTCATTGATAAGAAATACAGTGGAAAGAAAACAATGAAAGAAAGATAAAGGAAATGCAAATACCTTGAAAGTTATATCATATGTAAACACAACCTCCTTGCCTGCGTCAACTTCTTGAGGAACAGTACTACCTGGAATTAGATTTTTGGTGTCCTTATTGCATGTTGCTATCTGGGGATTCTTCTCATCCCATTCTTTGTATTCATGGTTAATGCTGTAAATAAGAGCCACACAATGAACAAATTGTGGCATACATAAGCCAGTTATTTGACAACAAACAGAAAATGACTCTGATACTAACTAGTTTCTTATATTCCGTTACACAAATGTAACATAGTTCCAATACCTCTTTTTCAATAGCATATTTCAAAAGAAAAATGCAAATTACTAATTTAACTATATTTTAAAGAAAAACTCTCAAGTAGTTAAGAACTTTCAGTGAGTACAAGTATTCAGAATACCTATTATGATGAGTTTTGAAATTATGAAACAAAGAAATAATGGACGTAGAAGAACACAAATTACATGGTTTGGCATATGTTGTATATTTATTAAATCTTGAGGTATGATTCAATTGATCTTCATCAAGAATATCCAAGTAAAGCATACAACCAAAATATCTCGAAAGAACATTATATTTCGTGCAATATTAAACAGAAAACCTACATAGAACAATGCTTATGGCTAGTTCAAAATCCAAATCCACAAAAGCTACTAATTAACAAAGTTTGACTAAATGTCAAAACAAATGCAAAATGAACAAAAATAGACTCAAGACATTGGTAGAAAACCTGTTAGGGGTAACCTCAAACCCAACAATTCGAGCAGCATCGGTCTCAGTATCCCTATGAAACATGACTCTCAAGCTCAAGTGGTTGTTGATAAAATACTTCTCCTCCTTGCTCTGTAAAGGCAAAATGGTTAAGATTAAGGTAAAGAAAACATAAAACTTTGGAATAATGCTACGGCCCCTGACCATACCCCAGCATAATTCCCTTTGAATCCAACACGGAAACCATGTTCATATGTTGTTGACTGACTTCCATCTCTCCTTTGTCTAAGAACAGCAACTGGAAGATTGTCAAGAATCCTATGCATCAAGTTCAGATAGTTCAGTATAAACAGGCAGCACAAACTTGTTAGCAGCGAAGGAGAGGGAGAAGTGTCGCAAAGCAACAAACAACAAAGGTAATAGAGGTTAAAAAAACACCATAAAGAATCTCCATGAAGAGAAAGGAGCAAGGAAACTGAATCATAGTCATCATCTTTGTTACTTACATATTAACTCGATATTCATCATCAATTTTTTCCTTGAAATTCTTCGCAGATTCAGCATCAAGTTTTTTTCGACAGACTACTTTGCAAGGCTGATCCTCCCTCATTTCAAACTAAAGGAAAAGGCAGGATGAACAACAAAATAAGAATTACGGATATAATCTATTAAGCTTTTCATTATATACCACTTGTCACCAACAGCAAGTACATAACACCAAAAAAGGTTACAGAGGCTCACGGTGTAGACTGAATTCTCTATGCGGTCACCACGTAGTACCTCCCCCAAATTTTCGGCACTGTTCACAATCTTGGCTGGTTTACAGTAGTCTAAGTAGTAATGATCATATGGTAGTTGTGTCTTTGTAGATGACAATTTGTTCACCTTAACATACAGGGGATCACCCTGTTCAGAATCAGACAAAGGACAATTTAAGGCATGATACAATTAATAAGCTAAAAGTGAATTACAGTGTTAAGGCATGATAAAATTATAAGCTATAAGCCATGTTAAAAACTAATCATAGCATCAAAATTAATTACACAACGAATTTAAAACTAGATCACTTTTAAGAATTCAAGCAATGATTAAACCATAAGATCCTTGCAAGAAAGCAATACTGGCCTTGCACTTAAGGCAAAATAAGTTGCACATTGTTTATGAAAAAATGATATAGTAGCCAAAACAAGCAAGGCTATTACAGCGAAAGGAAAATCAAATCTACTTCCAAAAGGAAGAAAAAAAAAGAAAGAGAAATGAAAACCCAAAAGAATAAAGAGCACAACACAGATCTGAACAGAAAAAATGAAACGCCAACACATTAAGATCAAACCATAAAAACCCAAAGATCCAACACCAATCTCCATTAACAAAATGAAAAAAAAATCAATGGAAAATCAACACACAACATTAATGATAAACTCAGGGAGGGAAGGGAGAAAGAGGGGCACCCTTTGAAAATCACGAGGGGCGACCCCAGGGAGATAGAAGGATTGTGCAGTTGATGACAACAGCCAAAAAACGAAGAAGACATTCTTCCATTTCGTACCCATTTTTGCTACTCTTTTTGGTTTCACTACTTACAGGAGATAGAATTGAAAAATGTCGGGATGGAATGGAGCTTTGAAAAATGGCGTGTCATACAACTAAACTACACCATAGTGCATCTACCAAGTACATGCTTTTTTTGGGTTTTCTCCTGAAGAGCCGATGCAATTTATTACGTTCAGTTCATGGCCTGTTCCAAAATCCAACGGTCTAATTCAGATTTTAGTCCCCCCATGTCTTTCTTTTTTTGCCAAATTAGTCCCCTCTATCTACCATATTGAATTTTGAAATTTTAATATTTTTTAAATTAGCATAAATACAATACTTAATTTTATCTATACCCTTCCAAACTCTTAAATCAAAGAAAAATAATACGCTTAAGTGCGCTTGAATCTATATCAGTAACAATGATATGAACAGAGTTAAAAGCTTAATTTTTAAAATATATTTTTTATTTAATTAGAGGAGTTGTTGTCCATTTTATGGTGTGAGCATAATCCTATTCCGATGGATTCAGGATGTGAACTCAATCCTCTAAACTGATAACATTTTAGTTGGTGTCAAATGTAGATTTTCTTAACATAATTTCAAGTGTTTAGCTAAGGTGTAAGTGTATTATTGATTAAATATAATTGAAACAATTATCATTACTAATAATTTGAAAATACTAAAAATCTTAAATTTAAACCAAGTAAGAACAGAATTATATCAAAATACAAATAATGAGTGGTTGGTAATGAAATTTACGAGTAGAGAAGGAAATGATGTGACTGATAATTTAATAGTCTAAAGTTTGGAACGTGCAACAAATAAAAAACAGCCTTTTCAAATGGAATAAAAATAAACAGATTTTGTGATAAGTACCATTAACCACCCTATCCTTTTTGTTGTTAACAATCCATGACTTAGTCAGATGAACATATGGTGATCTGAAAACGGTAAATTTTGCATTTTAACTCTCATTCGGAATGTTGCAACAACAAATTAACCCATCACATTTATAACATTTTTGGAATATTTTCAATCAAGTTATCAAATTTTAGATTTTGGTTACTAAAAATACTTAGTTTAATTATATGTTCCATTTAGCATTACTTTTTTTATTCTTATTTCTTCTACAAAGAGATGAACATATGGTGTAAGGGTACTAGTTTAATTTACAAGTGAAATTAAAAAGTAGAAATGCTGTTTCTCTCTATCCATTTCTTTTTCATTGCAACATTAACTTAGTCCATTTAAATGTCATCATTTGCCATACTTTGATGCCATTTTCGAAACCATAATATAGTTTCAATTGATTTTAGCTGTCTTCATGCTCCAAGCATTCAACTCCAAAATCTTTATGGATTGGTTTCCATTGTTGAAAGCATACAAGTGGGCAGCCTCGTTAATTGCTAACGTGGGATAAACTCTAGATGTGATGCAAACTTTCCCACCTCCACCAAAGCTCTCCACTATGGAATGATCTATCTGTTTAAAAAAAAAAAAAAGGGTCCCAAAATGATGAAATGGTTACTTCCAAGCTCAGATGAAGAATCAACTAAAACTTACCAAGCTCCTCAATGACAACTTGTGCTGTCGATTGTCTACATCTAGGAAAGCTCCATATGTTGTCATGTCGTTATCTTGATTTAGGGAAGATCTGTCAGATAGATGAACAAAGCCAAGAGTTAATGATTTTAATTTGTTTAGTTTGGGAGAAAATTGAAAAGGGGTTTGAGAAGATTTTTTCAGACCTGGATTGGTCACTGCACATTAAAACCACATATTTGTTATGGCCTTTGAATATTCTGAAGAACACTGCAGTCCTCTCTTTCAGGCCCTCCGAAGCAAGAACTAGCAACCCAAATGGACCGAGACTCCCTTTAACCGATGCACCCTTTCGGCTACATAGGAGCTGTGGGTTAGTCCAGCTTGGTTCTAGCACCTCAGCTTTCTCAAAGTCTTTTATCTCAAACGAGACCTCAACATCTGCCTGTACAAATACGAACGAAAAGGACGATGAATGAATACGAGGCACGTGGTGAAAACCCATTGTCTGGTTTTTATGACCAGCAACAATGAATAAAGAAAGTAGAAGCAAAACAAACCTGTGCAGCAGTGACACCAGGTACTTCAATAACAGATCCTCCCTCGAGCAACTTGTTTGCCAAGCTAACGTGGTTTGCACGTAGCTTTTCTATTTCAACTACTGGCCATTGCACCAATTGTTTCCCAGATTCATCCAGCCAAATTTTCCTAGGAATTGCCTGCAGAATGAGACACCATAACGGAGATTTGATTATCGACTTTCAACTTAAGTTAATAAACAATGAATAACTAAACCAAAACGTACGTGGACTCCAGACCATCCTTTCTTGATATCATCGGCCACACTTGATGATTCATTGATCCAACTCGTTAAGATTCTCCGATTCTGGACATTGTCAAAGAAAGTCTTGGAAGCATAATATTTGCCATAATCGTATCTCAACCCCGAATCACCCTCCACAGATCCCTCGTCCGGTGTATAAATGTCCTCGACATTGTCATACGAGCCAATAGTGTAGCAGTCATGCTTGGTATCATCCAAGCTAACCTTGAGGACATGCTTGACATTAGGGCCATTAAGAGAGGTGTCGACACCATTTTGGCCATGAAGTAGAGCAGGAAAAAAATCAGGGCATTCCCACATTCCAGTGTTGTCAGCAGAATGCAATGGGGTTTTGGATTGATACCAGTTCACAAAATTTTTGCTTTTGTAAAGGATGGCTAAGCCTTGGCGGTTCACTTTGCTTCCAATGATGACCCTCCATTCCTTGTTAGGGCCTAACCAGGCAGTCGTTGGATCTCTAAACGAACTTGCATTGATATGATTCTGAGCGGTGGGTTGCATCAAAGGGTTTTTAGCAGATTTAACCCATTCTGTAAGGTAAGGGTCGGATAAATTCTTGGGGATGGCTAGATTCTGAACTTGTCTGTTTTGGGAGTCAATTCCAGTGTAAAGCATAGCTGGTTTGCCACTAGAGAGGATAGTGGCTGAACCGGACCAACAACCATTGATATCAGATGGCTGGGATGGATAAATGGCTGGCTCGTGAGGGGTCCAATTCACAAGATCTTCCGATGTAGAGTGAGCCCATACAATGTTGCCCCACACTGCTCCTTTTGGATTGTATTGATAGAAGAAGTGATAAAGTCCCTTGTAAATCATAACTCCTATAATTTGTATATAATACATTAGATATACAGAAAATCAGGAAGCAAAAGAAAGAAAAGTAATAGTAGAAGGAAGTACAAACCATTAGGGTCTGTTCATCCAGAGGTAGCCATCAACCAATGCATACCAAATGACAATAAAACAATAAAAAAAAGAAACAAATGGTTAGATACAAAGAAAAGCAAATAAAAAGAGGAATTGAGAGAATTTATTATGTGAACATATATCATATTACCATTAATCCAATTTTTGGGAGGTTGAAAATGATAGCCAGTTCTATAAGGTTGATTTGCAGATGAAGAAGATTGAAAAGTTTGAAGGTGTTTGTAAACATGGTGTGAAGCTTCAAGCTCCACAATACCCAAGAGAGCAAGGACAAAAAAGAGGCCAAGATTAGAGTTAGCCATTTTATGCTTTGGAAAGGTGGGACTGTGATGGGTGAGAAGTTGACAACACTATTTATAGGAGAAAGAAGTGCATAATTTGGCAGGATGAAGTGGTATATATATATATATATATGGAAAATGAAAATTCTAAAATTTTCATTCAAAAGTTTGGTAGACAAGTTGCAAAGAACGTGCTGAATTTTTTTTTTTTCTAATTTTTTGTCCAACTGATAGGCTAACTATATGGCAACATTATTATTTTATTATTTTATATATAAACATTATTCCTTAAATATTTTAAAATCCATTCAATATCTTTATTATATTAATTTAAAATATTTTATGTATAAAAAATTGATTTTTTTACTTAAAATCAACAATTATATCATTAAAATATTAATTATAAAAAAAATAAAGAATGTAAATTAGGACTTAATCTAAGAATAGTTTTATTTTATTTAATAATTGATTGAATATTTGAAAATTTTATTGCATATGATAAATTTTAAAATAAAATTTGGATGGGATGGCCAAAGAGTGTGTAAAAAAGTGCTTAAATATTAGGGTAGATGTCCCCCAACTACAGCTTAAATTATAATTTAGCTTCTAAATTTTAAAATGATTTAATTGAGAGTATTAATATTGTATTAGTTAAGTCCCTTTGTTAGTTTAGTAGTTATTTTTTATATTAGATGTTCGATTAAATATGACTTGGAGTATATTTAAAATATATTAATCGAAATTTAAACACAAATGGAACTATCATGTTGATAACTTGGATTCAACGGATTAATAAAAGAAGAAGAAAGAAATAGTCCCTTTAAATTTCAATGACAATATTTGTTTTTTTGCAACGTATCAAATCTAAATTGTTCATATAGTGAATATATGTGTGCTTTAAATATGCTTCACATCAAATTTATTCGACTTGACTTTTAACAACCATTGTGACATAGAAAGACTTGATAATATAATTTTAATATTTACGGGATTCCATTAATTTAAAATCTAGAATAAAGAGATACGGGTAATTAATTTCAAATATTATGTAGGTTATTAAATTTCGTCAATTTTGTTGAAACTTCACCAATAAATAAATGAAGTTGATAATTAAACATTTTGAAGAATAAGCAAGTCCCATGCTATAATAGGAAGAAAATCATGTAGGATCTTATCTAATATCATTAACATCTAAAATTAATTCCAGTTTTAGGGGTTACCAAATTTCTCATTTACTACCAAAATATCGATTTATTACCAAAACAAGTTATCAAATTTTAGAGTTTGGTTACTAAAAATACTTAATTTAATTATATGTTCCATTTAGCATTACTTTTTAATACAACCATTAATCATATCATTTTTGTTGTTAATTTGGGGAAAATGAAATCAAAAGCACCCATAGAATAATAAGGAACATATCAAATTGACCCTTTTTTATTTTTATTTCGTCTACAAAGAGATGAACATATGGTGTAAGGGTACGTACTAGTTTAAATTACAAGTGAAGTTAAAAGGTAGAAATGGTCTGTAATAACATGAAATTGTTTCTCTCTATCCATTTCTTTTTCATTGCATCGTTAAATTTGTCCATTTAAATGTCATCAGTTGCCATACTTTGATGCCATTTTTGAAACTATAATATAGTTTCAATTGATTTTAGCTGTCTTCATGCTCCAAGCATTCAACTTTGAAATCTTTATAGATTGACTTCCATAGTTGAATGCATACAAACGGGCGGCCTTGTTAATTGCTAACGTGGGATAAACTCTAGATGTGATGCAAACTTTCCCACCTCCACCAAAGCTCTCCACTATGGAATGATCTATCTGTTTAAAAAAAAAAAAAAGGGGGTCTCAAAATGATGAAATGGTTACTTCAAAGCTCAGATGAAGAATCAACTAAAACTTACCAAGCTCCTCAATGACAACTTGTGATGTCGAATGTCTACATCTAGGAAAGCTCCATATGTTGTCATGTCATTATCTTGATTTAGGGAAGATCTGTCAGATAGATGAACAAAGCCAAGAGTTAATGATTTTAATTTGTTTAGTTTGGGAGAAAATTGAAAAGGGGTTTGGGAATTTTTTCCAGACCTGGATTGGTCACCGCACATTAAAACCATATATTTGTTATGGCCTTTGAATATTCTGAAGAACACTGCAGTCCTCTCTTTCAGGCCCTCCGAAGCAAGAACTAGCAACCCAAATGGACCGAGACTCCCTTTAACCAATGCACCCTTTCGGCTACATAGGAGCTGTGGGTTAGTCCAGCTTGGTTCTAGCACCTCAGCTTTCTCAAAGTCTTTTATCTCAAAAGAGACCTCAACATCTGCCTGTACAAATACGAACGAAAAGGACGATGAATGAATACGAGGCACGTGGTGAAAACCCAATGTCTGGTTTTTATGACCAGCAACAATGAATAAAGAAAGTAGAAGCAAAACAAACTCACCTGTGCTGCAGTGACACCAGAAATTTCAATTACAGATCCTCCCTTGAGTAACTTGTTTGCCAAGCTAATGTGGTTTGTACGTAGCTTTTCTATTTCAGTTACTGGCCATTGCACCAATTGTTTGCCAGATCTGGCTAGCCAGATTTTCCTAGGAATTGCCTGCAAAATTAGAGACCGTAATAGCGATTTGATTATAGACTTCGTAGCTGTCAACTTAAATTACTTAATAAACAAGCAATAACTAAACCAAAACTTACGTGAACTCCAGACCATCCTTTCTTGATATCATCAGCCACACTTGATGATTCATTGATCCAACCTGTTAAGATTCTCCGGTTCTTGAAATCGTCAAAGAAAGTCTTGGAAGCATAATATTTGCCATAATCGTATCTCAACCCCGAATCACCCTCCACAGATCCTTCATCCGGTTTATAAACGTCCTTGACATTGTCGTACGAGCCAATAGTATAGCAGTCGTGCCTGGTATTATCTAAGCTGACCTTAAGTACATGCTTGACATAAGGGCCATTAAGAGAGGTATCAACACCGCTCTGGCCATGAATTGGAACAGGGTAAAAATCAGGGCATTCCCACATCCCAGTGTTAGCAGAATGCAATGGGGTTTTAGATTGATACCAATTTACAAAATCTTTGCTTTTGTAAAGGATTGCTAAGCCTAGCTGATCCACTTTGCTGCCAATGACGACCCTCCATTTATTGTCAGGGCCTAACCAAGCAGTTGTTGGATCTCTGAATGAACTTGAATTGATTTGATTTTGAGCAGTGGGTTGCATCAAAGGGTTTTTAGTAGATTTAACCCATTCTCTAAGGTAAGGGTCGGATAAATTCTTGGGGATGGCTAGATTCTGGACTTGTCTGTTGAGGGGGTCAATTCCAGTGTAAAGTATTGCTGGCTTGCCCCCAGGAAGAATAGTGGCTGAACCAGACCAGCAACCATTGATATCAGATGGCTGGGATGGAAAAATGGCTGGCTCGTGGGGGGTCCAATTCACAAGATCATTTGATGTAGAATGAGCCCACACAATGTTGCCCCACACTGCACCTTTTGGATTGTATTGGTAGAACAAGTGGTAAACTCCCTTGTAAATCATAACTCCTGTAATTTAATAATATCATCTTAGAAATGTAGGATAATACATTAGAATTATACTGCAAATCATGAAGCAAAAAAGATGAAAAAGTATCAGTAAAAAAGTGCTCACCATTAGGATCTGTTCATCCATAGGTAACCATTTGCCAAATTCCAAAGTCAAAGCAGATCAAATGACAATAAAACATGAACCAAATAGTTAGTGGTACAAAGAAAAGCAAATAAGGAAGTGACTTGAAAGAGTTTATCATGTGAGGAAACATATATATTACCATTAATCCAATTCTTGGGAGGTTGAAAATGATAGCCAGTTCTGTAAGGTTGATTTGCAGGTGCAGAAGATAGAAGACCTAGAAGGTGTTTGTAAACATGGTGTGAAGCTTCAAGCTCCACAATTCCATGTCCAATCAAAAGAGCAAAGAAGAAAAAGAAGGCAACATTAGAGTTGGCCATGTTTTCCAGAGTGGGATTGGGATGGATGAGAAGTTGACAACTCTCATTTATAGGAGAAACAAAAAATGCATAATTTGCAGGATAATGATGAAAATGAAGTGAAATATACCTAGAAAAACGAAAACTGAAAGCTGTCATTAGAAAACTTGAAGGAGAAATAACAAAGAAATTGCTGACATTTCCATTGTATTTTAGTCTGTCAAATCCATGACCGCATTAGTTTACGTGAAGATGTCCCTTTTAATATTTTATAACTCACTGTTTTACGGGTTGACTTTTATTATAACAACCTTGATTAATCCAACCACTATGAATGAAACATAAACTAAAGTTGTGGGAAATTTACCTTAAAACCGCCTCTAAAGCTGCTACTGCTAGGGTTATATTTTTAGCAGCCTTAGATATGGTTATATATGTGGCTTCAATTAAGGCTTAATCTAAGCTTCTTACTCTTTTATGTATTAAATATTAATAATAAATATTTAAATATAATTAAGCAAGTAGTATAATTTACATGCCCAACACCCTCATGTGCTTTTCATCGAAATGAAACAGCCTCATGTGCTGATGGTAAGAATATTCTGGTGTATGGCATCAACGTCTAATACCTACCAATTTTATTTCTACTTTCAATTATATAATAATTTATTTGAATGGTAAATTAGGTTTGGGTTTTAAAACAATTAGGCTAGCTAACCATATGGAGAATGATTCTTATTTCGGTCAAATTAAGACACATATAAAGAGTGATGTTGCGATGGTAAAATAGGAAAAAAACAGAAATGGCATTGCGACGACACGATAGGAGACGTCGTGACATGACAATAGTCAAATTCTGATTATATGTCCCTGTCCAATTCTGATTAATATAGATTATTTAACCTATGAATTTAGCCTATAAATAGATTTTTTTTTACCTAGAAAGATTAACCCATAACACATTTAATTATTAGCTTTTACAAGCTTTCAAGGAATTTTGTGTTTAAGTTGCAAGTGTTCTTATTTTTGGGTTTCGAGATATAATTTTTAACTTCATTTTTATACTCTTTGTTTTTGTCGATTTAGTGAAATTATCTTTACCCGTAATTTTATCCTCTTCAGAAAAGTTTTTCGCGTAAAATTATTTTTCTTATTCCATTTATCTCCAACAAACCCTATCCTATACATATTAGACAACCATGTTTAAAAGTTTCACCTTACTTAATTTTGAACAATAATTTTGTAATTTCGCTTCTGAAATAAACAAATTTAAATCAAACAGGTTGATTTTTCCTTGGGGAGGGGAGGGTTGACTATAAATACTTGTATATCAATAATCTATCTATTTATATAATATATGTTTTTAACTAATGATCTTATTATTAAATTGATATTTAAAAATAATTATAATATTTAATTTAAAATTATTGTTTCATATAATTGGATATATTAAAAATTAAACACTTAGATAAATTATATATAGATATTACATGTATTATTAATTTTTATATTATAATAACAAAAGTAATCTAATCGTACATGCCGTTTGTTTTCAAATAAATATAATAACAGATTATTAATATAATATAATTATAATTATAATTATCTCATTATTAGTGTTTTTAAATAAATACAAAATAATTTTTATTATTAGTAGTACTATAGTCATTATCATTTAATTAAATTTTGGATTCATATTAAATTATGCTTGTATTTTGTAAAAGAATTGAAAGGGTAAACCAATGTGTTACAACTTAAAAAGGTTACATTTGATTACAGAAAATATTTTCTATCTTCATTCTTCATAAAATAATTTTTAAAAATTTTACTCTAATTTGTTTCTTCATTTCTTTAATTTTTTATTTTTTGTTTGAACACTTTTTCAGTATATAATAATATTATTGCAAAATTATTTTTTTGTTAACTCAATAAATAACATAACAAGTAAAAAAAAAGTTTCCAATGGCGCCATTAACAAAATAATGAAAAATTGTTTAATATATTATAAAAAATACTATAATTGTTATGAATGCTATTAAGTAAATATTTAACCTTTTATCTTTCATCTCTCTTAACCTTCTGTCGAAACTATTTTATTTTTGAGAAAAAAACAAAAATTAGGTGTCGATGAGAATGAGAGTCGCCACCAATCTTTTATTGAGGTGTGATTGGATCACCTTAAAACGACTTTGGTCTACGAGTTTTAGAAAAATAGGTTCGAGAGTCCGTTACGTACGAAGAAGGATTAGCACCCTTGTAACGCCCAAAAATTGGTACCAAGTTGATTAATTAGTGTCTTAATGTCGAAAATTTAAAAATATGATCCTTAATAAAAATTTAAAAACGTTACGTATTAAGACTCTTATCATTTCAGAGAAAGAAAATGTCACACCCAATGCGTTAGGGCACGACATTCTAATTTCCTCAAAAATGAATTAGGCCAAAATACTCGTGTGATAAAATTTTAAAAGAATATCCATTTATTCAAGATTTAAGAAATCGCGGCCCAATACGTTAGGGCACAATTCCTCCAAAATCCCAAACTCGGAATATTTCTTTTATTATTTTTAAAAAAAATTCATTTCGAGAAATCAATGCGTCACATCCAATACGTTAGGACACAACGTGTTGAAGTCCCAATAATAAGTTCTTTATTTTTTTATTAAAGAGAAATACTCGATTGTTAGATTTAACGAAAAAAATCGGAACCCAATACGTTAGGGTTCAATTTCATTGAAAATCCTAAATACAAGCATTATCTCAATTTTGAAAATTTTAAAATCGAGTAAAAAAATGATGTAATATTATATTGAATGCATGTATAAATGTCGCAATAACAAATAACAATAATAAATACGACAATTGTATAGAAATAAGATAGACAAATAAATAAACAAAATTTAAAAAAAAAAAAAACAAGGACATGCAAAGTATCAAATAAATGAGCAAAATAAAAAAAATATAAAAACATAAATCAACAAACATATAAAAAATGAAGAAAAGAAAGTACATAATATATACATTGAAATTATGGAAAAAAATATAAAATTTATATAAAAAATATATTTAAATATATAATACATTCATGAGAATAAAGAAAAATATACATATAGAAATTATAAAATATGGATAGAAAGTATAATATATATACGTACATATATATATAAGTTAATAAATATATAGATCATAAAGATAATGATTACATATATATATATAGAAATTATAAAATATGTATAGAAAGTATAATATATATACGTACATATATATATAAGGTAATAAATATATAAATCATAAAAATAATAATTACATATATATAAACTTAAAAAAGGAAAAAAGAAAATATTTTGAAATTAATCAATTCTAAAAAATGACTAATTTTAAAATGTGATAAAAAAACTAGGGCAAATTCGTAAATAATTGAAGTCTCAAGGACCATATTGAACGCGCAAAGAATGCAGAGGGGCTGGAAAGGAAATTGTCCCTTCTCCTCTAAACGACGCCGTTCAAATTAGACCAAATTGAAGTAAAAATAAATAAAAGGGTAAATTAAAAAAAAAAAAAAAAAAAAAACTTAATTACAAAAACATTAAAAGGCAGAGGGGCTAAATAAAATAAATAAATAAAATTCGCAGTGGTATCACCTTCTCCCTTTTTTAAAATCGTAAATAAGTAAAAAATAATCGAAAGAAAAAAAAATAGTAAGTCACCTTTAAAAAAACTGCCAATCGTTCTCTTTTTTTATTTCTCTTTTTTTTTTTTACAATGAAGGGAGAGGCCTCTATTTATAGTTGAGCCTCCCCAAATCCAACGGTACAGATCAATTACATCAACGACTGAGATTAAAGGGTATCTACAAATTAAATCTCTAAGATTACAAAATCATATCTTCTAAGATTATATATCATATCTAAGATTGCATGTCATATCTAAGATTATATATTATATCTAAGATTGCATATCATATCTAAGATTGCATATCCCTGAAGATTATGTTTCCATAAGCTTGTAGATGGACCTTCAACCTTTTCAAGTAATGGGCAATTCCGATCGAGCCAAATGATATTACTTTGGGTTTTTTTTTGTGAGCCCGGGCTAAAATTGGGTATTACAGTTGCCCCTCTTTGCTCGTTGTCGTGTAACAGGAACGGAGCAAAGACTTTAGAAATGGCCAATTTTTGCCCAGTCATACTGGATCTTAGTGCTCTTCTTCTTCAAGCAGCCACATTCCATCCTACTGCATATTCAAATGTATAAGAATTGGTGCTTCAATCTACTCCACTGCAATATCAAGGAGATAGGACTTACAATCTTCAACCTATTCCACTGCTGACCAGGGAGATATGATTACTGGCTTCAATGTACTCCACTGTAACCACAGGGAGGTAAAATCCGCCATTTTCGATATGCTCCACTACTGCTTAGGGAGATAAGATCTGGAATCTTCAATATATTCTACCGTTGTCCAGGGAAGTAGAATTACTGGCTTCAATGTACTCCACTGTAACCACAGGGATGTAAAATCTGTCATCTTCGATCTGCTCCATTACTGCTTAGGGAGATAAGATCTGAAATCTTCAACCTATTCCACTGTTGTCCAGGGAAGTAGAATTACTGGCTTCAATGTACTCCACTATAACCACAGGGAGGTAAAATCCGCCATCTTCGATCTGCTCCACTACTGCTTAGGGAGATAAGATCTGAAATCTTCAATCTATTCCACTGTTGTCCAGGGAAGTAGAATTACTGGCTTCAATGTACTCCACTATAACCACAGGGAGGTAAAATCCGTCATCTTCGATCTGCTCCATTACTGCTTAGGGAGATAAGATCTGAAATCTTCAATCTATTCCACTGTTGTCCAGGGAAGTAGAATTACTAGCTTCAATGTACTCCACTGTAACCACAGGGAGGTAAAATCCACCATCTTCGATCTGCTCCACTACTGCTTGGGAGATAAGACCTAAAATCTTTAATCTATTCCACTGTTGTCCAGGGAAGTAAAATTACTAGCTTCAATGTACTCCACTGTAACCACAGGGAGGTAAAATCCGCCATCTTCGATCTGCTCCACTACTGCTTAGGGAGATAAGACCTGAAATCTTTAATCTATTCCACTATTGTCCAGGGAAGTAGAATTACTGGCTTCAATGTACTCCACTATAACTACAGGGAGGTAAAATCCGACATCTTCGATCTGCTCCACTACGGTTTAGGGAGATAAGATCTGAAATCTTCAATCTATTCCACTGTTGTTCAGGGAAGTAGAATTACTGGCTTCAATGTACTCCACTGTAACCACAGGGAGGTAAAATCCGCCATCTTCGATCTGCTCCACTACTGCTTAGGGAGATAATATCTGAAATCTTCAATCTATTCCATTGTTGCCTAGGGAAATAGAATTACTGGCTTCAATGTACTCCACTATAACTATAGGGAGGTAAAATCCGCCATCTTCGATCTGCTCCACTACTGCTTAGGGAAATAAGATCTAAAATCTTCAATCTATTCCACTGTTGTCCAGGGAAGTAGAATTACTGGCTTCAATGTACTCCATTGTAACCACAGGGAGGTAAAATCCGCCATCTTCGATCTGCTTCGCTGTCAATGCAGGAAGGCAAGATCTGCTATCCTTAACCTGCTCCACTACAACCGAGGAATGTAAGGCTTTGTTTTCAATCTGCTTCGCTGTCGATGCAAGAAGGCAAGATCTGCTATTTTCACTGATCTATTCTCTGGGGAACATGACCTGTATAATGAACCTAATTATGCCTAATGATTAGGATGGCATGATCAAAATCCATCAAATGCTCCTAACTAGACATGTGTGAATGGTGTTTGCATGAATGCAAAATTTTATTTTTCCGAGAATGATCCCGCTTAGGTTGTCATTACTCGAAGTTTATTAAGGCTTTGTGACTGGTGTGCTACAACGCCTTCTTACTTGACTGGCTTTTCTAAAGAAACATTTAGCCAGGTTGCCCCCCACTGTGAACCTCCAAGTTTAATCCATTGGGGCGCAAAAATTCATACCATCGTTCTCCCACTGTAACCCAAGAGTATATGGCTTTTCTTCAATCATCTCTTATCACAATTCAAGGATACAGGATCTAAATCTTTCTAGTCTCTTACACCATTCCCAGGGTGTCGTACCAAAGGCTCATGTTCCAATGAAGGCTCTCTTCCCGAGGCAACCTTTTTCTGTTGCCTAGTGATCATTACTTGCTTGTTGATTTAGGCTTTGTCATCAACACGACATCTTATTATTTTGTTCAACCAATGTTTTTGACAACAAAATCCAAAGCGAAAGTCCTAGTTTAGACTCTTCCTTTTCAGATTTCCTACCTTTAAACCTGGTGGGTTCTAAATAATAGTCCTGTTTCAGGCTCCTGTATTATTTAGAAACTTCTAGAGTAATATGCAAAACTTCCCTTGTGAAAGTTTTATTAGTCCATTGATCATTATTCCAATGCAACATGCTTACAAAAAGGTCATAACAAGGGATAAGAACAAATTATAGTAAAAAAAGATAACAAAGAAATTGATTGGGAATGTGTATCTTTGAAAAGAATGAAGTATTCCAAGAATAACAAATTCAATAGTATGAAAATTGGGTGCCCCAGATATCGCAGCTTGAACTTCTCTGTACAAACTTTTTGAAGATCCTTCTGAGTTTGACATGTGTTTAGGAAATCCACAGTACTCTGCCAATGCCCCAAGATTTTGCCTACTCTTTCCTGTTGATTCAGATATAACTAGATCACCACATGCCCCAACCTTATCAAGATTCGAGTTGCTCTGATCACCTCATGCCCCGTTTTGATCAATATTTGAGCCGCCCTTTTCGGGTTTTCAACTCAAATCCCCTTTGGTCTCAAGGCGTCCTTTGCGGATTTTCACCTTGGCCTCTCCTTTTTTTTTTTGAAATATTTTTTATTGAATCTGAACTCGTAAGATTAGGCATGTCCTTGTTATCCATTCTGATTAAAGTCGATGCTTTTCCAGATAATGTAACACCCCTTACCCGTAGTCAACACCGAAATAGGGTACGAGGCATTACCAGAACCCATACGCTTGTAAACGTATTTAACCGAGTTATAAATTTCATCTAAATTAAATTTTTTAAAATTATTAACTTGCTTTTATAATTTTCATAATATATCTTCAAAATATTATGATCATAATAATTAGGGCCTACGAAACCCGATACATACTCATGCAATTTAATGCTTCATTTCCATTTCATTATTTCGATATTTCATGTACCATCATTTTCATGAATTTTGTACATACCAGTAATAGTTCATTTCAAACTCATGTTATCTCACTTCAAAACTTTACACGTTATACCATTTAAATATCAATCGTTACATTTATTTCAGATCAATACCAATAATAATTCAATTCTATATTTTCTAATACCCTTATTATTTTCCATATTTATCCCGTTGAATTTCTCAGAAATTCGATGGATTTTTAGATGTACACTTTTAGTGTACAATTCCGGGTCCGTCAATTCATATTCATGTGCACACATTTCCATTTCAGTGAGCACACTCCCGCGAACCTTACAGCGGGATTACCAGTCCAGGCTAAATCCCCTGCAATATAAACTCATAGAGTATTGTCGGGATTACCAGTCCAGGTTAAATCCCCTGCAACGACAATTACTCTAATGAGCTTGGATCTGAATTACCAGTCCAGGCTAAATTCATACCCTAATTCGGATTATCCGTCCGGGCTAAATCCATTTTCCACATATTCTTCGGGAAGGCTATATCAAGATCACCCGTTCGGGCTAGATCTTTTTCACACATATTCTTCGAGAGGGCTATATCAGGATAGGATCACCCGTCCGGGCTAGATCCTTTTTACCGTCAATTCCTTTTTAGAGATCCATCGAATTTTCCTTTCATTCAACCGGGATTTATTTTCTCTTTTCATTAAGAATATCAATACTTCATCAATTATTATACAATAAACATCCAAATCATATTCACATCAATAAAAATATATTTCAAGCATATAAGCATATAATTCAAGTTACACGAACTTACCGGGCTAAATTGTAAAAATACTAAAATACAAGAGCATTTTGGTAATTTTCCATTTTCTCGATTTTCTACTCGATCTTGATCTAAATTAATTTTTCATTTTAATAAAACAACTCATTTCATACAATTTGGTCATTTTTGACATTTTTCTAAAATTGCCCCTAAAGTTTTACTTTTATTCAATTTAGTCCTCAAACCCAAATCATGTAAATTAACCATTTGTAATGCAAATCCATAATATTCATACATTTATTTTCCTCCTCCTCCTCTCCATTCCACATCCTTAATTTATATAACATGCTTATAAGTAATATTGTCTATAATTTTCACTATTTTCTTGTAAATTTAATCAAAGCTGTCCATTTGAGTCATAGTCACTAATTTATTTGTATATTGAGCTACAGAAATCCAAATTAAGATCCGTTAATTTTTCCTGAAACTAGACTCACATATCTTCTTGCCATAAAATTTTAAGAATTTTTGGCTTAGCCAAATGGTACATTTTATTCTTTAAAGTTTCCCATGTTTCACTGTCTGACAATTCCGACCACTCTTCACTAAAAATGAATTATCTAATTGTACAGAATTAGGATGATGTTTCCATTTGTTTTCATTGGAAATAGACTCATCAAATATTCTAATAATATAAATTTTATCCCATAATTATTTTTTTACAATTTTTAATGATTTTCCAAAGTCAGAACAGGGGAACTCGAAATCATTCTGACTTTATCTCACATAACCTATTATATCTCATAATTTGTAATTTCATTGCTTACACTGTTTCTTCTATGTGAAACTAGACTCAATAAGCTTTAATTTCATATTTTATTCATCCTATAATTCGATTTTCACAATTTATGGTGATTTTTTCAAAGTTAACCTACTGCTGCTGTCCAAAACTGCTTTAGTGCAGAATATTGACTACTAAGTCTATAACACTCTTATTTTCTTTTTTTACACTATTTCTCAACAATTTCTCTTATTTTCTCTTCACTAACATATCAAGAACATATAGCTTTATATAATAAAACCCTACATTAACATCAATCTCACACTTTTTCAATAATATCAAACTCAAAAATATATCGAAATCATGATGTTCTTACCTTGCTCAATTGACTTCAATCTTTAACTTAATTTTCTCTCTCCTCCAGCCTCTATTTCTTGAATCTAACTTGATATTCTAGCTCCCCATAGTCTCTTTGTCAATTTTCTCTCTTGGTGGCAATGGAAATTTCTTTGATTTCTAAGTAAAAATGGTGGATTTTTTGTGAAAGGACCAAATTGTAAAGAAAGCAAAGCTTTCTTTCTTCCCCTCTTCTTCTCACGTTAATGCATGCAAAAATGGTGGGGATGGCTACTTTTCATCCTTCTTTCCACATATATATATACTAAATAAATTAATAATAAAATAATATCATTTAAAAAAATCAAATTAAAATATTAATAAACTAATATTTATTTATTAATCTAAAATATCTCCAACATCATCATTATCTTCTAGATTTCTTTCTCTTCTAATTGACCATTTTGCCCTTTATGATCTTTTAAAATTCTATCATTGAGTCATCACTTAATTTGGTAAAATTGTGATTTAGTCCCTCAAACTTCTTCATCTTTTTCAATTTGGTCCTAATCCATCCATTTTTCTTAATTTCTAGATTATTCCACCCTTAAAATATTTACACCATTGGTCCTTCAACTTTTTCATATTTATACTTTAACCCCTCAACTTTTAAGTATTTACTCTTGGGTAACAAAACTTTTCTTAGTTTGCGATTTAATCCTTTCTTGAATTAATATGTTATAATTTACTTCTCAATATTGCCATAACTCAAAATTGCCCCTTTTTTAGCACTCTATTTCCTTATTTTACTATATCAGATATATTATCTTACTTTCCTTACTCTAGAAATTTTCGGGGTATTACAGATAAGGCCTTCCACATAAGGTCCTTCCTAGCTTGGGATGAAGTTCTTTTTGTATGGGAAGGATCTTCTTCAATACTAGGTCCCTCTCAAGGAATTCTTTAGGGCGGACCTTTTTTGTGAGCTCGCATCATTTACTTTTGGCGCATTTGACCATGACGGATAACTTTGAACATTCTTCCTCAATCGGTATTGGATCCAAAATCTCAGAGAGAAAGAATATTGTCTTCAATAGGCAAAACCGCAATGGACCCAAGAGAAAGACATTGCCCTGGTAGATTTTGTTTTTTTTTTGTCATCCCCTTTTTGGCGATATGGCTTTAATCATGAACAGACTGCAAACTTTTAATATTGTGCTGTTGTTTAGTACACTGTCGACTTTGTGACATTGACATATGAAGCAGCTTCCACCCATTTAGTAAAGTAATTGACGACCACAAAGATGAATCAATGATCGTCAGACTCTTTTGGCTAGATTGACCAAATGACCTTTATGCCCCACATATGGAGAAGTCAAGTATCCCAATGATTCTTTGTAGGGTAAGATCCGTTTCTCGACTTGTTCTACCATCCTTAACAGGTCCGAAAATAGGCTACAATCTATGTCATCTTCAAAGTCATGAGATCCCTCTAAACACATGTCTCGCTCAAAAGGAGATTCTGAGTCTGTAGCAGCGTCACTCATGTCGTTGATATCCAAGGACCTATAGTAAGTACAAAAGAATATACAAAGAATGTACGAATTTAAGAATGATTATTTGTACAATATAATTATGAATGTGGAAGAAAATCCAAAAGAATGAAAGAATAATTATTTAAAAAGAATAAAATATATTGGCTAAAAAAATGAATGCAAAGATGTATTTTATTAGAATAATGATGTTCAGACATGAGCCTATTTCGCAAAGGCATTTTTATCATTTTTAGGCTAAAAACAACAAAATTGTTCTGAACATTACTCTAAATAAGCTCTAAAAAACTACAGAGATTTCTTTCGCAGTTCAATTACTTAGAACACTTCTAAGTTGATAAGGGCGAATATCTTCAAGGACCCTTGTAAATTGTCTTAAAAAATGGCATTGATGTGAACGTCTCTCAACATTTCTTCATACACCCCATTCACCTCCATTATCAAATGTGATTGGGTAGCGGATTTTCTGCACTAGATGAATCGCCAAATTTGACAACGCCCATACTGATAAGCCTTTCAACCAGTTTTTTAAAGGTAATGCAAATTTCTATAGAATGCCCCGTAATTCCTGCATGATAATCACATTGTGCACTTGCATCATACCATTTGGGATACGGGGGCTGTAGAGGCTTCACATGTAAAGGAGAAACAACATGTGCATTGAATAAGCTTTGATACAGCTCTTTGTACGACATTGGAATTGGCGTGAACTGGAGCTTTTCAGTACCTGGCTTCATGCCTAATTCTTGTCTTGATGAACTCTGTTGATTAACAATCGATTTGCCATACGTATTCACGCTGTTCACCTTATTTTCCTTTTCTTTTGAGGCTTGCCTTCTGTCATTTCCTCCAGCATCAATCTTTCCGCTCCTTATGGCGCTTTCAATCATTTCACCATTTATGATTATGTCAGAAAAGCTTTTTGTTGCACTCCCTAACATATGTGTGATGAATGAGGCCTTTAATGTATTAACGAAAAGCATCGTCATCTCTCTTTCTAGAAGAGATGGCTGGACTTGGACAGCAACCTCTCTCCACTTCTGTGCGTACTGCCTAAAACTTTCACCGGGCTTCTTTTTCATGTTCTGTAGAGTGATTCTATCAGGTACCATGTCAGTCACATGGCTGTACTGCTTTATGAACGCCTGTGCCAAATCTCTCCATGAATTAATCTGGGTACAGTTTAATCGATTGTACCACTTGGATGCTGCCCTGTGAGACTATCCTAGAAGCAATGAATCAAGAGTTGGTCATTATTGACATAACCGGTCATTCGTCTGCAGAACATGGTAATATGAGCTTCAGGGCTACTGGTTCTATTACATTTCTCAAACTCTGGCATTTTGAATTTGTAAGGGAGCACTAAATCCGGAACCAGACTCAATTCTTTAGCATCCATCCCATAGTAGCCTTCTGCACATTCCATCGCTCTAAATTTCTCTTCCAGCCATTTGTACTTTTCCTCTAGCTGTTTTGGCAATTCATCGTTTATTTTCTCCTTTCCAGCTATCTCATCGAAATCAGGAATAGCAGGATTAACAAAATTGGCTCCGGGGTTAGAGCCTGATCCTGCTTGGAGATTCATTAGCGTTGCGGCGTCATCCGGAGGATTAATGGTAACAGAAGACCTATGCGGGTATATCTCAACTTGTTGGGGGGTAAAGTCCGGAGGATAGACAGGTCCCTCATTGTTTCCTTCTTCAATATTGAGCACAGAGCCTTTTCCTTTATCAGTTCCTTTGTTGAACCATTGAGTTAACTGAGCCATCATACTCCCTTGAGATTCTATCATTTTGTCTATCATTTTTTGCTGCTCATTCATTTGCCTTTAAAGTTGCTCCTGCATTTCCTTTTGGGATTGTTCTAGTCTTTCCATCCTTTGATTCATATCCTTAGTTTTCGATCGAGTACCGTAGCGATGTTTAGTAGGCTGGTTGGTTTCCAGATTAACTGAGCTGTGATTTAAATTAATTAGAATTTTTGATGAATTTTAATGCTATGATATCATGTAATGCGAATGTATGAAATGAATGCATAAAGAGACGTTGATTCTGATTCAATTCCATTTAGAAAACTTTACTAGAAAACAAATCTCTTTTCATAAAATGGATATTTATATGGCCCTGCCCTCATAGGTGGAGATATTCGATCATCTTCTTCATTTGAGTATTAAGATAAATCTCATAAACTCTTTAAAAAAACGTCTCTTCTATCTCCTTTTTTACTCGATCCAGGTTGTAACTTGTTGCTCACTCATCCTCGTGATGCTCGTTGGCTTCTTTTTAAGAAGATTCAGCAGCTTTCAAATAATATTTGTCATCTTGAATCCTTGGGCAACAGAGCCATAGTCGTGTAGTCTTCCATTAAATTATCATCATTCTCTTATCACGTGTTCTTGGACCATATTCGGACAACCATATTGTCATCCACTTTATCAAGAAACCCATTTCCTTATGACAAGCTCTCTATTTAACAATTGAACGTGAATCAACACCTCCTTTTTTATGATGAAATGAAATGTCATGTCATGCAATCAAAATAAAACACAAAAAGTCAGTATCGAATATAAACATAAAATATAATCAAGAAAGAGTAAAACACCTACTTGGATATCTACTAGGGTTTAGTATAGTTCTACCTAAGGTGGATTCCTAAAGTTCACTATATGAAGTTCGGCTTCTAGGGCAAAGGTACCCGAACCAGCAGATTCCTCGATCTTCACCCATTATAGGCTCATATGGACCGAGTTCAGTTCAGGGGAATACATTTCCCTATGGCTACACGGAGATGAAAATCTCACGAAGACATAAGTACGAATGTATCCCAGAAGCAATCCACTACCCTACACGGAGGTGAAAACCTCACGAAGGCATAGCTTCTCACTCCCATTTAAAAGGGTAAAATTGTTCAGCTCATGGAATGTATAATGCAAACAATATTTAAACAAGAAGATAATGAAGGATGTCATGAGTTTTTTATAAAAAATATTTTCTCGACTATAAGACAATAATTAATCAACTTTGTCGCTCGACTCTCTTAAGTCTCCAGTGGAGTCGCCAAGCTGTCGAAACCATTTTATTTTTGAGAAAAAAACAAAAATTAGGTGTCAATGAGAATGAGAGTCGCCACCAATCTTTTATTGAGGTGTGATTGGATCACCTAAAAACGACTTTGGTTTATGAGTTTTAGAAAAATAGGTTCGGGAGTCCGTTACGTACGAGGAAGGATTAGCACCCTCGTAACGCCCAAAAATTGGTACCAAGTTGATTAATTAGTGTCTTAATGTCGAAAATTTAAAAATATGATCCTTAATAAAAATTTAAAAACGTTACGTATTTAGACTCTTATCATTTCAGAGAAAGAAAATGCCACACCCAATACGTTAGGTTATGAGATTCTAATTTCCTCAAAAATGAATTAGGCCAAAATACTCGTGTGATAAAATTTTAAAAGAATATCCATTTATTCAAGATTTAAGAAATCGCGGCCCAATACGTTAGGGCACAATTCCTCCAAAATCCCAAACTCGGAATATTTCCTTTATTATTTTTTTTAAAAAAATTCATTTCGAGAAATCAATGCGTCACATCCAATACGTTAGGACACAACGTGTTGAATTCCCAATAATGAGCTCTTTATTTTTTTGATTAAAGAGAAATACTCGATTGTTAGATTTAACAAAGAAAATCGGAACCCAATACGTTAGGGTTCAATTTCCTTGAAAATCCTAAATACAAGCATTATCTCAATTTTGAAAATTTTAAAATCGAGTAAAAAAATGATGTAATGTTATATTGAATGCATGTATAAATGTCGCAATAACAAATAACAATAATAAATACGACAATTGTATAGAAATAAGATAGACAAAGAAATAAACAAAATTTTAAAAAAAACAATGACATGCAAAGTATCAAAGAAATGAGCAAAATAAAAAAAAATATGAAAACATAAATCAACAAACATATAAAAAATGAAGAAAAGAAAGTACATAATATATACATTGAAATTATGAAAAAAATATATAAAATTTATATAAAAATATATTTATATATATAATAATTCATGAGAATAAAAAAAATATACATATAGAAATTATAAAATATGGATAGAAAGTATAATATATATATATACGTACATATATATATAAGTTAATAAATATATAGATCATAAAGATAATGATTACATATATATATATAAATTATAAAATATGTATAGAAAGTATAATATATATACGTACATATATATAAGGTAATAAATATATAAATCATAAAATAATAATTATATATATAAACTTAAAAAGGGAAAAGAAAATATTTTGAAATTAATTAATTCTAAAAATGACTAATTTTAAAATGTGATAAAAAAACTAGGGCAAATTCGCAAATAATTGAAGTCTCAAGGACCATATTGAACGCGCAAAGAATGCAGAGGGGCTGGAAAGGAAATGTCCCTTCTCCTCTAAACGACGCCGTTCAAATTAGACCAAATTAAAATAAAATAAATAAAAGGGTAAATTAAAAAAATAAAAAAACTTAATTACAAAAACATTAAAAGGCAGAGGAGCTAAATAAAATAAATAAATAAAATTCGCAGTGGTATCACCTTCTCCCTTTTTTAAAATCGTAAATAAGTAAAAAATAATTGAAAGAAAAAAAAATAGTAAGCCACATTTAAAAAACTGTCAATCATTCTCTTTTTTTATTCCTCCTTTTTTTTACAATGAAGGGAGAGGCCTCTATTTATAGTTGAGCCTCCTAAATCCAACGGTACAGATCAATTACATCAACGGTTGAGATTAAATGGTATCTACAAATTAAATCTCTAAGATTACAAAATCATATCTTCTAAGATTGTATATCATATCTAAGATTACATATCATATCTAAGATTATATATTATATCTAAGATTGCATATAATGTCTAAGATTGCATATCCCTAAAGATTATGTTTCCATAAGATTGTAGATGAACCTTCAACCTTTTCAAGTAATAGGCAATTCCGATCGAGCCAAATGATATTACTTTGGGTTTTTTTTTGTAAGCCTGGGCTAAAATTGGGTATTACACCTTTCACCTTTCATCTTCCTTGTAACATCTTCCCTATTTATATATTAGAATTCTAATCTCTTTATATATATAGAGAGAAGTATGCTACTTATAAATATGATGAAAAATATAGAATACAATAGAAATCTTCGTATTCTCATATCCATTTGTTATCTAGCATTTTTGTTTATAATAATAATGAAAATAAAACAAATATTTTCGATGATATTTCGTCTACAGATTTGGAACCCTTTTTCTCCGTCCACAAAAATGTTAAGCGAACATTTTTAAAAATAACTACCATGTAAACATTTTTAAACATTTAATATGTTTTATGTGATCTAGAAGATTCACTTACGATATATTTTATAATTCATTCATGTAGATTATGTATATTAAATTTGATGTAAATTAATTTTTTTTAACTATTTGTTTAATATAAAAAACTTTCAACCGTTAAATATATATTAATATAGATAATATTTTAAATTAATATAATAGAGATATCAAATCGATTAAAAAATTTACCTAATTTATAAATAGAAATTAAACTATTAAAATATTAATTATGTAAAAGATTATGAAAAAGTGTCTCCGAATTTTATCTTTTATTTGGATATATGTATGAACCTCTAAAACAGAAACAGTGTGAGATAAGTTGTCCAAATTTCTCTATATTTTCAATATATGTAAGAAAGAGCAAAGAGAAAAAAAGGATTGACCATATATGGTTAACATTGGCCTATCTATGCTTTGCTTCGTTTCTTCAGGCAGCCAATGCTCTCCAAACCAAAACTGCTAAACAAAAGGTGTGGAGAAATAGAAAGAAACCAACATTTTCACCTTTCATTTCGGAATAAAAGCTGATTTGCTTTTGAATTTAAAAAAAAAATTTCGAGATTTACAAGAAAGGGAAAAGGAAGTTGAAATTATATAGTAATAAGAAAATGGTAGCTTTCTCAATGGTTCCATTTTTGGGCACAGTTCGATCTACACCTTCTTTAACGAGTTTGGCACCTTACAAGCGCCAAATATCAATACGAATCTCTCCAGTTTCTTTTCCAAGGAATGGGTTCTTTCCGTTCAGGAGGTTTCTTCAAGCTTGCCTTCAATCTAGTACGTACTTTCTAATTATTTTCTACTTTTTTTTATTTGCCTTTTAATTGTGCCTGGTTCTTCTTATAATTTGTTTTACGTTTCTGCGATTAGGATGCAATTAAATGCGCGGTTTTCTTTTCTGGGTATTAGTTAGTTTTAATTGAACTTTTATTGGTTTTGTTTGTAATAAGACGGGAATGGTTGTTTTATTGTGATTAAGCTAGCTTGGGTTCACCTAGATACAAATTTTAGGCTCTTTTGGGTAATTGGTTATACATTGCTATCTCTTGAATGGGGTATTATCTTGTTTCGACGGTATAGAGTGGCAATGGGGAAGCATGGTGGATCCATTACTCAACTTTATCTTTGATAAAAGAAGTAGCTTGGTATTTAATACATTTGTTATGAAATAAGCTGACAGACTCGATTCTAACTGTTCGTTCTTTATGGTTGAAAGACGATGCTGATGAGGCTATAATGATTTTTACTTTGCTACTCTTTGGCACCTTATAGATTAGTTATGTTAGTGATAGTGCCTTGAATACAGGTTCTGCTACTATGGATACTAGAGAAAATTTACCTGCAGAACATTCCGAGATCATTTTTATAGGGACAGGAACTAGCGAAGGCATTCCTCGTGTTAGCTGCCTGACTGACCCTGTAAAGAAGTGCCTGGTATACTGGCCATCCGAACTGATAACTAAATCATAAGTAGCTGTCCCTTGCTTTCTGTGCATTTGTTTGAAATTTCTTCTTTTACTGTTTTAAGACATTTATTGATTTTTTATTTTCACAGGTTTGCAGCAAAGCAGCAGAGCCTGGTAACATAAACCGGAGACGTAATACAAGCTTACTTATTCATTATGGTAGGCCTTCTGGAAGATGCAACATTCTAATTGATGCTGGCAAGTAAGTGAAGGTTACTTTAATGAAATGAAGTATGCTTTTAGTAGTTAGTTATAAAAGTTGTTATTGAAAATTCTAACGATGCTGGGGAAATTGTGATCCAAACAGATTCCATTTGGCACCAGACTGTGTACTGTTCTTACAGTTATTTTAGATGCTGGCATTTGACTGCTTCTGCTTTAGAATTGTTACAGTTAACATATAAAAGGAAAATTTTGAAAAATAAAATACTTTTAAACTGACTCAATAAACCAGTTGATTGTTTTCTTTTAGCCAACAGAAAGGGCAGTGGAAACTTTTAAGTGAAAAGCTTAGAGGTTGACTATACCTAAATTGGGATATAACCTTTTCAAAGTTTGATGCATGTATTATGTTGTTTCCTTAAATGGAGAACAAAAGCAATCAAAGATTCTTGCTAGTTAGTGCTAAAATTGTTCCCGGAAATCACTATAAAACTGCCTAATGCTTAATGGCTGCTGAATTTTTGCTACCTTCTGCAATCCCTAGATAAAATTATCTAGTGTTGTTTCTCATCTGTGACTTTGTTTTGTAGGTTCTTCTACCACAGTGCTCTTCAATGGTTTCCAGAATTTGGGTTAGTTTAATACTAAAAGCATTTTGGTGTTTCTCTTTCTTAAAAGTTCGAATTATTATGTCTAGCTCTTAAGTCATTAGATGGTCCATGGTGTTCAATCCATTAACTCTTAGAGTATGTTCATTACGGGGGTGAAGTTCTAGCCTTTGTGTTATCTTAGATGCTATTACATTTGCAGTTTTGGAATTTTTTTTGTTGTAACTCTGAGATGGAATATGATCTAAATGTGTTGTACCATATTGTTTTCATGCTCTAATGGCTGGGATATAACATAGGAATAGTCTTTCCTTGTCTTAAGCCTTTTCTTCTCACCTTCATGGAGTTGATATTTGATTGTAGATTATTATTATGATCATCGATGGGCTTTGGTGGCTGAGTTTAATGTATCTTAGAATACTAGTGCATATGACTTGATGTTTTTTTATTTTTTATTTTTACTTCAACCCTCCCCTTTTTAGTTCCATACACCTTGAAATCATCAGACTTTCCATGGTATTTGAAGGGATGAAATACAACATTTGTATAGTTTCATTTGTAGCTTCAGTTATTTTAATTTGAAATGTTGATTTTAGTGTTATGTGATATTGAATGCATTACCATGTACGGTAGGCACGATGAACCAACTAGTTTTCTTGTGCGAGTTTGATTTTTCTGTGTTCTGTCAAACCGTGGTCTCATGTTATAGTTGGAATTCAGTCAAAATAATCTATCTTAGTATTTGTTGGTTATAGACATAAATGTAAATGTTTTCTCAATGCCTATACTAGCATTAACCATAATAATATAAAATGTACTTTACATATGCTTTTCTAGATGGTGCAAGCATTCACTCATTCCGGGGGCCATTTTGATGCTTCCTTAAGTGTAAACTTCAGTAAAACTCAGGTTTATTATCAAGTCCTAAAGGTCATTAAGCAAAAAAGACCAATGGAGGAATGTTTTTCTGATTATCTTATGGTATATATGTCGATTGTCGTGTATTTTCGTTGTTGTAACTAGTTGCATTTGTGTCAGGATAAGAACAATTGATGCGGTTATAATTACACATTCTCATGCTGATGCAATTGGAGGTCTCTGACATAAACACTTTCTAATATTTCTCTCTAAATAGATAAACCTTTCCGCGATGATGTATTAAGTTTTTGCTAGTTTTCTTTTACATAGAAACACACATTGTCTAACACAAATTTTGTCTTAATTTCCCAGGTCTTGATGATCTACGTGACTGGACAAACAACGTGCAGCCAAACATCTCAATTTATGTTGCCGAGCGCGATTTTGAGGTCCAAAATTCTGTTCTACCTCTTTCCACCATATCTTGAACATATGATTATGTGATGGCAATGTGTGTGTATATATATGTTTGTCTGTCTGGTAATAGATATATCCTGCATTTTCTGTAAGTTGTAGTGATAAATGGGAAGTAATTAATAACATGAAATGATACAAGCAGGTGCTAAGCTAATAGTATTCTCAATAAACTTTATAGTACTGCACATAAATGGATACTAGAACTATTTCTATGTAGTTCTACAGCTGTGAGTTTTGATAATAAGGAAATTTGAGCTATTATTGCCACTCAAGATGTTGGAAAAACTAATCCACAAACTAATATTATTGAATGATTCAAATGATTTATGAATGAATTATTTGTCTTTCATTGATATTCAGATTGTATAATATCTTCTGTAACAATTTCAGGTGATGAAAAAGACTCACTATTATTTGGTAGATACAAGTGTGATTATACCTGGTGCTGCAGTCTCAAAGCTGCAATTTAATATCATACAAGAAGAACCTTTCATCGTTCATGATTTACAGGTGATTATTGTTCACTCAGTACGGATGGTAATTTCTTAGTACCATATGCATTCTTGAAACTGTAATAATGGGTTTAAGTTCAGTTTTGACTGTAAAAAAGTGAATCAGGCCCTAGAGACAGTTTGCCTTTGTATTTGGCTGCTCCTGTCTTACCATTATGTCATTATAAAAAAATGGTTGAGTAGTTTAGGGCTAAATTGCTTTTTTTCCCCTGTATTCTTACATATTGTTGATGAAACATGCCTAATAATCAATATAATATGTACAAATGCCGATTTGTATGAAATTAAGACACCAGCTCCCCTTCAACATTAATACATATCAGGTCATGCCTGGTCATAACGTGTGTTCTCTGTTCAAACATTGTGCTTCAGATTACCCCTTTACCAGTGTGGCACGGCCGTGGTTATCGCTCACTAGGTTTTCGTTTTGGTGATATTTGTTACATCAGGTAACACTTTTATGTGAAAAGACATGATGAATTTTTATTTTTTCTCTACTTCATTCAGTTTTCACCTGAGCATTGTTCATCTGTTATTGACATTGCAGTGATGTCAGTGATATACCTGAAGAAACTTATCCTCTTCTGGAAAACTGCGAAATCCTCATTCTGGTCCTCTCTCTCTCTATATCTCCTTATACATCGACATGCATGCACAAGAATTTACATCCAAATTCATTAATGCACTTTCGGGATACCTTATTGAGTCCGTATGTAAAATGCTTTCTCAGGATGCTTTGAGGCCTGATCGATCTTCATCAACGCATTTTGGACTTCCAAGGGTATCTGCTTGTACATCTTCTGGTAAACAACATTAAAATGCTAAAACTTACTCTCTCTTTTTCACTTGCTATTTTATCTTCAGGCTTTAGAGGAAGTACAGAAGATTAAGCCGAAGAGGACACTCTTTACTGGTAAGTCTCTAGTTTCAGGCCTATATCACTACAATTCAATTCCATCCTTCTAAAGTGTTCCACAGTTTCAACAACTTATTATTGCATCATTAGGATGTAATTTGTTTACTTTTCCATGCTTTACTGTTGTGATTTTATGGAGGCATGATGCATCTGATGGACCATGAAAAAGTGAGTGAATACCTGGAAAACCTGATGGAAACCGAGGGTCTTGATGTACAACTCAGCTATGACGGATTGCGTATACCGGTATCACTCTAGCTTTGTATGTTTGTCCGCCGTTGTTTTTTCGGTGAGAACATGTTATACCGTAATCTGCAACTGAAAAGATTCAATGAGCTAACATTATATAACATAATTCTTGGGGAGCATTATGCTGATCCCCGTATACTTAGAATAAATAGAAATTTTTTATTTTATATCTATTTATATAGAATCAATCTAAAATCAATCTATGGGTTTTGTTTATTTTATTTCGCGGAATCCCCCCATCTCCATTTCTCCATGATCTTGTTTTGCACTTGTTCTATTATTGGAGGAATCAAAGTATGTTAAAGCATTTTTGTTTTTAGTTTGATATTGATATTTACTTTCACCATTTTCCTTTTTGTACAAGCAATGTCATGGCTCGAAGATAAGGGATGGGTAGAGAATTAGATAACAAATGTAAGGGGGAATGTAATTTTCTCAAGGATGACTCTGTCAATATACGGGATGAATCTCAAAATTATGCATGAATTTTGATTCAATGAATTTTTATTTGGTGTAATTATACATATGAAATTTTGACTTTCATTTTAATTTAATTATACACATTTAAAAAAATAAATCCATCAAATTATTTTTATATTGGATATAATTAGTTGTGTATGCAATATATAAACATAAAATGATGCTATATTAATAATTGTGTTAATCATTTTTGAAAATTGGGTCAAATCAAAATTTGATAATAAAATTGTACATTTTACTTTAAACTTAGTCTTCAGTCTATCCCCTTTGTGATCATCTTGAATAAATATTTATGATGCAATTAATTATCTGTTAACTTTTATTATTTTATTCAACTTCACAAGAAAAATAAAATAAATAGAAGTAAAATTATAATAAATAATAAAAATATATTTATTAAAATATGATAAATATAATTTACTTTCTATTGAAGTTGTCCACTTCTAACTTTACAAGGTGATTGTCCAATTATTTTGAAATTATAAATTTTCTAAACAAATATAAAATTACAATAATAATTAATTAGAAGTTATTGTAAAATTGAATAAGAAAATTAAATTAAAAATATAAATATAATAATATTACTTTATTATTAATAAAAATGATTTTTTAAAACTAAATTTATATCAGCATAAAATTAACTTATACCGTATGTATAATTAAAATTTATTTTGAGTTATTTAATTTAATTTTTTTTGAGAAGAGTATAATTTCAAGTACAGAATAAGTAAAAAAATATGTTCGACCAATTACAATGTAAAATCAACTCAATACAGAGCACAGCGAATGAAGAATCGAAAATAACCTACATATAACACACATACACAGTCATACAATTGCGAATAACGAGACTCGAGCCTGAATAATAAATAAAAATATATATATATTAAAAAAGGTATAAAATTATTGAAAGACATAACTGTGTTTATAATATACTTTGTTCCTTTTAAACTAAAATGATTATAATTTTTAATAAAGATTGAAAAGTTAAATAATAATTAGAAAGTAAGGATATTATTTTCCTTTTCTCATTGCTCATCATTTCGGCCGCACAATGTAACTGTCCTTTCAGCTAAATGAGAAAACCCGTAAGTGAATCAACCTCTGTATTTTCTATATATATGGGGATTGGGGGATATCCGAATGAAATTAAAAATTTACATAAAATTGAGATAGAAGTCCTTTAAAAAGCCCAAATCATGGTTGCTTTCTGTTTCCTCGGTGATATTGACATTGAAGTCAACTATAGTGTGTGTTTTTTTGTATTTAATAATTTGCCCATGTTCTGCGTTGCTTAATTACCTTGACAATCATTACAGTGATGACCACTACGTTCTCCTGCTTTTACTAACTCATTATTTTCATTTTTCTCCACTCGCCATGCATGCAAAACGATAATATCGACTTGGGTAGTAAAAAGAATTAAATCATTTCTTTTTTATGGGTTATATTTTATCATTTTAATTCGACATATCAAATTGTTCGAATTAAATTAAAAAATTAAACATATCAAATTAAAATCTTGTTACAATATAATCAATTTCATATTAGAGTATATAAATTTAAAACAATATATATGTTTGAAAACCTTTTTAAAGCAATATACTAAAAAATATAAGATACTTTAGTATGATAAACTTGAATCATTAATTAACTTATTTAACTCCCAAAATTATTATTTTAGAGAATTTTTAAAATTTGGGCCTTCTTTATATATTCTTTAGAATTTTTTTAAACTATTATAATTTTTTTTAAAAATATAATTTTTTTGAATTTTTGAAAATTTTTTTGAAATTTTTTTTTGAAATTTTTGTTAAGAGAGAAATTAAGTTGCTTACTTTCAAAATTGCCAGTAACCAAAGAGGTATTTACACCCATCTATTATTGTATTATTCAAATTATTCGAATTGTAAAATTCAACTCGATTTATTCGAGTTTAATCGAATAACTCGAAATTTAATTTTTTTTCCGAATCAAATCGGTAGGATTTACAAGTACATATTAAACTATTATTCCATAAAGTATTTCTAATTAAATTATGATTAGAATCATGGTGAAGCAAGAATTTTTGTTTTACCCAATGTCAAATTGAACTAAAATTTTCTTTTAATGAAAGTTTTTTAAAATTAAAATATGATTTTATCATTATTTTAACTTATAATTCTCAACACAAAGCAATATATATGGATTTTCTTCCTAGACTGCTAATTCTGCTTTAAAATCCTTTGAACCATTGGTGGATGCTTTGAGAAAATATTGTAGAATCACTTTTTGATAATAAAAATAATGTTAAACAAAAGGTTTCTGCCCATCAAAATATTTTTAAAAATTGCTTTTGAAGACAAATCATAGGTGTTTTTCTAAAGCATTTTGAACATAATTTTAAATTAGTCCACAATTAATTATGAATTAAAATTTACAATTTGCATAATAATAAATTTAGTCTTCAATATTTACATAATTTTATCAATTTGGCTCTTATTCTCTTATGAGCTAAATTTGACCATTAACATTTAAAAAACAATCAAATCACTTCTGTATAACGGAAATGCTGACTAAAACATTAATTTTTTTAATGATGTTGACATAGCAACTCGTGTAGTAACCCATGTGTACTTTATGCTAACATGACACTATTTGTCTTATATGTCATGTCATCAAATAATTTAAAATTTACAAAATATAAAAAGTTCATAAAAATTCAAAAAAAATAGCATGAAGTACTTGTGGATTGCCATGCGAGT
Organism: Gossypium hirsutum; assembly: GCF_007990345.1. Taxonomy (NCBI): domain Eukaryota; kingdom Viridiplantae; phylum Streptophyta; class Magnoliopsida; order Malvales; family Malvaceae; genus Gossypium; species Gossypium hirsutum. Next base: position 5,941,120 of record NC_053446.1, on the reverse strand, counting down.
TGCTGTTGGGAATCGACCCGATTAAGCAACGAACAAGTAAAAATAGCAGAAGAAATTGAGAAATTGAACCCACAAATTTAACGTGGAAAAATCCCTCCAAAGAGGATAAAAATCACAGGTAAAGATAATTTTACTATAATGGCAAAAGAACGAAGAGTACAACAGATGGAGATAAAAACTAAACCCCAAAACCCAAAAATAAAAAACCCTCAAAACGTAAACACAAAATTTTCTAAATGTGTTATGAGTTCTAATATCTAACGGGTGTATTTTTTAAAGTTGTAAAAGAGCCTATTTATAGGCTAAATTCATAGGTTAAATAATAATAAAATAATCTAGACTAATCAGAGTTTGATTGAAACAAATAAACAGAGTTTAACTAGAAGATTATTTCTCAAATTTGACTGAAATAAGAGTCAGACTTAACAAATCTCCACCTTGACTCATATTTCCACAACACCATCTTTGCCAAAGCCCGCCACGGGCCTATCTTGAACTATGTAGGGAATTAACTGAGTCGAATCTGTACTTAGAAACTAGAAGACTTCTAGCCTTCGACTTGTACACTGCCAAATCAAAACTAACCCGGGTCTGATTTTCACGAACATAGTGCCCTAACTTTTCAAAACCTGCATCGAAAAGAGAACATCTCTTCAACGAAACGGTCATACCTTTTTCCCTCCTATAACCAAGTTGCATCTGCTCCAAACGAGTTAACTTCGACCCCATAACGAACGAGAGACGTTCAATTTCACCGGTCACTGTAAAACCTTCCAGAATATAAAGACTGGCGATTCTTTTACCTTTTAACAAAATGAGAGCTCCACGAGATACTTTAATATCGCTCGACTCGATGTTGATTCTGCATCCTTTCAAGTCTAAAATACTCAAGGAGATGAGATTCTTTCATAAATTAGGTACATACTTGACATCTGAGAATGTCCTAATTGTCTCATCGTGTATCCTAATTCTAAGAGTACCAATACCAATTACCTTACTGGATAAATCGTTTCTCATGCGCACAACTCCACATTCAACCGAACTGTATGTGAAGAACCATTCACTATTGGGACACATGTAGAAAGAATATTTCGAACCTAGTATTCACTCGGACGTAAGCTTGGAGTTATCGCTCATTGACACTAACAAGAAATCATCATCGCTTTCATCGGCCAAATTAGCACCAGCCACATCTTCCTCGTTACTCTCAGCAATTCTTTTATTTCGCAGTTTATAACAATCTGCTTTGACATGACCTAACTTTTTACAATAGTGACACCTTTTGTCTCGTTTCTTTGATGCTACCAAAATAGAAGCTTGCCTATCTACCTTGCTATCCAAACCAAACTCATTGTCGAGTTTGTCTCTACTCAACAAATGTCCCTTCACATCTTCGAATAAGAGTTTGTCTCTACCATAAATCAAGGTCTCCCTGAAAGACTTGTATGTAGGGGGTAAAGAACACAATAATAGCATAGCCTAATCTTCATCGTCAATCTGAACCTCAACGTTCTTTAAATCATTTAAAAGAGTAATGAATTGACTGATGTGATCTCTAAGAAGCTCACATTTATTCATGCGAAACGTAAATAGATGTTGTTTCAACACTAAACGGTTAGCCAAAGGCATAAAGAGTTTCTAACCTTTTCCACAAGACGGATAATGTCTTATCCATCAATACCTCCTGCAATACCGTATTCGCGAGGCACAACTGGATTGCAGACAAGGCCTTTTCATCAAGCTCTTCCCATTTTGTTTGATTTAGATTCTCAAGCTTTTTCCCGGTAACAACCTTTTTCAAGCCGGGTTGAACTAGAATTGCCATCATCCAAACTTGCCACAGATTGAAATTTGTCTCACCATCGAACTTCTCAATTTCAAACCTTATTGCTGCCATCTCTAAACGGGCTGATCTATGAAAATTGAACTAGCTTTGATACCACTTGTTGGGGATCAACCCGATTAAGCAACGAATAAGAAAAAATAGTAGAAGAAATTAGGAAATTGAACACACAAATTTAACGTGGAAAAATCCCTCCAAAGAGGATAAAAAACCATGAGCAAAAATAATTTTACTATAATGGTAAAAGAACGAAGAGTACAAAAGATGAAGATAAAAACTAAACCCCGAAAATCTGAAAACAAAGAACCCTCAAAACGTAAACACAAAATTCTTTAAATGTGTTATGAGTTTTGATCTCTAATGAGTATATTTTCTAAGGTTGTAAAAGAGCCTATTTATAAGCTAAATTCATAGGTCAAATAATAAAATAATCCAGACTACTCAGAGTTTGATTGAAACAAATAAACAAAGTTTAACTAGAATATTATTTCTCAAATTTGATTGAAATAGGAGTCATACTTAACCGTTGCCAAATTTAAAATTTTAATATTTTAGTCAGTTTCCTATTAGAAAAACAATTCGACTCTTTTTGAAAGGTTGATGGTTAAATTCGACTCATTTAAAAAGGTTAATAGCTAAAAAAAGGATAATGGTCAAATTGACAAAATATGTAAACGTTAAGGCTAAATTTATCATTATGTTAGACACTTATTAAGTGAAAGTGAGATATAGGTGTAGTACTTTGATTAAGTGGAAAAGTGAAATGATGGAAAATAAGAATTAAAATAAATTTTAAATGTGCTTAGTAAGAAAGAAATGTAAGGTGAAAGAAAACGGGAAAAATGATAATTTCTCATCGTAATACATAAAGGTAAATCAATTCATATTAGAATGATAATAAGAGAGAAAATGAAAGAGACGTAAGTGTTGAAAAGTATGTATTTTTTTCAGCATTTTCATTTTCTTCGTCTCATTTTTCAACTCTAAACAATAAACAAAAAAGAAATTACCTTTACTTTCAGATTGTTCATCTTTTCTACTAAGCACACTAATAAAATGAAAAATATATATATCTTTTATCTATTTACTTTTCTACTCCTTCAACTTTTCTTTTCTTTTTTTTTTCAATATTTTGGTAGGAGTCATCTTAAAATGGTAAGAGGAGAGAAGAGAAATATAATCTCAGATTAAGCATTTTTTAAATAAAAAAAATTCCATTTCTCTAAATTTTTAATTTTACTAAACAATAAGTATTTTTGTTCTTCTTATTTTTCCGTAATTTCTACTAAATACACAAATAATAATAGTTATCTTTCTTGATAAAATTTCCATCTCACCAAGCTAAGCAAACCCAATAAAATATAATAGGAAATAGCTTTTAGCATGCTTGTAAGGAATTTAGTCAATGGACCAATCATGTCACCGTAAATGTGCAAAAGCTGTAAGAGAGGTATGCCAAGAGAATAATACAAAAAACTATAAATTTCAACCTTCTTTATATATATATATGATACATAAATAATAATAATACAATATAAATATTTGAAAATTATAAAATATAGATTTTTTTGAAGAAATAAAATTGTTGAGTATTTTTGTGAGTCTATCTCTCATAGAGGTTAATTTTCCTATTTGTATGATACAATTTTTGAATGTGACGTACCAGGTAAACCCAATACATGTTAATACGTATCTTATTCTAAGGTCAACACGTACCCTAAATATAGATTCGCTTGCATGATGATGCGAATCCACCGCATGCAAACTGTACAGACTACCATTACTAAAGTAAAGAAGGTTGGGTCGACCTTAATTGGATAGTGAATCGGTAATAACGAACACCCATAACAAAAATATAAATTATTAATGTGTAAATTTATTTGATATATAAAGCATATTATCATAGTGGTTCAGATTTTGAGGTAAAACGAAACTGTATCAATATTATATCGTTTTATTTTTTGTACTGACTTGCATTAGTCGTATCTCATTGTGTCAATTTATATATAAACAAATTTAGATATTAAATATTCATAATTTTGAAATTTATGTTTATATATAAACAAATGTAAGTTTTCATGTGTATATAATACCTATATCTTAATAGAAAAATTAAAATAAATATATGTTTTTGAAATTATCCACAACCTAATATATCCAAACGTAATTGTACTAATGGGATTTGAATTTTATGGTAATTGTTTTTATATTGGGATTTGAACTCTTTTTATTCAAGTTAGTCCTTGAACTTGATAATTGTTTTCATATTAGGCCTAAACTTTAAGGATTTCAAGAAAATATTAGGGGCTAACTTGGACAAAAAAGTTCAAGTCTTAATGTGGAAACAATTGTCAAGTTCAATAACTAACTTAAACAAAAAAAAAGTTTAAACCCTAAATTGAGACTAGTTGTCTAGTTCAAGCCCCAAAAACTTATTGGCATGAAGTACATGCGAATTGCTATGTAGGCTCTCATGTTAAAAAAATTAACATTTTAGTCAATATCTCTATTGAAAAAATATCAATTCGATTATTTTTTAAAAAGTTGATAATTAAATTTGACTCAAATTTAATTAAAAAAAGAATAAGAAAGAACAAAATTAACAAAGATGTAACAGGTAAAAACTAAAATTGAGATTATACCAAAATATATAACCTTTAATTATTTTCTTTACCCAAAATACATAAAATTAGAAATCTTAGTTAAAAAGATAGAGCACACTTTTATGATTCTGCATTTTTGGTGAGACTCTCGTAACTTCATTTTTGGCTTCTTTTGAGTTTTTACTGAATGAGAGAAGGGTGGAGGTGATTACACAAAAACATATACATTTTTTCTTACTGGTAGATAAGAACATATACTTTTATGAGTAGAAAAATTAAAGCTTTGTTAAAGGTGAATAAACAATACTAAAAAAAAAAGATAGGAAGGATATTTAATTTAATTATATTATTATTTATAAGATGGTGGTGGGAAGAGAACAGAGGAAAAGACAGAAAGGGCAACGTCAGAGTTACCGTAAGGTTCCCTCTTATTTTGGTTGTTGTTGTTTGGACTGCTTTGGGATATCACACTATACGCCTTACGGAGGGATCTCAATCTCATCCTCATCTCTCTCTCTCTCTCTCTCTCTCTGAGTTTTATGAGCTCAGTCTTTTCTTTTCATAATTTCTTCATATTTATATGGTTATAGCTAGTAAGGTTTTATTGAAAGGTGAAATCATGAATCTTAAAAGTGGATAGGGAAGTTCTCTATAACCTCTACCCGCCTAGTTATATACCCCTCACACACACACACACACACACACACACACACACACACACACATATATTTATATTTATTGAGTGTTTGCCTATAAAACGAAGAAAATGGTTCCTTTGGGTTTATGCCAAACAAAGAAAAACCATCAAGGGTCTCTATGATTAGGATTATGGGATTCATTCACATATATGTTAAGGGTAGCTACTTGAGTCCATAGCTAATATCTATATTTTCTTTTTCTCTTTTATCACTTAAGGTTTTTGTTTTTTATCTATGGATTTTCTGTAACCAAGATCCATGGTTATTTAAGAGAAGATGATGAAAGGTTATATAGTCCAACAACAACAACAAGAAGTTTTGGAAGAGAATATGTCTAATTTGACTTGTGCATCTGGTGAAGCCAGTGTTTCTTCAGCTGCTGGTGGAACCAACTATTCTCAACAATACTTTAGTAACCCACCAGCTCAAGCTCAGCCAGTTAAGAGAAAGAGGAACCAACCAGGCAATCCAGGTTTGTTTGGGTTCAAACTTCACAACCCTTATCTTAAAACACCGTTACTTTTATTTCTTTTTTCTTTATTTGTTTTCTTAACTAAGACTTTTGTTTTGAACCAGACCCAGATGCAGAAGTGATAGCTTTGTCACCTAAAACACTAATGACTACAAATAGATTTGTGTGTGAGATCTGCAACAAGGGGTTTCAAAGAGACCAGAACCTTCAGCTTCATAGGAGAGGTCACAATTTGCCTTGGAAGTTAAAGCAAAGAACAAGTAAAGAGGTGAGGAAGAAGGTATATGTATGTCCAGAAGTCAGCTGTGTTCATCATGACCCATCCAGGGCACTTGGGGACTTGACTGGTATCAAGAAGCATTTTTACAGGAAACATGGTGAGAAGAAATGGAAATGTGACAAGTGCTCCAAGAGGTATGCAGTTCAATCCGACTGGAAAGCTCACTCCAAGACTTGTGGCACTAAAGAATATAGATGTGACTGTGGAACCCTCTTCTCAAGGTATAAAAAAACAACTAATCCCCTCCTATAATCATTTTGGGAATTAATGTGATAACATGAACATTAAAGTTACTTTTAAACACAACAGTCAAAATGTCCATTTATTGTGGCATGCACTTGAGTAAAATTTTGAAATTTTAAGAAAGGTTTTTTTGCCAAATCTTTGTCTGATACATTGAAGAATTCATTGCACTACACATGTAGCAGTTCCTACTTTCTCACACCCTAGAGGCTAGAGAGAGATAGAGGGATATGCCTGCTTGCAGCCTGAGTGCCTGCCTGGTGTAGTGTATTTGGTAATTTTGTTTGCACCAGCCCAAGTGGACAATCTGTCCCATGTATATGCTCTGAGTGAAATGAAAAATAAATACATAAATAAAAATAATGGGACGCAGAAAGAGAAAAGTCAGAGACAAAGTCAAATGTTTCTGGCATTATCATAATAGCAGTTCATGACTGGTTTGGTTTTTTGTTTTCTTCTGTTTGTGTTTCTGGTTTTTTTTTCCAGGAGGGATAGTTTCATTACTCACAGAGCCTTCTGTGATGCATTAGCAGAGGAGAGTTCAAGAGCGGCAATCATGGGAGCCAACACTTTTCAACCAGGCTCATCTCATACAAATTTACAAGTAACCCAATTCAATCCCCATGACATCCAAGCATTTTCACTTAAGCAAGAGCAGCACCAAAGGTTCACTCCTCTCAAGCCTGATATTCCTCCATGGCTCGCTATCCAACCAATGCTAGGGGCTGGGGCTGGTCTTTCCTCATCATCATCTTCCATTTTCTCCCCTAGTTTAACACTTCATGAGAATCCCACCCCTATCCCTACTCTAGATCCGACTCTTCCTCCCTACCATCCAACAACAGTACTTTCCCCACACATGTCAGCAACTGCGTTGCTTCAGAAAGCTGCTCAGATGGGTGCAACCCTGAGTAACAAACCTGGCTCATCATCCGCGCCAGCTACTACTACTGCTATGAGACCCCACCAACAAACTCACGTGTCTGCTGATTTTGTTGGCAGCACCAACAACAACAGCACAACAGCTGGCTTTGGTCTCAACTTGTCTTCACGTGAAGAAGTCTCTATGGGGAGTGGATTTATCCATGGTTCGACTCATCATGCAGCTGAAAGCTCAGGTGCTCCTCCACCTCCTTCCCTTCTTCTTCAAGGCATGATGAATTCTTTGTCTTCTCCCATTGGATTTGACTCCACTTCCTTTGATGATATTGCATTTAGTGGGATTTTGAACGCAAAGAAGAAGAGCGGGACTCTCATCAATGAATCATTCTCGAAAACAACTGCAGAACCCGAAAATGGCACTGGAAATAATAATGACCATGAAAGTAGAGCTGGTGGTAGTACTCAAGGTGAAGCCTTGAGAAGAGATTTCCTGGCTCTTTGACCTGTCTCCCATGTCTAGTTTCTCAACATTGCTGATGTTAGTAACTGCATGAACAGTTGGATTCCATGATCAACAAGGCAGCCAGTCTCAAAAACCATGGCAAGTTTTAGGTAATATAGAAAACCATTTCAAATACTATATCTTAAATTTTATACTCTCTTCTGATTTATTCTGCCTTTTCCCCTTTATCTGATCTCCTCTACAATCTTTCCAAAGATAATCATGTTACAAATTTTTGTTGTTGGTATAGTATGGTTTTATATAAATAATAAAACCTTGCATGCAAAGCAAAAAGGTAAGGTTAATACTATAGCAAATATAAAAGATGATAAATTAATATTGGGTGATGTTATGTTATATGAAATTAAAGCAACTTGTTGACCGTGATGAATATGACATCCAATCAATGAGTTTAGTCTTGTAACGTAATCATATATGGTGTTTAGTTTTTGATTTCATAATCACCTTTACGTGTAAGCTGTAGGTAGGAAAGGGAAAACCATGTCAAATTAATTTTTGTTTTATTTAATAGCTTAGAAGGAAGGCTACCTATATCCTTTTATTTAAATCTTTTTTGATTATGATTCAAATAATAGATGTCATCATGATTAACAAACATCTTACTTCTCATCATGAAGTTGAATTACTGAAATTAACGATGAATTTTCTTGTAAGTCAATTTCCAAGCGGGTTTAGTGTGGGAACAAAATCCTCTTTTACATTGCTATTTCCAAGCGGGTTGGATGGTGTCCTACACCAAACCACAGTACCTCAATATAGACCAAACGAAAACTGACAAATAGATGTTCATAATTGGGTGATGTAGCATTACATTTCAAAAGTTTTACTAAATATTAATTTTATTATAAATTCTTATTTTTATACTATACTTAAAACATATCATAATTCTTATCCAATCTTTAAAATAGATAACAACACATGTGATTTGGGATTACCTGAGGCATATATTAAAGAGTAACAATGGAATACTCTACTCATTTTCACTTTTAATACTAATAACGAGTTTGATCCACCCTTTATTATTTTAAAAATCATTTCTATAAAATCAGTTTTAAAAATGTTTTTTTTAATAATTTCTTTTCTGAAAACATAATGCTAAAGTAGTTTTTGTAAACTAATAATACATTAAATACATTTTTATTTTATTTAATAAAATACTTTTTAATTTTTTTTCAAATTAAAATGTTTTTCTTTAAAAATATTTTCTTTTCAAATTACTATAAAAAACAAATATTCTTTAAAAACTAATATTAACAATGACCATTTTTAAATTAAAATAAATAATTAAAAATATATTTAATATCAAATATAATTAGCTAGAAATAAAAGTAAATTTACATAAGAAAAGATTGTATGAAATTGTGATTCCACATCACTTTGCAAAAATAGGAGAAAGACAAATTAGATTTTTCTTTCTAATATTCAACTTTTTCTCCTGAAAAAAATTTAAATCTAACTAAAAATGCTAAAAATCAGGTAGAAAAATCTGATTTGCCATTCTCCTATTGAAAAGAGCAATTTTATACAATCTCATCTCCTACGTTAAGTTATATTATATAACACTTTGTTTGCAAAGTTGAGGTGTTGTTGGAGTCAATTTTGATAAGTTGATATATATATATATATATTATTTTTAGTGATATACAACTCAGTAATTAATTAGCCACCATTATAATAAAAAGAATTCCAAGTTAGAAATAGAGTTGACAGGGAATATGAAAAAGCAAAGATATACATTTAACTTTAAGTACAAAAGTAATTTATTTGCTCACAATTATTAGGCTTTTTACTATATTAAAACACGACAAGTTTTCATAACTTTATAATGTGAAGGCTTAAGACTTTCCATTCTAAGTAAACTCGTGACGCTCCAATTAGCAACCATTGTCCATATTCATGGTGGCCCCCCAAGCTCCTTGGATCTCATACTCTTCAATTTTCACATTTTTCTACATTTACAAATCATGTGGAGGCTTTTTTTTTTTTATAAAAATTACTTATTTTGAAAATAATGCACGTAAATAACTCGTTTTAAAAATAATTTTTCTATACTTTTAAATTGCCATTGCCTCTAGTTTTAAAAACTTAAAACTTAAGAATTTTTTACTCGAGGAATTTTTCTTAAGGATATATTTGGGTAATTTAAATAAGAATTTTATATAAGTTTTTAGATTTATTGTTTTTTTAAAAAATAATAATGTTTGAAAGTAGTTTATTTTTGGTATTTTTATATTTTAAGGGCTATTTAAATTTAATTTCTAAAGGGTAACATGCAAATAGATTAAAAATTTTAAAAATCATTTAATTGGTGTTGCGCGAGGAGGAATGGTGCCAACCCTTTTTTATTCAATCTAAAAGGGTAATTGTTCATCAAGTCCCTGAACATTTTATATAATTATACTTCAATCTAGTGCCGCCAATGACAATAGCGGCACCCAAAAATTTTTTTAAAATAAATTTGGAGGTGGTGATGCCAATGGCAATGTCATCAGTGACATTTACTATTCAAAATGAGTCATTTATGCACACAATTTCAAAGTTGGTCATTTTCATAAATAATAAAAAATTTTGAATCTTTTTTATTAAAAAAAAAAGCCTCCTGTTAATATCAATATCCATGTATATCAACCACTATTAAAGTTCAAATTTAAAACTTATATTTATATGCATAGTTAAGATTTTATCACAGTTGATAAGAGAATGTCGATTTTTTCAAAAGAAATTTTAGAAGGCATGAGTTTAAATTTCACTAGTGTAAATGTTGAGATTTCTTTTACAGGTAATTACACACATCTATCATGAGGTTAGAGCTTTAGTTTGGTAAACCAACAAACAAAAAAGTTATAGAGAAATAACACACACCAAGTATTTGAATAAATGCTCTTAATATATTCTTTAACTCAAGAATGGAATAATTGAAAATGAAGGGGAGGGCTCTATTTATATTTGAGCTCCCCTAGATCCAACGATACAAACCGAATTACATCAATGTCTGAAAATAGTTCTCATCTACAATAAGAGAGTCCTTGTAACCTCCTCAAATGGGCCTAAACATTAAGACAAAATTCGAGAGATTACATCGGTAAGACTGAATTTGAAAGATTACATTGGCTACCGAATGCACCCAGTAACATCGAAGTTTATAAAACAGTCTTTTTAAAATATTTGCTTATTTTAGTAGAAAAACTTAGTGTATTATCAAAAGGTACAATATCTTTCAAAAACTAGATGATTTTAATAATTAATTTCACGAAAAGTGATTTTCAACATAGTTTTAATGAAAACCATATTTCATGCATAAATAATTCAAAATTCATGCTTTAGTATCCTAAAATCAAATTAAATGTCATGCAAGCTATATAAACCCCAAAACTAAGTCATGCCATAATTTAAAAATAACACAATACAATCTCTGAAAAATAGAAAATGCGAATAATAAATCTAAGATGCTTTAAATAATGAAATAAAAGAAAACATTCTGAGCCGAGCCCTTCAGATGCCGTGTCTACGTCCTAACCTAGCTGGTTATTTGGAAATATGGAAATTAAAGGAAGTGAGCTTAAGAAACTCAGTGTGTGTTTAATCATAAGAAAAACAGTGTGAAACAGTAGACATAACATACAAAATAATAATTTTTAGAGTAATCATATTCGTATAGCAATTAATAATTCACGGTATCAGTTTTTAGATTAACACATCACTATAATATTTCATCATTCACGATTTTGTATGCACATGCTTATGAATGACAATGAAATTTCAGTTTATCAGAAAATGCCCTACCCAACTCCGCTATACACCACACAATGAGTTCCCCAGAACTCATCCAATCTTATACACCGAGTTGTGGATAAACCACCACTAATTCGCAGATAAATTGCCACTTTGTTTTGTAAAAATTGTGAGTAAACCACCAGTATTTTCAAATAAAAACATTTACAGATAAAATGCCACTTGGTTCGTGAACAAACCAAATATTTGCAAATAAACTGCCACTAGGTTGTGGATGCACAACATATTTGCAGATAAAAGCTGTCACTGGGTTGCGGACAAGCCACCGCTATTTGCATATTATTAATCTGTCACTTTTCCTTCGTACATATCATCCTACCCCATGCAATGCAATATGACATGTTTTGTAATAGAACAATTCAACACTAGCAGTCAACATGCTTAACATGTATTTAATTCAACACTAGCAGTAGACATGCTTAACATGTAATCAGTAGGGTGGTAACTATATTAACACTAACAGTTCATCAGTATTACAATGACAGTAGGCATGTAATATTCACTTCTCATACGATATAACAATAGCACTCCAGTCATTAAATCACGGATTCTAGAATAACATAATATCAGGGACTCAATTGAGTAAATAAAAACTCTAAGAATAATTTCGGGAATAAACAATGACTAAACCATACTTATCATGAATTTCTAGGCAAAATTATAAAATAGGGGTCACATGGTCGTGTGGTCAAATTGTGTAATAGACTGTGGCCGTGTGGAAGGGTTATACGACATGGTTTGTGTTATTAGTCATTGAATGAGGTGTTCTGGCTCCATGAACCTGACACCTTATCAAACTCTCAACAAAATCAAGGTTTTGGTGAGACACTTCTTAAACTTCTTTCGAAAGAATTAGAAATCTCTAAAAAAACAAATCATATAATGCAAATATGAAAAAGAAAACCATAAAATGCAAATTAGGCATGGTAAATTAGTTTTTTCTATTAGAATTACTTAACAGAGTTAATTTAAATGACCTAATTTATATTAATAATAAAATTTCCAATCATTTAATTTGATCAATTAAACAAATTTATAAGTTAAATGAAAGTTGGTATTATTTTAATGATTTAATGTGATGAATTTAAAAATTTGTGAATTATATGAAAATTGAAAGTAAGTTTAATAATTTACAATGTAAATTATCCATCCACCATATTCATGCTTTTGAAAAGCACCCATTTTTCTCCCTTTTACTTATGGGATTTCAATTTTCATAGTTTACAACTCCACTCCATTACTTCACTATGGGCATTGTTGAGGCTCAATTTTTTATAAGGATTTTTAGTCTGTTGTTGGTAAGTACCCATTTCCACCCAAACCAATGATCTAATGCCCTCAAACTCCCAACCACTCTAAAAAACAACTTTCCTTTTTAATTTCCTTTTTCAGCTTTTTTTTTACTCAAATAATATAAAAATAATAATTATTTATGAAAAAATATGAAAAATAAATTAATTACAAAAATAGGTATTTGTTATAGTGTTTTGACAGTGCCGCTTGACACAGAACCAGACTGAAATGTGATGACCTAAAATATTCAAGGACCTAATCTGTAAATTTCCAGTTTTAATTTATAGTTGAAAGAAAAAAAAGGCTTTGGGGACCCACAGTGGCGGCACCAAACTTTAAATAGGGTTAATTTCTTCTTAAACCCCCTTGATTATTATTATTTTTTATTCCCTTTTAACACAAAAAATAAAGAGGCCTCTTGCCAATTAGTCCAAAAAAAATTTCTTCCAAGAAGTATTTTTGTAAAAAAACCGATTCTAACTGGAAATAAATTTATTTATTTTTCAAAAAATATTTTTTTGTTCAAATTATGTTTGACATAACAATTAACAATATTCATAGTAATTTTCTTTCGCTCACATTATTTTTAGAAACTATGAATTTAACTAATAATTATAATTTATACATAATAAGATTTTTCTAAAGCTTTTATAAGTATAAATTTATACCGTATCCATAATTCAAATTGATAATAAAATTATAATTATTTTTAGAAGAATAAATAAAATTTATTTTCAGTTGGAATCAGTTTTTTTATAAAAATACTTTTTGGTAGAAAAAAATTTTTAGACTAATTGGTAAGAGGCCTCTCTATTTTGGTGTTAAAGGGGAATAAAAGAAAATAATAAATAAAGGGGTTTATGAAACAATTTACCCTATTTAAAGTTTGGTGTGATTACACTGTTAGGCGGCACCCTTAAAACATTTTTTTCAGTTGCCAATCAAAATGAGAAATTTATAGATCAGGTCCCTGAATATTTTAGATCATCATATTTCAGTCTGATGCCGCCAATATGTCAAGCGGCACTGTCAGAACACTATAACAAATGCCTATTTTCTTAATTAATCTGTATTTCATACTTTTTTTTCGTAATTGATTATTATTTTTATATCATTTGAGTAAAAAAGCCTTCCTTTTATTTGGATATTTCTTCTTTATTTAGGTGGTGTTTAATAAATTAAAAAAAATAAGTATTATTTTAAGTTATAAAATTCATTTGGTATATAAGTAAGTATTTAATATATTAGCAGTTTATTTTTTTATTTCACAACAGTCTTAAACAGCTGACATGTGTCTCTCTTTTTAAAATATTTTACTATATATACTTTATATGACACTTGTCAACTTCCTAATCTTGCTTGTAGAGTAAAAAAAACTCCACTAGTAGTGTACTAAACTATCTCCCTTAATATTAAAATTAAGTATAAAATATAATTGAATTGTTTAATAAATATAATTTTTAACATTTAAAGATAAAATATTTAAATTTTAATGTTAAAAGTATAAAATAAGTGATAAATAACCCTTTTTATCTATTTATTATTTTCAATTGTTTCACGAGAAAGAATTGTATGAAATTGTGATTCCACTTCAACTTTATCTCTTTCCAATAGGAGAATGACAAATTATATATTTTCTCTAGATATTCAGCATTTTTATGATTTATTATTCTCCTATTGAAAAGAGATAAAAATATAGGGATGATGTGGAATTATAGTTTCATGCAATCTCTTTTTTTTGTTTCGCAGCCTATTTCTTTGAAGAATTGTGGGTAATGATTTAATTGAGGCAGTTCGATATTTTTTTAGCACTTCAGAGTTGTTGCCAGCCTTTAATACCACAACAATTGCCCTTATTCCTAAATGTCAAAGTCCAAATCACATTAAGGAATATAGGCCAATCTCTTGCTGCAATATAGTGTATAAATGTATCACAAAAGTTTTGGTTAAAAGCATTAATCAATATTTGCCAGATATTATTTCTCCTTGTCTAAGTGCTTTTAGTAAGGGTAGAAGTACCATTGACAACACTCTCTTTGCACATGAGCTTGTCGAAAGCATATTTCACCAACATGTGTTGTGAAGGTGGATTTGCGAAAAGCTTTTGACTCCCTTAATTGGCCTTTTATTCTTGGCGGGTTTCCAGAGAAAATGGGTTAAATGGATTGCTGCATGCATTACCACTCTTAGATACTCCATTTCTTTTAATGGCGGGCCTGTTGGCTATTTTAAGGGTGGTAGAGGGATAAGGCACGGAGATGTACTATCTCCCTACCTTTTTGTTATCTCAATGCATGTTTTATCCAAATTTCTTGCCGTGGCATAACGTGTGGAGTCTTCATGTTTCTTCTTAAATGCCTCAGGCTTATTAAACTTACTCATCTGTCTTTTGCAGATGATGATCTTATCTTTGCAAAAGGTTCAACTAATTTTATTTTAGAGGAATTTTATTATCTTTCTGGTTTGCAATTGAATGTTGCGAAAAGTGAGTATTGTTTTGTTGGCGTTTCTGATGAGGAATTGGGAGTTCCACATTGTAGTTCTTTACGACTACAATGAATAGTTGGTCTCCTAAGCAATTAAGCTATGCTGATTTATAATATCCAACAGTCAAGCTTACTGGTGTCGACAATTTTTTTTGCCAAAATGAGCTCTTAAGAAGATTACTTCTGTTAGTGTAGTAACTAAAGCAGTTGTTATAACGGTTACTGTTTAAGCAGTTAGTATTCAGTTAGTCTGTTAAACAACAGTTACGTACATTTGACTATAAATGCATGGGTTTCTGCATGCATCAAGAACAGGAAGAATTTTCTTAGTTCTTTATTTTTCCTTCGTTCTTTACTGTTTTTGGTTATAGTTTAACATGGTATCAGAGGTAAACTCTTTTCTAATGATTTTTACCTGAAAAAAAAAATCTGCTGTGCATTTTCGAAATGGCTTGTAATGCTGCTGATGGTATTATCGACAGTAGGCTGTTTTCTACAAAGAAGATTAGCATTCTTCTTGATGATAGTAACTACTTGCTTTGGAGACAACAGGTACTCTTGGCAGTCAAGACGCATAAACTTCAACGTTTCTTGGACGAACAAGATCCTCCCACGCAGTTTCTTGCTGATGAAAATGGTGATTGTTGTGAGAATCCAGATTTTATTCATTTTGAGCAACAGGATAGTGCACTTGCATCATGGCTGTTATCTTCCATCAGTTCATCTGTTCTGCTTCATTTGATTGGCATGGATACAAGTGCAAAGATTTGGAAGGCACTTGTCACCCTGTATGGCAGCAAAACTACTTCCAAGTTGATGTTTTATCGTCGGGCCTTGCATTCCCAGCGCAAAGGTGAGCTGAGTATGAAAGACTTCTTGGTCAAGATTAAAGGCTGTTGTGATCATCTTGCAAGTTGTGGTGAGATTATCAGTGAGCATGAGCACATCACTGCGATTTTAAATGGTCTTTCGCCCGACTATGAGTCTATCATTACAATTGTTACATCAAGTCAAGTGCCTTACACCGTTCAAGGGGTTACATCCATGCTTCTTGATGCTGAAGCTCGACAACAGCTCGTGAATACTGAAATATCGAGTTTCGCTAATATGGTATCTCATCAATCATCTGATTCTACAGGGACTAGAGGTTCAATTCCTTCCTATAACTCATCGTCTACGATTCGGGGGCGTGGACGTAGTCGTTCTCACTCAAAAATCCAATGTCAGTTGTGTGGAAAGGCCGGTCATCTGGTTGACCGCTGTTATCATAGATTTGATTCGTCTTACAAAAGCAACAATTATAGGCCCCCCCACAAGCAAATGTCTGTATGGTTGGGTCTAGTACTTCTACTTCACCCTGGTTCTCTCCTTCTCAGCCTCAATGGAGTCCACCAGGTTGGTGTCTTCCCACTCATCCATCATCTGTTTGGACTAATCCATTTGTTGGTAGTCCTTCGCAGCAGGTCCCTGTACAAACTTCATCTCAGGCATACATAGCACCACCTGAAACAGTAGTTGATAATTCTTGGTATCCAGATTCAGGTGCCACACATCATTTGACAAATTCAGCTACTTCCATTGGTGATAGTCAACTCTTCAAAGGACCAGGTAAGGTATTTGTTGGAAATGGTTCAGCTTTACCTGTTGTGTCTACTGGACAGTTGTCCTTATCTACTCAATCTCGACCTCTATACATGCGTTCATTGCTACTCGTTCCTGGCATTACTAAGAATCTCTTATCTGTCTCCAAGTTTGCTAAAGACAATCAGGTCATGTTTGAATTTTTCCCTAATCAGTGCCAGGTGCGTGATTTGAAGACAAGGGAGGTTTTGCTTCATGGTTCGGTTCATCAAGGGTTGTACCGACTTCATGTTAATTCAACTGCTGGAGCACATGCGTCTTCTAAGTCTGCTCAGTGTTTCACATCTAGTGTCCGACTTCCTCTTAGTGTTTGGCACTATCGATTAGGACATCCCTGTCGTGCAAAGCTTACTAAAGCACTTATACGATGTAATGTTCAGTTTTCTGATAACAATAAATTTGTTGATTGTACTGCTTGTCACCTTGGTAAGGAATGTAAGCTTCCATTTTCAAAATCATCTGCTACATACACATCGCCTTTACAACTGGTTGTGGCTGATGTTTGGGGACCAGCTCCGATTGCTTCTAATGGGTTTCGATATTATGTTGCTTTTACTGATGCCTGTTCGCGGTATACTTGGCATTATTTTTTAAAGAACAAATCTGATGTCTTTAATGTGTTCCCACAGTTTCACCGCCAAGTTGAAAGAACACTTGGTACAAAGCTCAAGTCTTTACAAACAGATGGGGGAGGGGAGTTTCAGGCATTGAAGAGTTATTTAAACCAACAAGGCATCGTGCATCGTCTCACTTGTCCATACACGTCAGCTCAGAATGGCCTTGTTGAGCGCAAACATCGACAGATTGTTGAATCAGGGCTTTCCATGTTAGCTCATGCTTCAATGCCCTTGTCTTTTTGGAACGAAGCTTTCTGCAGTGCTGTATTCTTGATTAACAGGTTACCCTCTTATCCGTTGGGTGATACCTCACCATATGAAAAATTGTTTCAAACAAAGCCTGACTACTCCTACCTTAAAATTTTTGGTTGTTTATGCTTTCCCAATCTTAGGCCGTTTACCAAGTCAAAACTACAATTTCGGTCAACACCATGTGTTTTTCTTGGTTACTCTCTTTACCATAAAGGTTATAAGTGTAGAGATTCCAATGGTAAAGTCTATGTCACCCGTCATATCACCTTTAATGAAAATGTTTTTCCATACAACACTTCTTTTCCAGCAACTACATCACCTACTAAACCTACTCCACACGTTGTTCTAAACTTTTAGTTCTACCTACTCCCCATGAAACATGTCCAAGTACTTTGCCTACACCTCCACCTATTACCACATCTACTTCTACTACACCTGTCATGTCACAATCAATATCCACCCCACATGCTTCCACCCATAATATCCCACATAGTCAACCTACTTCATCCACATCGCCTATGTCAAATTCCCAACAACAAATTCCTTCTTTACAACCTGCGTCTATGACATCGTTACCTCAACAACCAGTACACCCACTTCCACATCCACCAGTTAACATCCATAAAATGGTAACCAGAAGCAAAGCTGGGATCTTCAGGCCGAAAGCATACCTTAGCATGACAGATTCTTCATCCAGCGATGATCCTCCTGACATTCATACAGCAATGACATTTGAGTGTTGGCAGAAAGCAGTTTACAGTGAATTGCAAGCTTTGACTCGCAATAATACTTGGACTCTGTGTTCTCTCCCAGAAAATCGAAGAGCAGTAGGGTGCAAATGGCTGTTTAAAGTTAAAAGAAAGGCTGATGGATCAATTGACAGATACAAGGCTCGGTTAGTCGCAAAAGGTTTTTCTCAACATGCAGGGTTTGACTTCCATAATACATATAGTCCGGTAGTGCGAGCTTCTACCATTCGCACTGTTCTCTCACTTGCACTTATGCAGAGATGGTCTCTACGGCAAGTCGATATAAACAATGCATTTCTTAATGGCGAGCTCACTGAAGAAATCTACATGGAACAACCTCCTGGTTTTGAAGTTCCTGGTATTGCTGGTCAAAAGTTGGTCTGCAAGCTAAACAAAGCTCTATATGGGCTGAGACAAGCTCCCCGTGCATGGTTTCAGACTCTTAAGGAGTATCTAGTGACGCAACTTGGTTTTCTTGGATCCAAAGCTGATTCTTCTTTGTTCATACGGGTGTCTGAGGGAAAGCATCTCTTACTTATGGTTTACGTCGATGACATAGTGATTACTGGCAGTCATGAACAAGATATAGAAGATGTTGTTCATCGTCTTCATGGCAAGTTTGCTCTTAAGGACATGGGAGAACTTAGTTTCTTCTTGGGGATAAAGGTTCAACGCACATCTCAGGGATTGCTACTAAGCCAGAAGAAATACGTTACAGACCTCCTTGAGAAAACTGGAACGCATGGAGCAGCAGCAACACCAACGCCTATGGTAAGCATTCCCAAGTTAGTAG
The DNA here is from genome assembly GCF_007990345.1 of Gossypium hirsutum. Taxonomy (NCBI): domain Eukaryota; kingdom Viridiplantae; phylum Streptophyta; class Magnoliopsida; order Malvales; family Malvaceae; genus Gossypium; species Gossypium hirsutum. The sequence continues at coordinate 5,921,953 of NC_053446.1, read as the reverse complement.
CCTCAGATGGTAGCCCGCCTTTCTCTGATGTGCACCTGTATAGAAGTGTTATCGGTATGCTACAGTATGTGTGTATTACCCGACCCGATCTAACAAACTTAGTCAGTACATGAGTGCTCTAAGCGAAACTCATTGGAAAGCACTCAAACGTGTCTTACGATATTTAGCAGGCACCATGGATCATGGACTATGCCTTACAGCGGGACCACGTGAACTGGTGGCTTACTCTGATGCTGACTGGGCCTCATCTGTCGAAGATCGTCGTTCTACATCTGGGTATGTGGTATATCTTGGTCCAAATCCGGTGGCATGGTGTTCAAAGAAACAACCAGTAGTGTCTCGATCATCTGCTGAAGCAGAATATCGCAGATTGGCTAACTGCGTGTCTGAGCTATTATGGATTCAACAGTTGCTGAATGAAGTTAAAATGTCAGTGTCCAAGGTACCAATCATCTGGTGCGACAATTCCTCCTCGGTGTCTGTTGCTGAGAATCCCACCCATCACACCAAGATGAAGCATGTTGAAATTGACCATCACTTTATTCGAGAGAAGATTCTTGCTGGGTGCCTACATGTTAATTTTGTTCCTTCTACTCAACAAATTGCAGATGTCCTCACAAAACCAATCACACCGAAGCTGTTTTCAAACTTCAGACATGCTCTTAAGAGTTTTAACGTCAAAAGAACTTTGTAACTCAAAACACAAACAAGCAGAGGGAATGTTAGAGTAGTAACTAAAGCAGTTGTTATAACAGTTACTGTTTAAGCAGTTAGTATTCAGTTAGTCTGTTAAACAACAGTTACGTACATTTGACTATAAATGCATGGGTTTCTGCATGCATCAAGAACAGGAAGAATTTTCTTAGTTCTTTATTTTTCCTTCGTTCTTTACTGTTTTTGGTTATAGTTTAACAACTTCTAGGTATTTCTAGAAAGAGAAATGTAGTGCAACTTTTGGAGCAAGAGTCAGCTAGCAGAAGATTTGTTCACCTAAAGTTGAGGGTGGGTTAGGTTTGAAAAAACTTGAAGATTGGAATCAGGCTTGCATTTTGCAACATGTTAAAGCCATTCTTGCTAGCTAAGGGTTTGTACTATTGGTTCTCCAGGTAGTTGGAACTAGAAAAGACTACTTAAGATGAGAGAGGTGGCCGCGACTGACTGCAGCTAGTAATATCTCCACTACCAAGTTGAGGGAGGAGATTAAAGATAAAGGAGAGAAGGGTAGTTGGCAAAAGTTGATAAGGTTTCCATTACACATTCCTAAGCACTTTATTTTTGCTTGGATGGCTATGATGAACAGGCTTCCGCTTAGAGATAGTACTTAACAGGCATGAACATAGAAATTAATTGTTTGCTAGCTTTGTTCCAACGAAGCAGAAACCCCAAATCATATTTTCTTTGAATTTGCCTTCTCTAAGCAAATTTGGACTTTGTGATATTAGAAGAGCAGTTGGGACTTGGATTCAAGAATTATGTTCAACTGTTCTCAAATTCAACGGCAAATATATATCTTATTTCTATTGTCCTTTACAAACCACACCTATACTAAAATATACATATTTTTCTATTTTGGCATCTAATTTTTTTATTTCAATTTAGTACCTAACATATGCCAAAGTTATGTTTTTTGAACCCTCTTTTAACGGACATTAAGAAAAAACCGTTGAGTAGATTTAGCCAATGCAAAAGTACCATTAGGCATGTTGTGGACTTGTAATGAAAAAGCGTCACTTGACGGTCCTTTATAAAATATATATATTTTTTATAAAATATGTATAAACTGTAAAAAAATTGAAACATATATAATCTAAAAATATATATATGTCAATTATAAGATGGAAAGAAATTGTAAAAATAATCTGAAAAAATGTGAAATAATTAAATATATAAAAGTTCAGAAAATATATTAAATATAAATATATAAAATTTATTAAAATGAAAAGGAAGTATAAAAAATCATATATGTTGCAATTGCCCTCAAGGCCAATACAAATTCATATTCATTTTACTGCTTTAATTTGTCTAACACTTAAATATACTTTGATTGTTTTATGTTGCAATTGTTTCCCAAAAAATGATTACAGAAATCCAATTTTATGTAATTTAGATTTTATATGTTTTATTATATATTTCATTATTTTGTATATATATTCTAGAGTAATTTTTATACTTCCTTTTCATTTAAATAAATTATATTATATTATCAATTGAGTCTTAGCTTAATTAGCAATAACAGTATTATCAGTGCAGTGAAAATGTATGAATAATTTTAGACATTATATAAAAAAGAACGGATATTATAATAAGTTAATTTCAACATTTTTCATTAAAAATATATTATTTATCTATTATTATGTATTATCTTAAAAAGTTAATTTAGAAGTCTATTTTTGTGACACTCATCCCATTTCTCTTACCACTTGGCAGAACGTAATTGGAGAAAGTGGTTAATCTGTCTCTAACTGTGCACCGGCAATGGCGGCAAAGTGGAAAAAGAAACGAGGGAGCTACCCATAGCCAGCCATTGAGAGAATAACGATGGATCCGTCCGCAGGAGGTGGAAGCTGTACTACGATTCCAAGCGTCCCACCCCACAGTAACGTATCTACTCCCTCAAATCAAGACCCTCCATACCTCTCTCCTCCACCTCCACCATCACAAGTCACAACAACAACAAGTGCAGCAGGATCAACATCATCAGTCACTACCTTCTCACTTTCACCTCTTACACGTATTCCTTTAATCAAAACCATAACCTTATCACTCTTTATACTTTCTTTTTGTTTATGGGTTTGTTTTGGGGGTGCAGTTGGTCGAGAATTTGGGTGATGCAATTGATAATGGAACTCGGGATCAACATTCTGATGATTTGGTTTGTTTGGGTTTTTTTCCCCTTCTTTTAAAATTTTAAAACTGGTTTATTATTTGTTTCGAAGATTATTGATTTTCTACTTGGTGGGTTTTCTGAAAGATTAATGAACTGAACAATCATTTTGAGAAGTGCCAACAGCTTTTAAACTCGATTGGGGCATCAATTAATACCAAACCTATGGTAAATTACCTACTTATCTTCTCTTGTTTCTTAACTTATAATTTCTGTTCATAAACTGTGATATTGATAAAGCTGCATGTCTAACATGAAAGTTTTTACTCACATATTCTTACATAGTTATGACAATAACCCTATACAAAAAATGTGCAAATATATATTAGTATTAGTGTTTCTTCCTGCAACTTAATTTATGGTTTTTGGATTGTAGACTGTTGAAGGACAAAAGCAAAAGCTGGAGGAAAGTGAACAATTGTTAAATCAAAGGAGGTTAGTAATTGGTCCTTGATTTGTGTTTTTCTTTCCTGCAACTTAAGTATTTAATGTGTACATTTCGTTTTTCTTCCAATTCAAGGGATCTAATTGCCAACTGTAGAAGCTCTGTTGAAGATCTTGTTAAGACTGAGCCATAGTGCACAGGTAAGAAAATGCATACAAAACAAATTGACATAAATATTTGCTTTCAGTACTGTTCACTGTAACGTATCAATTAAGATTCCAATTTGAGTAAGAACTGCTCACTAACATTCTTTGATTCTTTGATTCAATTTCATCGACCTAGTTTAAAAAGTGTCATTGCTTCTTTGTGTACTCTTTTTTGTGTTTTGTGTGAAAGAAGCAAGAAACAGAGTGTTTAGTCTTATAGATACTGTGGGGTTTCAGTGAGGGCATATTAATCTGGATCAGGGCAAGGGAAGTTGTCTGGAATCGATATAGGGAAAAACCATGTAAATGCTAGTGTTTATCTTCCGCAAGCACAACAAAAACGAAACGAATCTTACCATGAAACAAGTTTTCGAGTAATGAAAAGAAAAACCGGACCATGGCAAGAAGTGCTTTTCAATCTTGGAACTATTGTGTCTGTTATTCTGCAGCTTTACTGTTTAGATTACATTATGATGCACTAATGAAACTTGTTGGGAAAATCTATTTGTGGATGTTATAAAGATTATTGTTCAAACTTTGCATTGTAGTTGTTTATCATTTGTCTGCAGAGCCTGTGTCCTTTAAGAGTATCAAGGAGAGGATTTAAATTCTTTTCCTTGATTTTGGAATCATTGGCCAACAATTTTGTTACCACTTCTTAAGATAAAAGGCTTTAGCTATTGTCATTGAAAACTCTTTAAATGATAATTTCAAACAACACTTGCAAAGTTGTTCATCACTGTTCTAGAGCTGTTGGGTTGGATTGTCTACATGTTTGCACTCATCCTATGATAGATTTGCTTTGCTTATGCTGTTCTATATTTGCTTTCTTCTTTGGTCCTTTCATACTGATGATTGTTTTCTTCCTTGAATTTTGAACTACAGCTTGCGACAACCGGTACTTCGGCTTTGCTGCATTCAGGTCAAGTTCTCGTTCTGTTGAAGTCCGGAAGTTCGATAACAGAATCCCTAGAACTTGTAGTTATAGAATTAGATCATATTCATTTCTTTGTTTTGTCAAGTCCAAAACTCTTAATATCTTGTCTACCTTGTTCCTTATATCAAGATTTCTTTTGGAACATGATCATGTTCAAATGCAATCTTTTCCTTTTTCTCGTTTTGGTGCCATTGAAGTTTATGGGGATCTGAAGTCTCATTTGTGCTGGGGCCTGGATGTTCATAAAGTTTCTAGTGGAAGTTAAATTAAGATTAATAAACCTTGTCCACTGTATTGCATTCAAGTTATTCACTCTCCAAGTCGATAATTTAAGACGATTGCTGTTCTATGTTTCCACTTGTATGAAGCTGGTTAAAGTTCTTGTCAGATACCTGTTTGACACGGATTCAAACTGTGTTATCTCATCATCACCTTTAATATTGTATATAATAAAAAAGGGATTGCATTTGCAAGCTATCATAAAATGTCACATCTTTTATATGAAGTAATTAAAATAAATCCCTTACAAGTCATCATTTTGCTTAACCAAGGCGAAAAGAAAATCAATTGGCTTAGTGATTAGAAATTTCTGGGAAACAACGGAAGATTGAAGAAACAAAAGGGGCAAAGACTACTGCGAAAAGTGGCAAAAGATAAAAAGTACCAAATTTAGCAAGACATTTATATCTTGAAAAAAAAGGGTCATTACAAAAATTTCAAAAACTCCATAAAAATAGTTAAGACCATGAATCTATTTTAAGCTCCCATAAATAAACAGATAATGTTTTTAAGTCAAACAGTGTGCCAACTTACCCATTAAACAATCCAAAAATATCCATTGATAACAGAATTTGTTTAATTTTCCTTCACTCTTTGGACCCTTTCTCCTTCATATACCAACCTGTCTTCCATTCCTTTCATTTCTCTCCATCTCTTATTTTCTCCCTTTCCTTTATTCCCATCCCATACAACCCTCCAGAAATAAACATTTTGCTGTAAAAATACATAAAAAATAAAAATAAAAACAAACAAAAAAAACTGCACCATCCCCGGCGGCAACGCATCCGATATCTCATTCCCTTTCAAAAACAATAAGCAAAAAAAAAAGAGAGCCAAAAATATGAGCATTTCGAGAACTGGTAGTAACGGTACAACGCAAGCTTGCGCTGCATGTAAATACCAACGTAGGAAGTGTGCACCGGACTGCATTCTCGCCCCATATTTCCCTCACGATCGGCAACGACAGTTCCAAAACGCGCATAAATTGTTCGGGGTCAGCAACATCACCAAGATCATTAAGAACCTTAACCCTCCCGAAAAGGACATAGCCATGCGTACGATCGTGTTTCAGTCCGACGCACGAGCTAATGACCCTGTTGGAGGTTGTTATAGGATCATTCAAGAGCTTCAACGACAAATCGAATACAGCCAGGCCGAACTTGACCTGGTTTTACATCAGCTAGCCATATGCCGAGCACAGGCCGCTCAACAACAACATAGCGATTTAACGCTAGGTTGCGATATGATCAATCCCCAGGATCCATTGAACTCGTATAACTCCAACTATTATTACGTCCAAGAACCTCACGAGGAACTGTTTGCGGTGAACGATAACAACCAACAACATCAGTTGCAAGAAAACTATGATCATTCATGGGGCATACAAGAATCGACGTCAGCATTGTCGACATTGAATATCAAGCAGAGTTTTATGAAACAAAGTGAACATAATGACGTACATGAGGATGAAGTGAAGCATGATTATGGGATAGCTTGTGAAAGGCATGAGATGAAGTTTGAGAACGATGATATAGTTGAAAGGAGGTTTGTGCCATCCACACAATTAGTTATGTCATCTTAATCACATTTTTTTGTTCATTCTTACGAATGAATATGATCCATATTCAAATTAATATAAGAGACAAATAAATGACATTCACATAAACCTTTTTTTTTTGTTGATATATTATATGGGTGTCTATTTTGCTTTCTTTGTCGCAATGTAGTTGATCTAATTATTTGAAATAATATTTTTCCCACTCCCAATTCTCTCTCTGGTCATCTTTCTTTATTAGAGAAGACATATCTGCATGCCTAGGTCTTATAATCTTTTGTTGATTATATTAACAAAATCAACAAAATGTCCTCAAACCTCTTATAATCTTTTCATCTCTAAGCTGACACCTTTGGGTATAGTAGCCGCGTAATTGATTCAAGTTCAAATTTTAAATTCAATATTCGACTCGAGTTCAATTAAACATCTATTTTTAAATTAGAGTTTAAATAAAAATATAATCGAATTATTTAAGCTCGATTAAATTTATTTATCAATTTTTATACTTAAACTTGAGCTCGAGCTGAATATGATGACTGCTTCAGCAGGAGTGACTTTACCTGTTAAGGAGAGAGTTTTAGCTTTCCAACTATATAAATTTTGTCTTTACCCAACAATCAGATCATTATAAGTTACTTATACTTATCAAGACTATAAGAATAATTTCTTTAAAAAATATATAAAAATTTAAAATGAGCAAAATACCACTTGATAAATTTAAAATCTAAGTGTTAAAAAAATAAATGTTTAAAACTTAAGTATTAAAGTTAAATTATAATTTTTTATATATTATCTATAATTAATTACGAAATATAATTAGACCGTTTGATAAATATAAAATTTTAAATTATAAAAAAAGTTATATTTCACTTTATTTTTAACAAAAAAAATAAAATTTTATATATAAATTTTTCCATAGAATAATATAACATTAAAATAAATAAAATAAAATTAGAATATTGAATTGAAAATATTCTCGGTTAAATGATAAATAGCTTTTATTTACTTATTATTTTTTCATAAAAAAATATTAAATTACTTTAATTTTGAATTATTAAATATGCATAAAAAGAAAATTCCCCTAACTTAAAAAGGTACATAAATTAGAAGAAAATTTTTGAATTCCCAAAATGTCAAAATCATGAGTTGATGAGGTGTCGTGTTTGCCAATGACAGTATCTTTCACACGTGCCCTCATTCATTTATCCTTATTATTCATGAATGATAATTAAGTCAGTTATGTGCCAAATTATTTGGAGTTATTTGATATTAGTTATCATTAGAGCACGCCATAGGTATAAATAAATATAAAAATATATTAAATTAATACAAGAGAAATTATTTGATGCACTTGCAGTGTTATATTAGTAAAGATTGAAGTTTCTTTGAAGCTCCAGGTTTGAGTCTTACTAATTGCATTTACGATGTGTTAGTCTCTTTTCCATCATGTGCATATACTTTATGGGGGTCTTCGTCTGATGTGTATTGTACTAGTTGAATCTACATATCATTATAGTTGGTTAGACCTATATTTATACTTACACTCACAAATATATTTAAGCATCAACTATATAAATAGTCATCTAACTAATAGCGTGTTTTTGTTTAGATTATTCAAGTTTAAAATTTTTCATTTTAGTCATTAATGTTATCCAAATTTAATATTTTGGCCATTCATCCTCTAAATCACTAACAAAATGTTGACTCAATCGTTTTCATTGATAAAATAACAAATTTAGCTATCCAATGTTTATTAATACTATCAATTTGGTCTTAATTCTTAAAAGTTCAACAATTTTAACCCTCAACTGTTACGTATTATGTCAATTCATTCTTGACTCTTATAAATTCAAAAATTAAAAATTAAAAAACTTTAAAAATAAAAATTATTTAAAACTTCATTTTTTGATAAAATACATAAAATTTTATAAAAAATATTTATAAATAAATGAATATATATTTTTATTATAACATTTATTTATTAAAATAAGAATTTTATAAATAAATTAAAAATTAAGGAAAAAAAACATGAAGAAGACATAAGCAGATTCAAGTTTTCTCATTTTTCAACATTAACGACCACCATGTTAAGGTTGTATAAAAAATTACAGTATGAGGTCAAAACGGGTAAGAATCAATATCTTTAAATTGTTGCCTAGAACAAGTTTGTTGCATTTGAAGTTGTACTTGAAGGCGGGCATGATTAGGGTATATAGGCAATGATGAAGTCTTGGAGACCCAATAGGTGGAAGTAGCTCCACAACAAATTTCTAGTTTGATGGCCTGATGATTGGGGGTGTGAAAATCAAGGAATTCAGAGTAAGGGTTATTGGTACCAATGGTTATAGGCAAAGGTGGTGCGGAGCATTCGACAAAATTTTGACAAAAACCAAGGAACAAGGCTAAACGTGTAATATATAAATTATTATTTATTAAAAAATTAAAGAAAGGAAAAGTTTGAATTTGATTTAAGTTTTCTCTGCGGATTTAAAAAAAATTTTAATAAATAAATTTCATATTAGAAAAATAAAAAAAATAGATATTCATATATTTATAAATTTGTATGTATTTTTATCGGAAAGATAAATTTTTAAATAATTTTTATTTTTAAAGCTTTTTTATTTATTTTTAATTTTAAATTTTGAATTTTTAAGAATTAAGACTAAATTAATATAATGTGTATAGTTGCAGGTTAAATTTGTTGAATTTTTTGATATGGAAGGACTCCAACCAGTAATAATCGAAAAATAGAAATGGAAGAAAGCAGGGAGAATGGGACCCTGTTCTTGAATATCACCCACCACAATAATTGTGTACTCCTCCAATTTGGAATCTCCTACCGACACTAATATTTGATTAGTAATTGGTTTTATTCTACATAAATAATTAAATTGGGGGCACAAGTGCTTGGAATTTAAGCAAAGTTAAAGTCATAAATTTTATGACTGAAAAAGTGGCTACCTAATTATTTCTACTTTTTGGGTCCGAGGAAAAAGATAAGGAATGTTCAAAATTCCTGTATAATAGATTTAACTTTGTTCACCATTGTAAGTCTAAATTTTTTAATTAATAATTTATATTACCATTAGGTACAATCAGATGCGGGGTTCCATTTTTTAATGATCATTGTCGGAATTAAATCCGAACAAATATTATAGTTATATAAATAATTTCACATTGATTGTAATGTCATAATAAGAGACTTTTTGAAAAGAAATTAATTTACATCAAATTATACGTTGGATCTAAAACTCAATTGTAGGTCAAAACTCCCTAAATTCCCACCACTTAATTACAAATTTTGGCACATCTCTTCAATCAAAATTACCCTCTACTGGGGAAAAGATGTAAAGAATTGAATACAATGAACCAAGTTATATTAAGGAGAAGACTATAAATTTGCCCCAATGAACAAGGACTGAAAACAAAACAAAAGAGCCAAAAAGATAATCAGGAAAAATTATACATCACTGTTTTCTATACCCTATCATTACAATCAATCGCCAAATTTACACAAGATATAATAATCACCCAAAAAATGAAAAACCCAAATTTCTTAAAGCAAACCTTTTTCTTCTTCATTCTTTCTAATCCTGAGCTCTCATAATCATAAAGTCCATTTCCAGATCTTGAGCCTCAAATCAACCTTACACTTTGCATTAGAAGTTGAAGCTATTGTTGCTGATTTCCCCTTGGGAGCAGTAGCTTTAATCCCTTCACAAACAACCCTAATCCCAACCTTGGGGGTCTTCAGTGCTCCCATCTTTGCTTTCACTTTAGTGTCCAGCTTTATCTTTAATGGCAGACCCTTCTTGCTCTTCAAACCGCTCCTTAACTTGCCAGCTGAAGCCTCATCAAGTTCTTGCCTGTTGCTACTTGTTATGGCAGCTTTCAAAAGAGTCGTGTTTTTATTGCCATGCACGAAGGAGCCCAAGGAACCCTCCCCTATATCGATCTCGTCGTTTGTGATAAGAGATATGGTGATTGGGTCGTAAATGTAGACGAGCTTTTTGTTCGGGTTTTTGGCGGTGACGTTAAGGTGGATGTTGGTGATGACCTTGGAAGCTGAGGTTACATTAAGGGTCGAGACCTTGAGGGAGGAGATCGTGAAAGTAGGGCGGTGGGGACGGTAAAGGACGTATAAGATAGCACCAGCTATGGCGACTAGGAGGATAAGAACAAGGATAAGTATTGTGGTCCAAAGGCAGCAAGAACAACAGCATGAGCGGCGGTAACGGTGGCGCTTGGTTTGCGGACGGTATAGAGGGCGAGAGGCTCCATAGAGTTGAGATTTAGTGGCGGGAAACGAAGGGTTGGCGGCAGCGGCGGCGGAGGTGGTGGTGGGGGCGGTGCCATTTGTGGGTTGTTTGGATGAAGGGTAAACTCTGTCAGTCATGGTGGGGAGGAGAAAAAAAAGAAAGAAGAAAGTGTTTTGTTTTGGTGTGGGAACAGGAAAATAGTAGTGTGTGGAGCTTGCTTTCTTTATGTTACTACTTAAATGATGTGAATGTTGGATAGGCGCGTGTGTTTAGAGAGTGTGATGTTGGAGAGAAGGGAATTGTTTTGGAGTTTAAGCAAACTGATGAAAAAGTAATCGGTGGGGTGTCTTTGTGGGTTGAGGCTATTTTGACTAAACAAAACCCAATTAATAAAACTGAATTTCACTATTTCGCCTCTGGTATTTTAATTAGGTTAGATAATAAATATAATTCGATTAGATCATCTTTATTATGAATTAAAGTAAGTTACCTTTATTTATATTGAATGAAGTGTTAGGAAAAGAAAGAAAAGAGAAGGAAGGTGGGATGGGAAAGTGGGAGACAGCAATGCTGTAACTACAACTATTAGCGACGCGCTTGTTCAGGACAACATGGATTTAACACGTAAGTTGAGTACGTGTCTCTTGATATTACACTAACCAGTTGGTTTTTAGAAAATGAAATATTGTGAATACAAAGTATGAAAGTTGGAGATTTGAGACAATTCACACCATAGTTGTGCGAAAAGTGATGGAGTGGTTTGAAGGGTCTCGTTACCTAGAAAGATGCATTGTCATAATCGACAAGTGTCTTTCACAATAAGCTTATAAATTGAGTCATGATGGGCCTCCCATATGTGTGCTTGGCTGTGACGGTATAGCCTTTTATTTTACATTGGGTGGACTGAAGACTATTATACTGCTTAAAGGCTGGCAGAAAATGATGTTGTCAAGGCTCAATATAAGGGCACGTTTGGTTCGCTGTATTAGATTAGAGGTGTATTGGATTAGAGGTGTAATGGATTAGAGGTGTATTGGAATAGAGGTGTAATAGCAAATCAACTGTTTGGTTGAATGTAATGGAATAGAGGCGTAATAGTAATCTTGTGTTTGGTTGAATGGAATAGAGGTGTAATAGCATAATGGAAAAAACTAAAATGACTAGAATACCCTTAGCATAAATTTGTTTTGGTAAATGATTATTGTTATTGTTATTTAAATTTTAATAAGATTATTAATATCAATAATAAATAATTTAATCATATTTAAACATAATTATTATTAAATATATTATAATTAAAATATATAATTTAATAAAATTCTTAATAATCAATATTCTTATATGAATTTACTCAAATCATAATATATGATACTATAAAATATAAATTAACATAATTATTATTAAATATATTATAATTAAAATATATAATTTAATAAAATTCTTAATAATCAATATTCTTATATGAATTTACTCAAATCATAATATATGATACTATAATTTACTCAAATTCTTATATGAATTTAATAAAAGATCATTTGAAATAATTAATATTAAAATTAACATGTAACTGTTTGTTACTCATTCTTTGTTTCTTATTCTTTTTGTTTTGATCATGTATCAATCATTTAAACCAAATGCTTGGTTGTATTGGACAGTATTTTATTACTTTATAAATGCATGATTTTATATACACAAATACATATGTATAGGAAAATTATCTGAATGAATGGTTAATATTTATTATCAGCAAAACTTAGTATATACACACATAAATTAAGGTAAGATAATTAACTCGATATCTAGCTTGAGCAGCTCGAGTTTGTCTAAACAATACATCAAAACTTTTTATTTTGAAGCTTATAAACTTAAACAGCTTAAGTGTCTTATTTTTCATTATGCTATAAAGGGAATATAAATAAATACCAGAATTTTGATACGAAAAATTGCAGCAAGCAAAGCAATATCCTGCTATTAAACTCACTATAAAATAAGTAATATAGCAAACAAAGATCTCTCAACTGATCTTTAATCTTTTTAATCATTTGTAAATAAAAGAAAAAATTACAAAAAAGAACAACCTGCAGAATGTTTGATGACAAAAACTAACAAAAATCCATGATTCAATATCAAATTCAAGATGCATTCTCCTTTTTCAGCTTAGCAAGTTCTTGCTTGATGACTCCAGACCTCTGCAAAACCGTATTACAGCTCGTCAAGCTTCGATTGAAGTTTTGAGGAAGTGCTTTCAAGAAAAGAACTCTGGTATAAAACGGGTAGACACAATAGGGGGTGTATCGGAAACTGACCTTGATCTTAGCCAACATAAGCTTGAACCTATCAAAGTCGTTGAGAGATGCTCTTCTCTTCTGGACAATCAACTTTCTACCCCACGAGCTACTTTCCCATTTGTTCTTAACATCTGTAAGTTAACATAAGAGTGATAAGAAAGAAAACATATCTTCAAGAAACAACATTACAAATGCTGGTGAAAGCTGTCGTCGTCCTTACCAGCCTTCTCCATAGCTTCGAACCTTGACATCCTCATCCTTATGAACAACTTATGAAAATTGTTGTAAATGCCATAGCATTTATGAGTTCCTTATGAACAGATTTACAACAAGTATTACTCTTATGACCAAGAATTGGAAACCACTCTCAGTTAATCTTGGAGCTTCTTTATCTCTGTAGAAATAGACATAAATACATCATGACACCAATCGTGAGATATAGAACCCTCAATATCTATTGCATAAAAGAAATGAAGCTAAAGTTCATGGCATGATATAACACCTCTGACGCAAAAGACCACGCTGAAAAATTCTCATCATGGAAGAGCTGAAGCTCGTTGATTTTTCAGCTTGTCCTGAACTTATAAGTTGCAGCAAGAAACACTGTTTAACAAAGCTGAAGTAAGAAGCAGCTCAAACATAAAAACTAAACAGTTGAGCAAATTCAAAACTAATTGCATAATTCCGCATCACATACACTACCATTAAGAACATAAATTATGCCAATGACAGTTCTAACTTTTTCCCTATAAACATACTCATGCATATACAGTATCTCACAAAGGTTCTCTAAAAAATATTTATTGGATGGGCAAAAGCGGATAATAAGTTCTAATCCTTCCGATTAAATTTAGAAAACTTAGCAAAGAAAAATCCTTTTGACTGATATTTATTTGACCAAGGGCAATCAATACCATTAAACCATTTATGTCTAATATATTGCAATGTAAGAAAATCTATACCCCAGCATGAAAAGCTGCATAAAATTTAAATATTTGATAAGTGAATGGCCAGTAAGACCAAATTTGAGAGGTATGTCCCCAGAACAGAAGGTGAAAAAAGAGAGAAAAAACTGACAAAACATAAGGTAACCTATTAATCGTATTGCAAGGCAACCTGGAAAACCAATGGTATGAGATGAATGAAGAAACAAAACAGAAAATACTATATGGTTTGTACTCACTCTCAAATTTGATTAGAACAGCCATTATCCACCAGTGATATCTTGAACTAAAGTAGCTCAGAAGACTACCAAACGAAGATGACAATGACAATAGAAACAAAGAATATAAAGGTAATAAAAGATATTCATGCTCGACACATTGTAACGCTGGAAAACCAAATACAGCACAAAGAAGCACTAATCAGGAAATGGAATCGCATTCCCCCTTTTTTAGAAAAGAAAAATGAATAAGATTCCTTAAACTCGTTTACAGTACAGAAACAAATTGAAGAAACAGATCTTCAACCCACAAGCATTATATTTTCTTAAAAGCACAAAAATAATTTTCCATTCTTCTTTAACAGAATCATTTCTGCAATTCCAAACATTACAACCACAAATTTATATCACATGCACAAAATCATTAAATTGTACCTGGTGCAACATTTTTATACTTGCTGCTCCACATGTATACATTAGAAATATTCGACAACCTCCACATATGAGTTGAGCCATTTCCATCCCTGCATGCTTATTTACAAACTTGGTGCTCAAGCCATAATAATTTGATTCAACTTATTTACATATCGAAACACAAGGAATATTACTGACCACCCCATGTTTAATTTTTCTTTCACTTAAATTTTCTTATTTCTCTAATAAATTCTAGATAACAACACCATAATTAGCATTAACAGATGGTTTCGAACTATCTATCAACAAAGGAAACCGACATGAAAAAGGAAAAAGAAGATTCATCAATTGAATGCCGAAATAAGAGAACTTCCCAACCAAATAAAAAGAAAAGAAAAATACCTGCGTGAGTGATTTGGTGTTAGAAAATTGATGGAGGTGAGAGAAGAAGAGAGTCGTGGTGAGGCTCTCACAATTGCAACAATCCTTCCAGTCGTTGCATAATTACTGTCCAAATCAAATACCCAGAATCAATACTTTATCACTCTATCCTTAACATTAACAAAATATAAACAGATAAAAGAGTACTGAAAAAGAGAGAAAGAGGTGAAAGTAGCCATAGATTTGAGCGAAACAAAACAGCAGCCTTGAGAAGAGAAGATATGGGACGGACAAAGCTAAGGAAAATTGGAAATAAAAGATGAAGAACGGAAGAAGTAGAAGGAGGAAAGTTACCTGGATGAAGAAGGAGAAGAAGATGAAGAACGCAATAAGGAGAATGAGGAAAAAATAAAAATTACCTTAAATATCTAGGTCTCCTCTGCAATCAATGGAAAAAAAAGGGAAACGTAGAGATGGTTGGAAAGAAAGTTACAGAAGCAGAAGATGAAGCTGAGGGCAAAAATTGAAAAAGAAAATCAAAACAGAGACGTAATAGCTAATCTTTGTTTTTGGAAGGGATTAGAAATCGGCGCTGAAGCAGAGAAAATGCCGAATCCGTCCGCAACGTAATAAGCCTGTATTACGGCAATATAGCGAACCAAACGCTGTATTCAGTGGGGCCACCGATTCGGGGTGTAATGGATTAGCCATTACACCCAACCAAACAAACCCTTAGGTAACCATTGGGTTGTCCTTTGAAAATTGAAGTGACAAATTTTCACTGGGACAAGTTTCGTGTCTTAGGAAGCTCATGAGCTAAATCATGGTGATGGAATAGCCAAGTGTCAATTTCCTAAGAATCTTTCATTCTACATGATCCTGTCTTGTCCGTTAGACAAGTTATATTGGGAAATGATATTGCCAAGGCTCAATATAAGAGGTACGTACTCATGAGGCTGTCCTTTGAAAATTGAAGAGACAATAACTTTGAGAAATGTCTGGTTATATTGCTTGAAGGGGAATAGCCCTAATGGGTTAAGAATAGGAGATGTTGAGTGCAAAAAAAAGGGCTCAAAAAAAAAATCAAGCTTACCCCCTAATGTAAAAGAAAAATTAGCAAAGATTCTCTCTAGCACGATAGATGAGCCGAAAGACTTGTAAGTGCTCATTGTAAAGGCCCAAAATGAACTTGGAAATATATGAAGTCCAAATATAAGACTGTTGATGATGAGGATTTTAAAAATATTTATGAGAATGTTGATGATGCAGGCACAACCCAAGCTACTGCTGTTAGTGAAGATGAGGACAATTTTGAAACATCGATGATTAATAAATCCTCTTTGTATGATGAAGAGAATGTTACCTCTATTCCTTTTAATCAAACCCCTTTGAATATAAAATATCCTTCTCCTGAGGAGTAGGGACGAAATTAAATTGTTTTTAGGTGTCAAAATTAAATTGTAATTTTTACAATAGAAAAAAAAAATAATCCCACCATTTTAATATATTATATTTTTATAAATTAATTTTTTTATATTTTTAAGAGGCCTAAAGTATAATTTTATTTTTACTAATTTAAAATTTTAAAAATTTTAAAAAGACTAAATAAAAATATTTTCATTTTAAGAAATTGGGGTCCTGCCAGCCTCTTAATTTCTTCACTGCCGAAGAGCTTCTGAATTCTTCCTTTTTATGCTACTATTGATAATTATAGTTTGTGTTACATTCTTATTTTTATTTGCACATAATAACTAATGTTGAAACTAACATCTTTCCATGCAAAGTAAGACGTGTGAGGTTGTTATTCAATTGGACAGGGACGAATTTAGGGGGCTGGTAGGCCCGCCCCTTAAAATGAAAATCTTTTATTTTTTATAATGACCTTTTAAAATTTTTAAAATTTTAAATTAGTAAAAATAAAATTATACATTTTTCCTTCAAAATGATAAAATTTTGATTTAATTTTTTAAAAATTATACTTTTATTATTGTAAAATTTACCTAAAATTAACAACCCGACAAAAAGCAAAAGAGCAGCACTGATCTTGAGAAAGGCCAACAAGAGATGGAAAAGGAACTAAGATAAAGGAGAGTGCTCCTAGGCTTTTCAACATAGAGGAAAAATAAAATTTTAAAAGTAAAAAGGCTTCAATTTTATAAAAAAAATTGCCTGCGTCCCTACATTTCAAGTGCGTCATTGCCTTCAACAGGACAATCAATCAATTGTGGAACTTATAATTTGTAAAATTTTAAACCACCTCAAATTAAAATAAATTTATCTAAAAATGCTACCATTTCAAGAATTAAATATTAAAAATTAATTGATTTTAATAAATATAATAGCTTAGTTACTATATAAGATTCATTAATAAGTTATTAAGCAGTTAAAATAATTAATTATAAACATATATATTGTCATAATAAATAACAAAAACAGACAATTTACATACCAAAACCACTAAATATGAAATAATTTCGAAGCTTTAACTTATTTGATTTATTGTCTTGTTGGCCCACTTTTTTCTGTAACACAGTTCTAATCTCAATCCATAGATAACGATATTATGTACAAAGTTGTTACACATCTATGCTTGTTTTAAACACGACAGTACACTTGTGCAATTAAGTCTGTTCTTTACTCCATCAATATTCTCAACGACCGCCGTTTTTCCTCGTTAATGTTGTCTCAAAGTACCTTCATCTTCTTACCCGACCAATATTTCCTAATCTCTAATTTAGATAAACTTTGAAGCTTATTACATCTAAATAAACATTCTTAATCTTTAATTTACATATATAAATAAAGCTATTGTTGTTAACCAAATAAACCTTTAACTAAACTCTTGATATAATTTTTTTTTAAAGATAAAAAAAAAGACTTGAATAGTTGATCAATTTGTTAGTGTTTTAGCCTAAATAGTTCGATGATATTCAAAGGTATAAAAAGGATCAAAGTATGGAACCTTAAATCTCTGATTATAGGACACCGAATCCATCAAAAGCAAACACATAGCTAAGCCTAATGTCCTAAAATATTTTTCCCTTTTTTTTGACTTCTCATCAATCTTGGCACCAACCATTAGTAGAGCACAGTCAACATGACAGAAAAATAAACAGCGCAAATCAAAAGGAGACACCAAATTTCCTATTTCTCTACAGACTTATCACATTTCATTTCCTACTCCCACTACTACCACAAACAAAGGCCGGTCCTTACACACCAGCAGCTTTGCCTAGTCTTCGTCTCAAAATCTTGACTCCCATATACCTGCATAAATCCAAAAAGAAAATGAGTGTTTGCCCTTGCCCTACCACTTTTGTACATAGTTGATTAATGCTTTGTGTTACTATTCAAATGTGCCTTTAATGCTTACCTGCCCATCATCAAGACAGTGCCTTGAGGGTTAGTTCCAGGGGATTCACTAAATGTGGAGCCATCCACGATCCGGAGTCTTCTGGTTCCAAGAACTTTGTGGTTAGGGTCCACCACCTTCCCAACATGGCACCCTCCATGGTAATGCCAGATTGTGATTACAGTGTCTTTGCAGAACTGTTCTAGGGACTTGGTGTCATTAGTATGCTTGGGTATAAGGTTAATGTTAGCATTGACACTCATGTTAAGAAGCCTCTCTACGGTCGGTTTGTCACACTTGGTGAAGTTCGTGAATCGGTCCGATTGTATAACCTTGGCAGCCATCCGAATCCCATTGACGCATCTGCGTAGGTCGCGGGGGTGGCCGAAGTAGTTGAAGGTAACCGAAGGGTTGTTGTCGATGTTTGTGTTGATTAGGTTGAGGTGGCCAGTGGAAAGTGGCATTGCAATCTTCTCTAAAATGAAACCTCCCTTGAAAGCCTCACGTGGAAGGTCTCGTTTCCTTTTGATGAATTCTTCGATGGCTTGTCGTGTTCTTTGCTTTGGTGGAACTGTTGAGAGTTGCCCTATCTCAGCAGACAACAATCCATGATGACAATGAATGCTGTCCTGGGACTGTCCGAATCCACTGCTAGCTTCGATGTAAACACCCATCTTGGTAATGCCAACAGTTTGTATAAGAGATTGTTCCACAGAACGTGTCATCGGGACGAAAACCGAGTTCATCGGGTTATCAGCCATGCCCTTTCCAACAAACTCATTATGCAACACCATGGAAATGTTCAACCTCTGGAGTTCAGCTTTGGGTCCAATGCCACTAAGCATTAGCAATTGAGGAGTCCCAATTGCACCACATGATAAAATCACTTCACTCCTTCGATTATTAGTCAAAAATGCCTGATGTTGGTTCCCATTTTCATCTTTGAACATCACTCCCATTGCCTTTGGCCTCTTCCCTGCTGATTTATCGAATAAGACTTTTTGGACAGTGGCATACACTAAAACAGTAAGCATTTTCGGGTTAGCAGAAGCAAGAAGCTCAGCCGCCGTATGACGACGGCCAAATCGGTCGAAAATGGTGCCTCCAACTTTAGTTCCATAGATATGGTCGTAGGTGAATCCATTATAAGGTGAGACCCCAACATCTAAAAGACTGTCCTTGAAGGCATCTTGCCATGGTGCTAGTTTAGGCTGGTGAACAATCTGTTTCTCCACCCATGGATAGGACTCGTTCACTAGCCTAGCATCCCATCCCACTCTCCGTATGAAACTGCAACATTTGAGCCATAAATTTCATAAAAAAAAAAAATCCACTTGGTGGTGCTTGTGCCTAGTAAATCATAATGTTAGTAGGGTGTACCAAATTAAATGTATAGGCTAATAATGAAGTACAAATAAATGTCATTGCTTTCTATTTTGGAATCTGTACTAGACCTTACCTAATCATATCTCTGAATCAAGCAAATTAAGGCAGAAGGACCACTCAATATCACATCCAAACATTTAATAGGTGACACAATAAAAGGGAGAAAAATTTAAAGAAAAATAAGAATATTTAAGGAAGAAAAAATGACTTCATAGAAAGGAAGATGGAATCATTAATGGGTTCTTTTTATTTTTCCAGTTTTACAATTCATAACAAAAACCTAATCAATTGTTCTTCATAACCGAAACATCTACATCCTTGATTTTAATTAAAAAGAAATTTAAATGGGATCACCAACTAATTTAAGAATTTTGGCGATATGGGGGACCTAAATACTTAATAAATGTGGACAATACTCAATGATTTTCAGGTTTCACATGTATATAGAAAAGTCAACTATTGTTGGACCAAATTCTCTTATATTTGAACTTTTTTTCTTCAACATCAGGATAATTTACAGTCACTTTCAGAGATCATTAGGACCTTAATGCAACCGTATTAAGTTCAAATGTAAAAAAAAAAAAAAGGGAAGAGGAGAAACTAACATACTCTGAGTTAGCTCTGGTATAAAAGCCAGCATTAATGCAAGTGCCACCACCCAAAACCCTAGCCCTAGCATTAATAACACCATCGGTGGAAACGAAAGGTTGGGAAGCAGAGGTTGGGGAAGTGTCAGCCAAGGCGATGTGGAAGTTTCTGAGGAAGGAGACATTGGCATTTGAGAAGGGAACACCACCTCTCTCCAACAGCAATACACTGAAGTTTTGAGACAGTGTGGCTGCTAAGGGACACCCGGCTGTGCCACCTCCCACGATTATGTAGTCGTACGTAACTTCATCGTTACTCGATGATGAGAACGATGACGATGATGAAAATGAACTCGCCCTTTTGATGAACGGGTACCGAAATTCATAGAAATCCCTCGCACCTGAATTAATTTTGCAGCAAAATTTTCATATTGTTATATATACATATTTTATGACGCGCTATACTTTCGTCACAAAAAAAATTGGGTGCTTTCCGTCGCAAAAGAGGAAGTATCGTCGGAAATACATCATACATCTTCTGACAGAAATTATTCCGTCAGAAAAACTGTTATTACTTCTCCAACACCTAGTGAGAACTATTAGTAGTTTAATTGAAACTATTAGTACTAGAAAAAATGAGGCATTATGAACATAATTGATAATTCATTTCAAATGAAAAGATTCAAAAAAAAAAGAAAAAAGAAAAAGGTTGAAATGAAAAGATATCTAACTACCCCATTTAATTAAAAGGAAGTAAATTGTAGAAAAATAAAACAAAAGGAAAATAGGGGATCACAGTTGACATTAATTTCTTCCCAAATTTTCCAGAAACAAAATGCATATTATATTGAAGAAGGAACATATGTAAATAAACTTATATAGATTAAGAAAAACTATATATACCCAAAAAACAAAACAAGAAGGAGATGATATAAATATATATATATATATATATATGCAGAAACAGTGGAGAAAGATGGGAAAAGAAAAAGAGATGAGAGAAGAAGGGAAAACCTTGAATAGATGAGAGAGTGTTGAGCCAAAGAACCAAAGAGATAAAGAGCTTCACTGCCCCAACAAAAGCAGCCATTGAAAGGCCTCAGCACAGCAACAGAAACTCACAGCCCAAAATAAAAATAATATTAATAACTTCCAAAGATAAACAAGTTCCAGTATGTGGCTTTCACCGGTTGGCCTTGTTTTGTGTGTTTAACACTCACTTAGGTAGTTATATATATATCTACACACACAGAGTTGAAGCCTTCAAGAGTCAAAAGCTGATCAATGATGGATGAATATAAAAAAAAACACCAAGATACAGTATGGCTAAGCAAATACAACACAGATTATATATATAATAATGAGAAAATATATATATAAGGGGTATTGCAACCAACAAGGAATGCAGCTATCAACAATATTTAAAGATCACTGAATCAAGGGGTAGCTGGTGTAAGTCATTAATGGTGAAATGAATGTCACAGTTGGAGTAGGAGAGAAACCTTGGCTTTGCATTTGGCCCTTGGGTTTAAACATCCTAACTAATTAATTTCTAGGCCACCTCGGGTAACCCCTCTCTCTCTCTCTCTAAATTAAAGATAAAAAAAAGAAAAGGTTGTGTAAAGACCAAGAGACCAACTCTTTTTTACACATTATAAACTAGGGAAATCTTATAACAATAACTAAGATGATTTCTGAAATACCAATTGGATGGTGTGGAATTTGGAAACTAAATTGACAGTTACAAAGGACTAAAGGAGGATGATGTGATTAAAAGTCAAAACATTCACGAGGGCCAAATAAAATTAGTAACCTTTTATAAATTAGAAAATTGAAAACGATGGTTAAAGTTAGTGTTTCCACATGAAATTCTTGGCCTTATTAATGTTTTCATCAAAATCATTAATGTCAACATAACCCATGCTATATATGTATAAAATAATCTTTTTGTTTAATTAAATTATTTATATAATTGAAGTCATTAGTCTAAGTAGGAGTATTAGGATTAGTTAATGGAAGTATTATTGCATTCCAATAATGGAACACTCATTTTAGGACACTTTAGCATAGCTATGCCGTCCAAAAAAAAAAGTGCATGGCAATCTTATTATTTGTTTCCTTCTTTAGTTAACATACAGGGTTACCATCTAAAAAAAAGTATTTACGAATTTTACAAAAATTAATCAATTTATTAAATTTTAATCATCATTAGCTTTGAATAAATGGTTTTTGTTAAATTATTGAATGAATATTTTAAAAAGGTGGTTGAATTTATGCTACCCATACCATTAATTTCACTCATAGGACCTTGGCTCATTTGACAGCTCACTAACTCTGATCACCTGTCTCATCCTTAGCCCCTCTCGGTTCCGTAAACATGCATCATTCAATTACCTTACCCCAACTTTTACACTTAGGGTGATTTCTCATATTATTATTTTTTATCATTTCCCTCTCCTTATGTAATTAATCTAACATGTTTTTCCATAAGGTAATCAATGTAATTATAGTTTTCAAGGTAAGCTTTCTCGTTTCCAATCTAATTAAGTTTTATATTACTTGTGCAAGTATTTGAAGAGTCTTATTATCACAAAAATTACCACGTTTTGCATTCCTTCTATTATTGTTCGAGTAAGAGTTAAAACAAGTGCAAATTATGATAATTTTAATTGGTATCAAAATTTGACTTCACATATATTTGAAGGAGATTTTAACTATAATTTTTTTAAAAAAAAGTTCGTTCTATCTCACGTCCATTTTTAGTGATTGAAGCACTAGATTCAAGCAATGACAATGATGTTCGTTGACACCATTTTTTTGATAAAACGGGGTCGACTTGGATTTTGAAAACGAAAATGAAAACGGGAGTCGCCACCAATCCTTTTTGATAAGGTGTGATTGAATCACTTTAAAAAGTGGTTGCTTTTAATAAATGATTTAATTTTATTAAAACAACGATTTTAGTCCATGAAATTCAGAAAAACGGGTTCAGGAGTCGGTTACGTACGAGGAAGGATTAGCACCCTCGTAACGCCCAAAAATTGGTATCTAGTTGATTAGTTAATGTCTTAATGTCGAAAATTGAAAATTTTGAAGAGATTTAAAATACGATCCTTTATTTTTTTAAAAAAAACTTATATGAAATAAGATACTCGTTAAGACACTCTCATTTCAGAAAGAGAAAATGTCACACCTAATAAGCTAGGGCACGATATTTTGCCTCTTCAGAAATGAGCTTGTCTAAAAAAACTCGCACAATAAAATTTAAAAGGGGATTCAATTGTTTAAGTCATATGAAAAAATTGCAACCCAATACGTCAGGGCACAATTTCTCAAAATACTAAACATCGAATATTGCCTTTATTTATTTTTTTAGGAAAATCCTCGTCTCGGGAAAACAACGTGTTATATCCAACGCGTTAGGACACAATATAATGAATTCTCGATAATGAGCTTTTTATTTATGTTGTTTTTTTATTAAAGAGTAGTCTCGATTATTTAGATTCAACGAAAAAATCAGAACCCAATACGTTAGGGCTCGATCCTCTTGAAGATCCCAAATACCGAGTATTACTTATATTTTCAAATGTTTTTTGAATCTGGGTAAAAACTGATGTAATGGAATGACAATTATGATAATGTAAGTAAAATAATATGAGCAAGGGCTACAAAATAAAATAAATACAAGGACAAATCAATAGCATACATGAAATGATAAGTAAATAAACAAATAGGACGACAATATTTTTCAAAATAATAATGAACGCATAAATAAATATCAAATAAGACAATAATAACAATAATGAAAATAAATAAAATTATAAAAATAAAAATAAAATAAAAATCTATGTATATATAACAAAGTTTGAAAATAGTAAATATATATGTACATATATGTATATGTATATAAAATTATGAAATATATATAAAAAATACATAGAGGTATATATATATATGTGTATTTATAAAAATTTAAAAACATATATAGATATAGATATAGATATAGATATATAGGTGCGTATATACATTGTAAAATATATTGAAAATATATGTATATAAGAATTATAAATATAGGAAATATATATAAGAAAAATATAGATTTTAAAATAGATAGAATATGTATATATATATGTATATAAAAAATATGTATGGATATACGTATATATATTTTGAAATTATGAAATAGAAGTGTGTATAAAATTATGGAAATATATATGAAAAGTATATACATGTATACATATTTTAAAATTATTATACATGAAAGTATATGTAAGTATGTATTAAAATATGTATATATGTAGGTATATAAAAATTATGAAATATATAAAAAAAGATAAAAGTATGTGTATATATATACATTTATAAAAATTAAAAATATGTACATGTATAAATATATATATTATAGAAATGTGTATATATAACAAAATTTGAGATTAAAGGTAAAAATGAGGAAATAGTAATAATAATAATAATCAATGCTAATATAAAATTAATGATGATAGTATTAATAATATTTAAACTATTAATTTAATAATAAAATGACTAAAATAACAGATTGAAGATTAAATTAAAAAAATAAACAATGTTTTAGGGCTGAGTTAAAAAGGGAAAACATAAAAAGGGATTTAATTATAACGCGCGTGAAAATAAGAGGACCAAAAGGGAAATAATCCCTGTCCTTTAAA
This sequence comes from Gossypium hirsutum, assembly GCF_007990345.1. Taxonomy (NCBI): domain Eukaryota; kingdom Viridiplantae; phylum Streptophyta; class Magnoliopsida; order Malvales; family Malvaceae; genus Gossypium; species Gossypium hirsutum. Next base: position 5,897,193 of record NC_053446.1, on the reverse strand, counting down.
CGGCACCGCTTTAGGAGGCAGCATCTGCACATGGTCTAAGGACCCAAATTGAATCGGAAGTAAACTTCGTGGCCAAAAATCAGAAAAAACAAAAGACCACATTGAAGCAAAACGTAAAGGTGGAGGGTCAAATAGCCCCCCAAGCGAAAGCGCGCGGATCCTCAGGCGGGTCGGGTCATGCACGCGGGTATGGCCTTATACGACGTCGTTTTGAGGCCACTAAAACAGGCCCCAAACGACGCCGTTTTGCAAATCCTATAAAAGCTAAAGTTTTTTTTCTGCTATTTCATTTCCTACAAAAAATAGAAGGAAAAAAAATTAAAAGGGTCTTCCCCTTTTTCTGCTAGGGTTTCTAACCCAGCTCTTAAGGCCCGTCGCCAGTCCCATCGCGACTCCACCGCAGATGGTGGTTAGGGCCGCGCAAAATCGGGTTTTTAAACCTTTTTTCAGTCTATCCGATGGTGAAGCCCTCCTAGACCTTAAAGACAAAAAGAGAAAGACTCATCACCCATTGTTAAACTCGGCTCGATAACGGAGGAGGTGCCTCCGATGGCGTGAAGCGAGCCACTCCGGTGAGACCTTTCTCTCTTTTTCTTTTTATTTATTTATTACTAATCTAAAAATGCTAAAATAAAGAAGAGAAGAAAAAAACCGAATCAAAAGAAAAATCACCTTTCTTTTTGTTTTTATTTCATGTTTTTTTGAAAAAAAAAGGGGGGGAACCCTTGTTACAGATATGATACTTGGCTTTTATAGCCAATTTTACATGCTATTTTAGTCTTCTTTTTCTTTTTCTCTGTTTGCCACTATTCTTTGCGTGATTTTCTTCTTTGCAGGAGATTGATAGGCGGCACCAGGTCTGGAGGCTAGGGGGCGGCGACGGCAGAAGAGCAAAAGAAGTAGGTGGCGGCCAGGAGGGTAGAGAGTTGAGGTGACAAAAGTGGTGCTAGGGTTTCAATATCTGAAACCCTAGTCTGACTAGCTGTTGGGTCTGATGGGTATTTGGGCCTCAATTTTGGGCTGTCTGGGCTAGTAATTGGTTCGGTTTGGTTTGTATATTTTGTAAATGGGCCCGGGCAAAATTGGGCTTCTACAATGTTCTTTTCAATAGCTTGGAAGAAGCTTACCAATCAATGATAGATAATTGAAGTAGGTTATGTCAATTGAATCAAGCCTTTAAGGACGATAATGTTGAAGTCAAAGTTGAAAAATATAAAGCTTATGGAGGAAATCAACGAAAAGATGATGTGATTGTTTATCTTAAGAAGGCTAATATGATGTAGTCGAAATTATCAAGGAAAAGGATGAGATGATTGCTAAATGGATGCAACTTTGAAAGAAAATGAGTAAGAATAAAATCATTCTAAAAAAATATGAAAGCCAAAGTGATGAGATCTCTGCTGTAGATGATTTGAACCTAATAATAGTGAACTTGGTAAGAAACCTATATCTCCTACGAATTTTGTTAAATCTAAATAGATGGTTGCTACTTCTTCCTTTAAGATAAGTAAAAAGAAGAATCAAAAGTTTGTTTGTTACTATTGTGAAAAGGTAGGGCATATTAGATCTCACTATTACAAGTTAATGAATGATTAAAGATAGAGAAATACATGGAATGTTTAGCCTAATATTACAACTATTGATAGAATAATACCTACGCAACAACATATATGTAACAAGGAGAAAGGAAAAATTGTATGTTATTTTTGTGTGGTAGCTGGACATATTAGGCCTCATTGTTATAGAATGATGCATGATGGGAAAAAAATTCAAGGTTGTTGCAAAACTTGTTATAATAGTGAATGGAATAAAGAGACTACAAAAAAGGTAGATTTGGATAATAAAAAAAATCACATCTTAGCTATAAAGATCAGCAAGTTATTGATGCTCAAGTCTGGGCGTTTAAATTCAATTATGTACAAATTATTTGTATTAGGTCTTGACGTTTATCTTTTCCAATTTTAAATACAATGTAAGATATATATATATGTTTAAAATGGCTTAATATATCATTTGATACCCTATTTGACAATTTTGTCTAATATGATATTTATGTTTTTCGTCCAATACGGTACTTGTGTTTGACAAAAGTTGTACATTTTAGTACTAAAAGGTAACGATATGTTAACTTTTTCATATTTAATTGGGGTTTTAGGGTTGATTTAATAAAAGTTAATCAACTTTCTTAATAAAAGTTAATCAACTTTCTTTTGGTATTCTTTAGGTCTATTTTACAATCTATGTTCAAGATTCATGGCCGCCCCTACCAATAATGTTATCTTTAAGGTTCGAATCTGTGCCTCACCTTAGGAATGCAGTATGCCATACCTTTACACCCAACATATGTTGGTTTAATCAAATCAACTTGAAAACCCAAAATAAATACTCAAAAATTAACATGGTTACCTTTAGGTATCAAAATGTATAATAACTTTTGTCAAATACATATACAATATTAAAGCAAAAAAAAAAAACCAAAAATACTTGTTATACCCCAACCCGACTTGGACACATGGCATTACGATAAGCTACCTGAGAAGCACCTATGAATGGCCCTTCACCTTACTTTGTTCGACTGGTCACTCACGCCCCATACTTTATCAAGCCACCCGTAAATCATCGGATCCTCCATCAGGGCACCTGATCTTTAGTGGGGATGCACCCACCACTAAGAGGAGATCTATAGGGGACCACTGAGGTGTAACAACTTTGTACTACCTTAGCAGATGGAATGTTAGACAGTGTCATACTTGATGACAATTGACCTGTCACCTGGCTGACCACATGAGTGGGCCACCACCCATACTGCTAGTGACGTGTAGGGGTGTTCAAATAGTCGTAACTGAATTGAATTTCCATTAACCGAATTACCCAAAATGTAAAAAAATTTAACTGTTAATTGAACTGAAGTTTTTTTCAAATACATTAACCGAACTAAAATATTTCAGTTAATTCGGTCAGTTAACCAAATTAACTGAACACTGGATGAAAAAGTAAAGAAAAAAGCAACAAATCAAAGACCAACCACAACATCAATGGCAATTGAAAAAGAAGAAAAAGAACCCAAAATTGGATCATGACTATAATAAGGCAACGCCCAAACAAAAATTTAACGAAATCCATAGATAGACACACATTAGCTCTTGTAAAATAATAAATAACTACAAAAATCAAACCAAAGCAAGGGAATAAAAGAAAAAGCCCACAAATCAAACAAAATCAAGCCTCTAAATCAAAGAAGGCCAAATGAAACATGAGACTTAGATAGATCTTTGTATTTGGTTCTAAACTAATGGATTTTGGTGGATTAGGTTTTTTTAACAAGGGTTAAGGGTTTCTTGATTTCATATTTTGAGGTCAAAGACGATTGAGTGGAAGCATGATTTTGAATGAGGGTGATTTGGGAGATTTTGAAACTATTTTTTCAGACAATGGTCACTGGTGAGTGTGTTAAGCTGTTGATAGTTGGCACAATGAAGTTTCTGATTTTGGGAGATTTAAGGATTGTCTATTTAATAATTAGGGGTGTTCACTACAGCAAAATTAGTGCCGCAAAAAATGCCGCTATAGACCACGCTGCTAATTTTGGTAGCTTTTTTTACAAAAACACCGCTAAAGAACATGATCTTTAGCGGCGCTTTTGTAGCAAATGCCGCTAAAGAACAGGACCTTTAGCGGCGCTTTTCTAGTAAACGCTGCTAAAGAACATGATCTTTAGCGGCGTTTTTATCACAAATGCCGCTAAAGAACATGACCTTTAGCGGCGCTTTTAACGACGCTTTACTAAAACGCCACTAATTTTGGCAGATTTCTAACATCCAATTTTCATCCATATTCAACCCTTCCTGTAATATGGAAACCAACCAAAAACAGCAAATCTAAATGATACTTCAAATTCAACGAAAGAAATATGATATAAATGGATAAATGAAGTATAATTCAAATTATTCTTGCAATAATGTTAAAAGTTAAAATGTTAAAAATATTCATACGATAGTCTAAGATGGCGGATTTTACGATTACTGAAACATCTTCATCATATTCTGAAGCTGTTTTTGGAGTGCGTTGTACTTTCTACTCTGCTCTGCTTCCCTCGTTGCTGCCTCTGCTTCCCTCGTTGCTGCCTCTGCTTTAAGTTGTAGCTAGAGTTCTTCATATTTTCTTTGAACCTCAGCTTCTCTCGATGTTGTCTCCGCTTTAAGTTGAGTAATTTGCTCAACTGTACTCGCTTGCATTTGAGCCATCTGGTCTCTTAACCTCCGAACTTCAACTTGAGCCTGACTCCTCGAAGACATGTATTGCTACGAGCTAGATCCAAAATATTGGGTTAGGTTAACAAAAGATCCTTGAAATCGAACCCGACCATACGTTTCAGGACCCAAAACTTTAGTAATAATCTGGTTATCAATGTCGTCAAGATGAACAAAACTATCACTAGAAGCAATCGCTTCGTACTCTGCCTTTTTATCTTTTAGTTTCTCCTAATAAATCAGTCAAATAGTTAGAAACGCAATATATATTATAAAAAAAATGCAACATAACTTAACAATATTTGCATTACAAACGAAGAATTAAACCATTATAATTAAACACTATAAATATTTAAAATAATTCAAATTTTATTAAGTAAACATACCATAATTTCTGCAGCTTCAGGAGTCATAGGAGATCCATCTTTCTTCCCATGTATAATGTCGAAAAGCTGAAGGCGTCCAACTTTTTGACCGAACGACAGTTCCTACAATATAGTAGTAAAAATATTATTTAATGGAAAGTAATAAATATTTGACACTATTAATAAATTCAATATACCTCGTCCTCAGCTACACAAGCAAAACTTTTTGACCTAACTGTGTGAGTGAATTTCTATTTTTGCCTGCTGCTTTTTCCAACTCGTTCACGATCCTACATTATGAAATTATTATTACGTATATAGTAAATACTATAAACTGAAATAATTATAAGAGTTTGGAAGTACATAATACCTCTCCTTTCTTTGAATGCTAAAATCTAACCGCATCTTCCCATTGGTACTTCAGCATTCCCGGTGGGACATTTTGCAATTTCTCTTTGAGGGTTGTTTTTGTCTTAAAATAATTTTTCTTTAAAGTACTTTTATGGTCTCTCCATTTTTTTCCCAATACCTTCTTGACATAATTATCCGAGACTTCTAAAGCAAACCTCGCCTATAAAAAACACAAGTTTAGAAAGTAAATATAAATGAAACTTAAACCAAAGTATTATAAATTACAATAACGTTTAGTTACCTTAATATTATCGAGAGCTTGATTTTTGTTACTGTCAGGCATTTGATGCCATGACTCGTAGTTGATAGGCAACATATTGGCATTTCGTGCTATAATGCCCAAATATCCTGCTAAAAGTCGAGCTTCTGATCAAACAGGCTGACCAAAACTGTTTCTACATACTTTGACACGCTCGACAGGATCTAACTCGTATAAATCTTTAAGTAGCGTACGCGACCTCTACGCATCCCACCACTTTCAGCTGAAAAATGGTATATTATAATATAAGAATTTGAAAAAAAATCAATAATAAAAATCAACACGCTTGTAAATTAAATGTAACATTACTTTGAATTTTTGCAAGTTCGTCAGGTGTATTCGGAACATTCGAAGATCCAACAGCAGTCTGTTGTTCACTATTTGTTTATTCCAAGTTTGGAGTATTTTGAACAATAGTTAGATCTCGCAATTTTCTTCTAGGCATTTTATCTACAATACACATAAAATAGTTGAAAATTTAGTAACTAATTACAACAATAGCAGCACATATAAAATAGTTGAAATATTTAATAAGACCAAGATTTAAAATATGATATTACATATAATTAAAAAGTCGTAAAGTCTTACTACATCATAATTTGTAAATATCTTCATCCATATCCTGGCAAACCCATTAAAATTGTGTATTATTACTAGGGATATTTTCGTTTAAGTTTTGTTCTGGAAAAGGTAAAATTTCTGATCTGTCGTCGATGTCATCTCTACTTCCATTGCCCATGTCAAACAAGTCTTTAGGGATGTTACGGAGGACAACGTACCAACCCTCATCAGTTGGATCTTTTGAGTAAAAAACTTGTTTCACTTGAGAAGAAAATACATACGGCTCATCTATCAATTGTTGTCCACTGTGAATCAATCGAGAGAAGTTCACCATTGTAAAACCAAATTGATCTTGTTTAATTCCACGAGCAGTATTAACATCAGCCCAGTCACCTCGAAATAAGACAACTTTTCATTTGCCATAGTAATCCAACTCAATTATGTTAGTAAGAAGTCCGTAATAACCCACATTTCCCTCAACAGGATTATTGTCCCTAGCACTAGCACAACTTGTAATTGAAGAATTAACATCTATTCCACAATTTTGAGTTCTCCTCAATCTCTTGCGATATTTTGTATGAAATCTGAATCCATTGATGAGGAAGGCACTATATCTTTTAACTACTCTATTCGGACCTTAAGAAAGCCATTTAACTTCGTCATTGACGTCCTTCCCACTCGAAACTTATTGAATCGAAAGTAAACTGAGTAATTAAAAATGTTATGAGAAAACATTATTATTTGTCAATGAAAGCTTTAATTGCATACCATTTGGCTTAACCATTCATGAAAAGATTCTGTGAACAACTTATTGATCTCTATATGTTGTAATCTTTAAGAGCGCGAACGAAATCTCAAGATTTGTTTGTACTCACTATGTTAGAAAGAAGTTTACTTTGTTAGAAGATAAACAAATTATAATTGATGAATATTTATCGAATTCTAGAACTTACTTGCGTAATGGTTCCATTGAATCGTGGTGAAACAGAACATATCGATGTGCTTGTACCCACGATCTATCATCTAATTCTGCAATTTCAACTTTGCCTATTGGTTCTCCATAACTTTGAAATAAATAAGTTTCAGCGAAGTTATGATCAATGAGCCCAGCATTTCTACTTGGTCTATTTAGTCTTGGTTCAACATCTTCCAAATATCTTTAACAGAAAGTCATACATTCCTCTGTCAAGTAGTCTTCATCAAATGATCTTTCTGGATAACGCTTATTGCAGCAGTAAGACTTCAATTTAGATAGGAACCTAAACACAATATACAACATTATCAAAAGTTGCAACTAAAGGCATTGAGGTGAATGAAGGAATAATTTACAAATAAATTAACACCTTTCTATGGGATACATCCATCGACAGAAAACGGGTCCACCAAGTATTGCTTCATGAGGGAGATGAATTATCAAGTGCAGCATAATAGTGAAGAAGGGAGGTGGGAAGATCTTCTTCAAATTGCATAAAGTCAATGCGGCTCGATTTTGTAGTGTCTCAAGTTCTTGAACATCCAAAACTTTGCCACATATGACTTTCATTATATTGGATAGTTCAATTATACAAGACGTCACCTTTTTCGAAATAAAACACAGCATAGCAACTGACAGTAAATCTTACATCAAGATGTGATAGTCATGTGATTTTAAGGCATATAGTTTTCGATCTTTAAGACTCACACATCAAGATATATTTGATGCATACGCATCCAGGACCTTTATATCCTTCAACACCATGCTGAACACTTCTTTCTCCGTCTTTGACGTTGAAAAAATAGAATGCGGCAACCGATATTTCCCATTTAGAAGTGTTTGGGGATGAAGATCACACCGAATTCCTATTTGGACTAAATCAAGTCGACTCTGAAGATTATCTTTCGATTTTCCATCGACATTCAAAATTGTCCCAGTGATGTTCTCGCAGACATTTTTCTCAATGTGCATGACATCAAGATTGTGTCGTAAAATGTGATGCTCCCAATAAGGCAACTCAAAAAATACTTCTTTTTTTTCCACAAGTCCGCCTCATTAAGATCATCCTCATCATCAGATTCATCATTTGATCTTCTATTTCTTTACGTGTTGGGCGGTTTGATTCATCTTCCCATAACTGAAATTCATATCTTTCAACATGAACAAGATTTCAGATCCACCGGTCTGCGAAGGAGCTTCTCTGAACTCTTCAGTAACGTCAAACAGAGTACTTTGAAATCTAAATCTATGATTTCTCGGTAACCACCGATGATGCCTCATGTAAGAGAACTTTTTCCCATTATATAACCATCGCGAACATGTTTGTGCAGCACAACAAGGACAAACATAACGTCCCTTGGTACTCCAACCGGATAAATTGGCATAAGCCGGGAAGTTATTAATTCCACATCAAAGCTGCACGTAAATTAAAGTTCTCCTTTCTCAGTACATCATATGTCTCAACACCAACCCATAAGTGTTTTAACTCTTCAATAAGTGACTGCAAATAAATGTCAATATCATTTCCGGGACCTTTCTCTCCAGGGATAATCATAGATAAGATAAAGGAAGATTGTTTCATGCAAATCCATGGAGACAAATTGTAAAGAACAAGCACTACCAGCCAAGTACTATACGCAGTGCTCATGATTTTGTAAGGATTAAATCCATCAGATGCTAGCCCAAGCCTCACACTCTGAGGATCGCTTGCAAAGCTTGGAAATTTACTATCAAATGATTTTCAAGCTAAAGATCCGCAGGATGCCTTAACAATCCATCATCGGTTCTTCCATCATGTTGCCACGTCATAGACTCGGCTGTCTTCGACGACATGAAAAGCCTTTAAAGCCTTGGTATTAGTGAAAAATACCGTAAAATCTTAATTGGCTTATTCCTTGACTGTGCATCATTTTCATCCTCGTTACCATCTTCTGTATTTCTATTCATCCAACGGGATTGACCGCATACATGACAACACTGTTGGTTTTTCCGATCGCTCCAATACAACATACAGTCATTTGGGCAATTATGAATTTTGTTGTACCAAAGGCCTAAATCTTTTATCAATTTCTTCATATCTTTACATGAATGAGGGATTTTTGCAAATGGAAACATCTCTCTCAAAAACTCTAACAGCATTGTCAAAGAGTTTTCGGTCCACCCTCCCAAACACTTTAACTGAAAAAGACGAATACAGAATGACATTTTTGAAAATTTTGATCCCTCATAAAGTTCTTCATTCATTTCATTAAGCAGCGTGTAGAACTTCACCGCTTCTCCATTTGGCTCTTCATCAGGTATACTTCTTCCCATTTCGGTAAAAGCATTTCCACCGATATTACAATCATCAGATGCAACAAAGTCGGGTGGAAACGATTGCAAACCATGACTCCGCATATTAAATGCATCTCGCAACATACCTTCCATGTCATCTTCTCTAATAGACCGATGGTAAGCACTACGAGGATAAGCCAGATTAATGGTTGAAGAGGAAGAACTAGGTGTGCATTCTCCATGGAAAATCTATTTTTTATACCCCCGAATAAACCCATCTACAATTAGATGCTCGTAGACAACTTCACGAAAATGCCAATTGATGTTGCCACACTTCTTACACGGGCAAAGAATCATATTCTCTTGGCTTGCATTTTGAAATGCAAAATTTAGAAAAAACTATACTCCATTTCGATAGTCGTTGCTTAGCCTTGACAAATTCATCCAAGACCGGTCTATTTCGTTGTTCTTGAAGTCTAAAGTTGACAATAAATTACACAGATAAACATGGTTATTTATAAGTATAATTAAATTATGTAACTTATGATATGATATATATTTATGTATTATGCAAGTTATGTAAGTTATGATATGATATACATAAGTTATGTGAGTTATGTAAGTTACGATATGATATATTTTTATGTATTATGTAAGTTATGTAAGTTGAGTTATGATATATATAAGTTATTAAGTTATGTATGTTATGTGAGTTATGTATGTTATGTGGAAATTAGTATTTCAAGATTTGTATTTGGATTTTTAAAATAATGTAAATTGAGTAATAAGTTATTTTAAAATATATCATTTATAATTATGTAAAAAAATTTAAAATTTTATGTATAATATTTAAAAATAAATAATTATATATAATATTTAAAAATATAAAATAAAGAATTATGTTTAAAATTTAAAAAGTTAATAGTAATGAATTTAAAAATATAGGTGATATATTAAAAATATAAAATAAATAATTTAGATACTAAAATATAGATTTTATTATTTGTAGATGATGAAATGAAGCAAGTTGAGAAGCCCCAAAAGAGAAAGAATGGGTGATGTTAATAATTACATAAGAAAGGAAAGGAAAATGTCAAAACAAGCAAATGGGTAAGTGAATGGGTATTGAATTAAAAGTGGATTTCCACTCATTACTAGATTTTGACAGCACAATTCAAAATGAATGCTAATTTCCTTGGAATTAAATTGAAATTTCTTTATGTACATATGCTACAATCATGTTATCTTTGAGAATTTCCTTTTTCGTGTATGTATATTGGAAATTAAAAAAACAAAAAAATCTAAAATGAGCTTCTTATAAGGTAAAAGAAACTTAGCCGGTGGATCAAAAAGAAAATGATCTAAGCCATTGATAAGGGAAAAAAACCTAAACGCTGAAGCAATCGAATTACCAATTTCCTACAAATCTTTTAATGTTTCAAGTAACCTTTAATGTAATAACACATAAATAATGAAAAATAAATTCCAAGAAATTAAGTAATATGATAGTGAAAATTAAAAGATCTTTTTTTTAGAAATTAAGTGACTCATAAATAATGGAAATTAAAGATTTTAAAAAAAGTAAGTAATCGTTAAATCATGAAAAGATTACACGAGATTACTTAATTTAAAAAAAATTAAATTATAAATAATAGAAAATTACTTAATACATTAAAGATAAAAATGAAATAACTTATAACCGATAACCTATAAAATAGGTTGCACCCATGGAATTCGAGGGTAGCAGATCCTGGAAATTCAGTCAGTTTCATTACCGCCATTTTGTTTGTTCTTCGTTGTAAATCTTGCTATCTTTCCATTTTTCATCAAACATATTGCATTGCTGCAAACTATAACCAAAACAAAGGATAAAGATCACTTTCCACATCTCAAGTTTACCATATCTTCGAATTAATTCCCAAAATAATAAGAACTAAAGCAGATTAGTCTTGGAATTCCTAAATAAATCAATGTCTGTAAAGAATGAAGATTAGCAAGATATATATAAGTTCACCATGCTATTGCTTCGAGCCACGAGACAAAACACAGAACTAATCAAAACCAGGCTTCTTAAACTGATGGTTGATATAGTTTTTAACATTTGAACCTAACACACTCCAAGGCAAAGTTCTAAAGGCTCTCCTCAAGCAACTAAAGATACACAAGATATAAGAAGTGTTGTCATTGCGTGTGCGTCCAACCATAGAACAAACTTATATATTACAAGGTATACTAGACAAAAGCAGCACTGATTTAAATGCATAGATGCAATTGGCGATTGCCAAGTTTAAAGCAAAGTCAAATCCCATCATCTTCTTGTCTATGAAGTGAAAAGTTTAAAGCAAAGTCAATTTTAAACCCCCAAATCAGTACTAACTTACCCTTGCACAAGATCAACAACTCCCCAAGCCTTAATCCTCCAATGGATTAGTTGCTCTGTGACTTTCACCTAAATAATCCAAAAGATTAATATCGAACATAAACCCCGATTCAACGAGGTAACAAATAACGAAATAAAGGGCTTTAATTGAAAGAAAAATAACCTTAACAACACTTACGTAAGAACCGAATTATCAAATCCCACCAAAATTAAATTACCCTAACACCAAGAGATTGGGAACAAAATTAAGAAAAGAACAAAAGAATTGAAACCCTATTTTGGCATACTCCACACGAACAAGAAAGAACAAAACAACAGAATAGGAGAAAGAAAAATCGTGCAATGTGGAAACAAATTTTAACAAACGGCCCAAGCAAAAATGCCAACAAAAATGCCAACAAAAGAATATGACCGTGAGATGAGCGAAACTGACCGTGAATAGAGGGAGCGGGTAACAGAGCGACCGTCGGAGTGGAGACTACTGCGATGACAGCGGCGTTGGACAGGTCAGTTGGGAAATTGGGGAAATGAAATCGGGGAAATTAGGGGAAAATGAATTGGGAAATTGGGGAAATTAAATCGAAGAAATTGGGGGAATAGGAAATGGGAAATTAGGGAAATGAAATTGGGGAAATCTGAGTGGGGGGAAACTAAGGAAATTTGGTGCTAAACAAACGACGTCGTTTAAGTTAGTTTAATTAAAATTGCGGCATTTATCAAAAGCGCCGCTAACGCAGCTAAAATCACAGTTAAAAACGACAACGTTTAGCAAACACTTAAAACATAATTGCGGCATTTTAGTAAAAACGCCACTAAAAACGTATATAAAACGACAATGTCTAGCAAACACTTAAAACATAATTGTGGCGTTTTTCGTAAAAACGCCACTAACACATATCCTTTTGCGGCGTTTTAGTAAAAACGCCACTAAAAACGCAGAACAAAACAACAACGTTTAGCAAACACTTAAAACATAATTGCGGCGTTTTGCGTAAAAATACCACTAGCACATATCCTTTTGTAGCGTTTTAGTAAAAACGCAGATAAAACGACAATGTCTAGCAAACACTTAAAACATGATTGCGGCATTTTTTTTAAAAACGCCACTAACACATATCCTTTTGCAGCATTTTAGTAAAAACGCCACTAAAAACGCAGATAAAACGACACCGTTATGCTATCTTTTAATACATGTTTGCGGCGTTTTCACGAAAAACTACACTATTGCTCAACCTTAAAAGTATTTTCAAATTATTTTAAATAATAGTATTTTAATTTTTTCCATTTTTAACATATATTTTTCTATGTTTTTTGCATAACTCTAAACCCTAAAATATAAAATTTAAACCCTAAACCATAAGCCCCTAACCCATAAACCTTAAGCCCATAACCCCTAAAATCTAAGCTCTTAAACCCTAAACCCTAAACACTAAACCATAAACCTATACCTTAAACCATAAACACTAAACTCTTAACACTAAATCATAAAACTTAAACTTTAAACCATAAACCTACACCCTAAACTATAAACACTAAACCCTAAGCCAATAACCCCTAGACCCTAAGCCCATAACCCTTAAACCATAAATCCTTAAACCCTAAATCTTAAGCCACTAACCCTAGACCCTAAGCCCATAACCCTTAAACCCTAAGTTCCTAACCTTTAAACACTAAACACTAAACCATAAACTACAAACTGTAAACCATAAACCCTAAACTCAAAACTCTAATCCCAATATAATAAATATTATATCATAAACCTTAAAAACTAAACATTAAACCCTAAAATAAAATGATTGTTATTTGTGGCATTTTTCCTAAAAGCGCCGCTAATGCTCATCTATAGTGGCGCTTATTAAAAAGCGTCGCTAATGCCACTAAAGTTCAACTGTCCGGCTTATTTGCGGCGCTATTTGAAAAATGCCGCAATAGATCGGGTATTAGCGGCGTTTTTCAAAAAGCACTGCTAGTGCCACTAAAGTTCAATATAAAACGACGACGTTGTGCTTAATTTTTTGCAGCGTTTTTCTAGAAGCGCCACTAATGATCAACCTATAGTGGCGTTTTTCTGAATGCGCCGCTAATGCTCGATCTTTAACGGCGTTTTTCAAGAAGCGCCGCTAATGCTTGATGAATGACAAACGCCGCTAAAAACCTATTTTGCTGTAGTGGTTCAACGTCTTTTTTTCAGTTTTTAGGCTTTTTTTATTAAATTATTTATGTAATATAAGTTAATTTTATAATTAAATTAATTATTAAGTTGACTTGGGTTTATAAATGCATATTTGGATTGAGTATTTAGGTTTATAGTGGGGCCTCGGCTAGGGGGTGGCCAAGTGGATTAATAGATATTATATATAATATATATTATTTATTTTGATGAATTAATTAATTTGGTTAATTACCCGGTTTCAAACTGAATTAATCGATAATCGAAATACCAAAAAATATTAATCGACCTCCGATCGAAATAAATTTGACCATCGATTGATTAACCAAATTAAATCGATTCGATCGATTAATTTAGTTTTAACCGAACTATGAACACCCCTAATAACGTGACACTACTAGACATGGGAGCATTCTCCCTATAAACACCCCAAGGAATTATGAAGGACATTTCTCCCCTTCAGCAACCTTAAGCACTTATATCCTCACTACTCAGGCTCCATTACCTTTCCAACAACCTTCACCTTATTCTCCTCTTACCCTAGTTCTCTGCCTATCTATGTGATTTGGCCTCGTTGCCAACACTATTACCTCCTCCCTTATTGAATATTTGTATCAACAATACTCTATTAAAAAAATGTTAAATTCGTACACTAAATAATATATTAAACTTTAAAAAGTTAAAATTTGAAAAAATATATAAATACAGTGATGTTGAATATAACAGGATCTGACAATCACCATAAATTCTGGATAACAGAGTCCATAAGAACCAGCTACTCATATCCAGCTGTAAAAACCAAACAGAAAAGTTTAGCTGCTAAATGTGAAAAATGTCAACCAACTGGTTTTGTCTTTTTATTAGCTTGTTTCACGTTTGCAATCCAACGAACGACAAACTAAAAGGGTGTGCATTTTATTTTTGTTATTAGTTTAAAATTAAACTAGCTATTTGCATTGCTTAAAAAATTTTATATGAAATGTTATTATTTGTTTTTACCAACTGGCAAGTTGGGCAACGGGAAAAAGGTATCATCCATAAACTATTAAAGAAGAGGTACCAAATTGATGGGGGGTAGGAAGCAAGGACGGGGTCGAAGGCAAAGGCTTAAAGAAACCTGTGAATAATTTAATATTTGGTCGATGACCGTACGGTGTGTGTTGTGTAGTAAATACTCAGCGTTACGTACAATTATAATAATGCCAATATCAGCGGCAATTACAGCTATGGATGAATTTAACTTAATCCACTGCTTAAAACTGTAAAATTAATTATATCATAGGGATAGGATGTTTCCCCGCAGGAGAAATAGCTAAGTACATGGCATCTTCAGCTTAATTTAATGGTGACTTGTAGGGTTAGCTCCAACGTTACCAACTTCTTCTGATGCAACGAAATTAACAGACCGAATCAGTTGTTGATGCCAATCAAAGTAGGCAAGCTAGAGGTCAAATGGAACTTCAACATTCGGCTCTCATTATATACGAGTTCTGTCTAATTTTTTTTTGATTTAAGTCTTACCATATGGTGATCTTATTTAGTTTGATTGATTCATCAAATCTTTTAGACTAATCTTTTCAGGATTTGTAATTCTATCTCCAAAAAATGTTAATTCAAAGTTTTTAACCTAAGTTTACTCTTTTGAAAGTACAATGTACTTTATCCATTCATGTAAGACTTGTTGGTGCTATGATTATACTAGTAACGAATCATGTTTCCATCAAATATGAGATCGACAAAATACTGAAAAGCAATTATTTTTCAAATGGTGGGAAATGAGAAAATATTCAACTTATTAAACTTAAAATTTAACTTAGTTAGTTGGTACAATTATTTTTATAAAATGAGATTTATTCGTTTCTTAATTACAAATTATATATATAAATGAAATATTTGAGAGAATTAAGGGACAGACGTAGTCTTGTTGAGAGATGTAATTTGCCCCCCCCCCCGAAGAATAAATATTCTGAATTATTGGATTAACTCATTAATGTTGCAGTAATAATTTGTTTAACTCAACTCCAATTATGGAATGATTATTATGAGCTTGAAGGCTCACCCACGAGCTTATAAACCCTAGTTGTCAACTCTAAGTGTCTAAATAGTTTAATTTAATGCCGTTATCCATTTTTAACCTATCTTTAAAACTACATAACATTATTGGTTTTTATCTTAAAAGAGAGAGAGGAGGAGGATTAAACCTTTTTTAAATAACTAAATTAAAAGTTTGAACAGAGTTTCTTTAATCATTGTTTAGAGCATATTTAGCAAAGCTTGAGCTGCACAAAAAGAAAAAAAAAGGTAGCATTAAGCGTTAACCAATATATTTTCTTAAAGGCTTATGGACGTAATTGTAGAAATTTTTAGACTACGGTTTCTTCCTATTATAGCTTAGGAAGAGTAGTAGAAGATGGACCAATTAGGTTTAGAGTGATTTACAACATCTTTTATGAATTCGAAATTACTATATTTATTTATTTTTCTTAAGTTTTAGTTATTAATCTAAAAATTTTTGGCCACATCCTAACCCTAATTGAAACTTTTGTATCCGTTTCGGGAGTAATCACTGAGATTACTATTCACGCTTCAATTTTCTATTTTTCCCCTAAATATTATCTCATCATTTGACAATTGCTGCTATTCATCTTGATTTAGAGGTAAGTTTTGATTTTTATAGTTTCTATTCTTAGTTGTAAAATTTAATGAAACATTCTTATCATAAAAAGAAACAAAGTTGAATTTTATTGATTGAACTTTTTTGCTTTTCAATTTTATATCAAAGGGCATATCATTAAATTAAATATACATCACACGATTGGGATGGGATCATTGAGTGTTTTTTTTGGTAGTTATTGTTATAACGTTTTTCAGTGGTGTTAGAAATAGTGGTTTCGGGATTATATTTTCGATGAGTGAGTTCGTAAATATTATTTAATATTTACGAGTCAAGTATTGTGATATAGTGAATTTTGATTTTATAATTTTATTTAATTGGATAATTAGTTAAGTACAAGTGATTTTGTCCTAAATTTAAGTGGTTTTAATAAATGAAGTATCGGGACCTCGTTTCCGTAATTTGAGGCTGTAAATAGTTTAATTAAATATTTACGGATTAGTATTATAGGTGAATTGAATTTTGGTTCGGAAATTTTAATGATTGGATGGTTAGTTAAAGTACAAGGACTAAATCGTAAAAGTAGTAAAAGTTAATCGCTATAGATTTTAAATAGATAAGGGATCAAAATGGAGAATAGACCATTTTCAAAAGTCCAAGCGGTGGTGGATGTCATTAAATCCCATTAAATTTGGGGTTAATTGCTACTAGACTCTAATTAATTAAGGTTTAATTGAAATATAGCTTGATTGATTAATTAAAGGACCAATTGAGCAATTGGACCATTTGTATAAGTCTAAACGGTTGTGGGTACCAATTGTATCCCACCAATTTTTCTAATCATTTTTAAAGTTTAATTAGTAATAGATTAATTAAAATTTAATTTAAAAGATCTTAATATTTACAATTTTACTAAGCTATATAAATTGATTAAGAAAAAAAAAGATATTTTATCATCTTTTTCAACTTTCTCTTCCATAGCCGAATGTGAGAAACAAAAAAAAAGGGTTTTGGTTTCAAGCTTTACCTCATCGATTGGTAAGCAAAATCTAGTATATTTCTTGTAATTTTTATATTTTTGAAATCCCGTGAGCATGATTTAGTTAACCTAAGGACTATTTTGTGAAGTTGTTAAATTTTAGAAAAGTTACCATTAAAGAATTCATGCAGTTTTTAATGTTAATGGTTAGTATGGTAAGTTTAATTGTTAGTAGAACTGAATTGTAAGTGAAATTTTGATAATTTTGTCATTAAGGATTAAATTGTGAAATTTGCAAATAGAGGGGTGAAAATTATATGTTATATATGCTGCTAGTATATTAGTTACGGATGTTTTTGAGATCAGTTCCAAAATCAAAGCTCAAAATCGAAGATTATGATAGTTTCGGTTTTAGGGACTAACTTGAGATAAATGCAAAACTTGGAGAATTAGTGTATAAGTGAAATTGAGATATAATATGATTTCTATATGTTGTTAAATGATAATTGGATTAGTTAATTGAGACGAATTATGACTTAGATCAAGAATTTTAATAATTAGAGGACGTAAGAGGAAAAGGAAAAATTGTCGACTAATCACTATTAGTTAAACCGCTACGGTTTTGTCAGGTAAGTTCATACAGTATAATTTAAATTACTTATGCTGATGTATTATATTTGATTTGGTAAAGATGATTGTTGGTGATTAGAATTATGTTATAATGTGAGATAAATCCCGATGAAATTAGTAAAAGTCTCGTATACAAGGTTACGAGTTATTGCCCGCAAGTTCTAAGCTTCAGCATGTGTTGTGGACTCAAGAATACAAGTTTATTAAGCCCTGACCAGGCTATTTGCTGTGTAGGTTCAATCCTAACGGATGACCAGACACTATTATTTGATTCGTGTAGGTTCAACCCTAATGGATGACCAGACACTATTATCTGATTTGTGTAGTATGATTTCTATATGTTGTTAAATGATAATTGGATTAGTTAATAGAGAAAAATTATGATTTAGATTAAGAATTTTAACAATCAAATGACGTACGAGGAAAAGGAAAAATTGTCGACTAGTCCCTATTAGCTAAACCGCTACAGTTTTTTCAGGTAAGCTCATACAATATAATTTAAATTATTTATGTTGATGTATTATATTTGATTTGGTAATGGTGATTGTTGGTGATTGGAATTATGTTATAATGTGAAATAAATCCTGATGAAATTAGTAAAAGTTCCGTATACGAGGTTACAGGTTATTGCCTGCATGTTCCGAGCTCCAGCATGTGTTGTGGACTCGACAATATATGTTGACAATATAAGTTTATTAAGCCCTGGCCAGGCTATTTGTTGTGTAGATTCAACCCTAATTGGGGACCAGACACTATTATCTAATTCGTTTTGATTATCTGATTCGTGTAGGTTCAACCCTTACGAGTGACCAGACACTATGATTCATTATTCATGTAAGTTTAACCCAAACAAGTAACTAGACACTATTACTTTCACCTGTGTACGGAGTTTTTTTTATAAAGTTTCATCGGGTAATGTTATGAATGAAATGTGATGATATGTCATTTGATGTTGGAAAAGTAATGAATATGATTTGAATACAAAGTATAAGTTGATTGGAAATGAAGTTGTGAACAATTGAGGTTATAAATGTGATTGAGCTCAAAACCTTATATGTTAATGATGTGGTTTGAATCTTGATAGGTATACTTGTATTACATTGTGATTTTGTATGCAATATGAAATTAACGTAAGTAAATGTTTATATTGTATGAGCTTATTAAGTATTTTAAATACTTACTCATGTTACTACTTTCTTTTTTAGATTTTAGACGTCCAAAATGTGTCGATCGGATCAGTAAGAAACTCACACCTATCCTCTCTAATTTTGGTAGACTTTTGATATTTTTGAAGCTGGTTACTTATGGCATGTATATAGGATGGTTAATCTTTGCAATGATAGTGATCATGTTTTGGCATATTAGTTTTGGATACAAGCTTATATTTGTAACTTAGTTGTGTTATGTGGTTGGTACCAATTTGACAATTAGAAAGTTTATGATAATGGTAAAGACTTGTATGATATTATGCTTATGAAATAGGTTGTGATATAAAATGGTTAAAAACTTTTATATGAATTGTATTTGAATTGAATTTATTGAATTGCAGGTGCAAATAAGGGCATATTGGTTGTATGTTAAAATGATTAGGTGAATTGGTGTTTTAGATTTGAATTATGAATGTTTTGGTGTTGGTTTGAATAGCATGAAATGACATCATAGGTCACTTAAGGAAATGGTATGAAAGCTTGCTCAAATAGGTCATTTTTGTTGCACATGGGCTACCACACGATCGTGTGTCACACATGGTTGGATGACACAGCTGTGTGTTCAACATGTTCAGGGTGATATTTAGGTCACACGGCTACAGAGAGTTACACGGCCTAGCGACACGGCCGTATAACCCTACACACACGGTCTGAGTTGTTTCGCACAGCCGTGTGACCCCTATTTTACTATTTACCTATCTTTTTGTAAAAGTTTCAAAATGGTCCTAATTTAGTTTCAAGCCGATTTAAGAGCTTTTTTAAGCTTGATTAAGACTCAATTTTTGTTTATAATGCATGTTAAACATAATATTTGACTTGTATTTATTAATTTATTGAATGTTATTGATGAATATGTATGAGATTATTCTATTTACAGTTGTAGCATCCTGTAGCTCAGATTCGATAACTGGATTGGGTAAGGGGTGTTACAATTGTTCTTTAGATTTTTTTTAGTTTGATGAGGTAGTGCTTTTGTTTTGGGTGTTATGTATTTTTACTTGATTTAGATTTGTTTGAAATACTCGTGTGTCTGTAATCTTGGACAGCATTGGGATTTTTAATAATATTTTATTTAACTTAGTAAAAAAATGCCAGATGTATATGGTACATTAGATTTTAATTAATTCTTTTCCAATATTTTTTTTAAATATTTCTTGTGTCATTGTCGTTTTAATTTGACATTTTATTAATATTTTATTTCCAAGTTTGGTTAATTCATAATCTTTATTTATGGAGATAAATAAAGAGGAAATTATTCATCTTGTCGAGAATGAAGATAACTTTGTTGAAGAAATAAAAGTGGGGTTGAAATGCATTTTTGAAGAAGAGGCTTATAATCCTTATAATTAGTTTGCTTTGAGTAAGGGGTTTAGTGTTTGGAAAGGAATTAAAAGACGAAGTATGACTGAACCTATAAGGCAACAGAAATTTTTATGCTCGAAAGTCGAGTATCATGAATTCAAATATGTTAGTAAAGTGAAAAAAAAATTAATCGTCTAGAGACAAGGACATGTTGTCAAGCTAAAATTCGTTTTAAAATAGCAAGTGTTTTGGTTGTTTCTTACTTCCATGATTACTATAATCACAAATTAGCAAGAAAAATTTTGAAAGGACATGCATATGTTGTCCGTTCAATGGTTGCGGTAGGAATTAAATAAACAAGTTCATATTTGTTTTTCAAGAAAGAAATTGGGTTTGAAAATATTACATTTACAAAGTAAGATTTTCATAATTTCTTATGAATTGAAAGAGATAGAATTATTGAAGTAGGGGATGCACAAAGCAATATCAATTTTTTCAAACATAAGCTAGCTGAAGATCCAATGTTTTTTTATTTAGTGCAAGTGGACCAGAATAATAGAATTGCTTTTTCTTTTAGAGAGATGGAAGATCAAAATTGGATTATTGTTGTTTTAGAGATGATCTTGTGTTTGATACCACATAGAGAACCAATAAGTATAATTTGGTTTGTGCTCCATTTGTTGGAATCAACAAGCATTGGAATACTATTTTGTTCGGTTGTGTTTTTATTGGATGAAACTACTAAGTCATTTATCTGGATATTTGAAACATTTTTAGAAGCCATGAGGCACCGAAAACCAATTAGTATTTTTACTAATCAAGATCATGCGATAATGAAAGAAGACAAATGGTGTTCCCGAGTCATCTAATAGATAATGTATGTAGCACATTTCAAATAATGCTAAACAACATCTTGCTAGTCATTTTACCAATGCTAAGTTCAAACCTGAATTTAATAAATGTTTTTATGGATGTGAAAGTGAAACAGATTTTGAATCAAGTCGGGTTGTTATGATTGAAAATTTTGAACTTCAAGATCATGCTTGGCTCAAGAGGTTATATGAGCTTTGAGAAAAATGGTACCCTTCCTTTAACATTGATTTTTTTCGACTTGAATTAGATCTACTCAAAGAAGCGAGAGTATGAACAACATATTGCATCAAATTATGAATTGCTCTTTGTCTCTTATGAAGGTTATACAACATTACGTGGAAAAGGTAAAAGAATTTTTCCAAATAGAATTAAATCAAGACTTTCGATGTAAAAATGGAGCACCAAGATAAGTTAATGGACATGGGATTTTAAAGCATGCTTCTGATGTTTACACCATTGCTATGTTTAAAAGGTTTGAAGAAGAGTAGATGGATAACACAGGCTTCAATTGCATTAAAGATAGTAGAAGTGAAATTATTTATATCAAGTAACTGAAGATGGATGTGAAATAATTTACCGTGTGGAGCTGAGAAGATAGGCTTCAATTGGATTGAACCCTAAATGAACTCAAATTGTCAAAGAGAAACTAATTGAGGCGTTGCAATTAGTTAAGAACGATATGGCAACTATGTAAGAAGCCAAAGATTTGGAAAATTCAGAGCATATATCTTTTCAAGATGATGTTATTAGTGACACCAAAGGTAAATCAAGCGAAAAACCAATGTTTGATCCTGTACATGTTAAGAAAAAGGGTTCAAGAAATTATCGGATGAAAAGCCAATTCAAAAAAGTCAAAAAAAGAAAACAAAGAAGGTAACAAACTCTCAAATTTCAAAAGACAAGAAGAATATATCAAGTGAGTATGATTTCCCATGGTATTGTATTTGTCTCTGTTTGTTATGTTATCCAATTAATTTATATCTTGATATTACATAAAAAATTAAAAAAAATAGTTAAATTTTGCTTTGTTAAACGTTTATTTATATCTTGGCATATTTAACTTTAACAAATCATTTTTATTTTGATCAAAGGCAACAAAACAAATCACTGATGTATGAAGATTCTCCATTAGTGTCTCTCTCAATGGTAGCTCAAATTTATCGACGAGATAGATGAAGTTAGGATTAGGAAAGTGTGATTCTGTTAGATACCACCATACGGTGTTGTTGTGCGGAAATTGTGATGTATGAAACTCTGGGCCTTGTAGAAGGGACACTACAATGTCCGAGCATCAATGTTAGGATAGCGAATAGAGGAATAAGTGGACGAATAGAAAAAATGGAAAAATGGAATTCTGTTAAGATATCATCATACAGTGTTGCTGTGTGCAAGACATGATGTGCGAAGCTTCGGGCTTTACGGGGGGAACACTTCGATGTTCGAACATAAAGGTAGAGTGTGAAACAGGTCCTTCGGGACATCACCGTGAAGACAATTATTAGGTTTCATAGAGCAACATTGTAATGGCAGTCATCAAATTCTATGGGGCGACACCGTGACGGCGGTAAGGTCTTACGGGGTGATACCTCAAAAGAGGTCTAACGTGTAAGACAATAGCTCGACTATGACAATTAGGGTAGTCCACTGGGACAGTAAACATGGAGACATCTTTCAGGACATTAAACATGGGGTGAAAGGGTGTAAGATCATGGCTTGGCTACGGCAACCAATGGAGTCCACCAAGACATTTAATACGGGGTAGACCGCCTAGATGATAATTATGGCAAATCATACTTAAGAAAAAAAAGTTGGAAGAATAATGCAAGTGTTGGCAAAAAGATTTTAAGGAATCTGCCAAACAAGGCAAAAGTAGCAGAAAATGGGGGATACAATCCACCAAAATAGTAATCATGAAAGCCACTAGGGCATATGATGATGACCCAATTAAGATCTGATGGGCAAGGATGCATTGTTAATACATTATGGACAGGCAATGAAAGGGGATCTTCCCATAGGTCGTAGGTAAGAATGCGCCATTAAAAATTGCCAAGAAGTTCTGCATGCAAGTGAAAAACCTTGGGAGGTTATTGAGAGATTTGCCTCTGACATAAGGTTCGTTGTACCTATAGATTGAGCAGGGAAGGTAAATTGTAAGCACTCCGTAGCGATGAATTGGCAAATAATGGTTAAATAAAATCCATTGACAAGAGAAGGCACTAAGTAGGTTAGTCCAAGTGACAGATATATCTATCAAGACTATTCCTCTTTGAGGAAAATCAACCTTGAGTATATCCACCAAAGAGTAGTTCCATGGGAAATGTCAAATAAGGGAGATCGGTAACTAGAATGGTAAACTAGTTATTCGTTTGCTGGAAACTATAAGTCCAAATGGTCAAATTACGAACAAACATATCTCACACTAAAACCAAGGTATCATAAATGAAGAAGTAATTCGAAACAAGTTTTCCACCCAAATGGAGGGAGAATTGAGAATTAGTCCGCCGGAGTGGCGGAGGACCTCATTAGTTAACTCGGCGGATGTAACGTCAGTAAGTCCTTTAGGAATGTGGTAAGAAAGGGAGTCCGCCATGGACTAAACAAATGGGTAATAATTACCAAGGGGGACACACCAAAGGGCCATTAGAAGGGTAGACTGAAGGACTACCTTATAAGGACAAGGTGGAACGAAGAATCCACCTTGGGATAAATGGAAGAGAGGATACAAGTAAAGAAAAAATAGAGTTCGCGGAGATGGCGAGACATCTAAGGAACCGTCAAAGACTGATTGAAGGTTGAAAGGATTGCTTAGGAGAAAATTGCTTAACGATCTATTCGTCAATGGATAGGATCAAGAATAAATTAGAGGCTGCTACGTCGAGTTAAGAGAAATTTTACCGCATAAGAAAGGAGTTAATTGCATTGAGTTTCTGATAAGTGCTAAAAGTAACATATTTTAACCTCATTCTTAATGCATTTTTGGGTAATTGTTCAATGTTAACTGTGAATTTTATGCTCCTAATCTTTTAAATTCATTTTTTAATGCTTAATAGAGAATTTGAGAGCAAAAGAAGTGAAAAATGAGAGAAAATCGAATCGTCAGAGCAAGCTACAAGAGCCACATGGGTTGGACCATTCCACACGGCCAGACCACACAGACATGTGGTAGGCTATGTCGATTTCACATAATTGCGCACCGAATAGAGGAAAATCACAATTTTTACGTTTTTTAGGCATTCTAAAATGTATCTATGAAAAAAATAAGAAAATAGGAGGGAGGGGTCAGAGAATACTCAAGAAAACAACTCAAAAAACACCATTGAAGCCGAATTTAAAGCAGATTTTCGTCAAGATTGAATATTCTCATTTTATTTCTTAGGAAGTTATCATGAGTTTCTTTATTTCTGTGGTTATATTGTGTCTTGGTTGTTTTTTATTTCCAAGCATGAACTAATTTTCTAAATACCTAGGGAGATGAACATTATAATGGATTATGTCGTTTGATTTTTATTTTATACAATAAATATCTAGTTTCTTGTTCTCAATTATGTGTGCTTAATTCTTGGTTTAATATGTCTAGATTATTAATTCATGGTTGATGTGCTTAAACCGGTGGTTGAATAGGCCTTGCTTAATTGTAGATCTTGAGTAATTGAGTGGAGTTGCATGTAATCCTAGAAATACGGCAACATAAATCTACAATAGGGGAATCCATAGCATGAGTTAAGGCGATAATAGAGAGTTTAATTAGAAATAAATAATTAATTAATAAACCTAGAGTTAGTTGCTCTTATGCTCGAAAGAGATATTAGCATAATTTAGGGATTTCTATGAATCAATGTGCTAAATAAAGGAAATTGTGTAATTTAGATTGATAGTGACAGATGAAATCTAGGTGAATTCTTTCCTGGGAATTGTTTCGCTTCTTGGTTGTTAATCGATTATTTTCATGATGTGTTCTTTGTCATGTTTGTTAGTTAATTTTAGTTTTTAATCGTGTTTGTTAGTTAATTTTAGTTTTTAATCAATCACTCGAATTATTTAGTTAAATAATAGAAAGAAAGAAATTATTAGTACTTTTTGTAACACCCCTTACCCGTATCCAACACCAGAATAGGGTACGGGGCATTACCAAAACACATACACTTGTAGACTTATTTAACCGAGTTATAAAATTTCATCTAAATTAAAACTTTCAAAATTATTAACATGCTTTTATAATTCTTCATAATATATATAATATAACATTTCCTGCCAACCACAATCTCAAATAATGAATTTATCCAATCTAGCTCAATATCAGATGTCAACTTATATTCTAACATTTAGCTTCAATTGTACTACAAATACTTGTCAAATTAAGGATCGTCTTACGGATTTGAGTACATCGTTTGCTTGGTGCCACGATTTGCTTGAATATTTCACATTGCTATAACTCAGTATGGTTTTCTTCACGAAAATACCATACCTACTTTTCACAACTCAGTATGGTTTTCTTTACCGAAATACCATACATAATTTTCACAACTCAGTATGGTTTTCTTTACCGAAACACCATACCTACTTTTAACAACTCAGTATGGTTTTCTTCAAGGAAATACCATACCTACTTTTCACAACTCAGTATGGTTTTCTTCATTGAAACACCATACCTACTTTTCATAACTCAGTATGGTTTTCTTCACCGAAACACCATACCTACTTTTCACAACTCAGTATGGTTTTCTTCACCGAAACACCATACCTACTTTTCACACTTTGCCATGGATCCACCATGGACTTATCCGTCAATTCGTCGTTGGTTGCCAAACATGTGTACTCAATCCTGCGTATCCCTTAATTTGAACTAACAATCTCATCTTTTTCTCATTTTTACCATAATCATAATTCAGTAACAATATACAAATTTATACAATATATCATTTCCACATTAACAATTAATCATAAAAATTCAGCCATATGAACTTACTTTTCATTATCTTTCCACACTCGTTTTCTATGCACATCACTCAAGATATAAACACATCATTCAATCATAGTCGCAAGCTAGTGTATTTAAACATAACTCTTTTTGGAACTAACCACACGATAAACCATTTCAATGCATAACTTATAAATTTAACGTGGCATAATCTAGCCACTACTTGGCCAAAGCCTAAGCTTATACACCAAATATGTTAGCCAAATACACGTATAGCATAAGCATTATAAGTATGGATGAGCACAACATTTATTCATGTATCAGGCTTACCAACATGTGTTAATTCATAAACCATTCATGACATTATTTCATGCCAAATCATATACCAAATATACCATACACACATACTATGAAACTTTTATTTTCACACATGAGCTTAAACCATGACCAATAATGCACAAATATAAGCATCATTTCTATTTCATCATTTATCAATTAAAATCAAGCATATGACCAATTATACAAAAATCATTCATATATTTCCCAATTTTCCTCCTCCTCCTCTCCATTCCACATCCTTAATGTGTATAACACACTTAAACAACATTAGCTATAATTTCACTATTCACTCACATGTATATTCAAAACTGTTTATCCGAGTCAGAGTCACTAAATTATTTTTATCCAGAGCTACAGAGATCCAAATTAAGATCCGTTAATTTTCCCTGAAACTAGACACACATATCTTAATACCATGAAATTTTCAGAATTTTTGGTTCAGCCAAATAGTACAGTTTATTCTTTAAAGTTTCCCCTATTTCGCTGTCTGACAGTTCCAACCACTCTTCACTAAAAATGAATTATCTCATTGTACAGAATTCGGATGATGTTTTTGTTTGTTTCTTCTAAAAATAGACTCATTAAGGATTCTAACCATATAAATTATAACTCATAATAATTTTTGTACAATTTTTAATGATTTTCCAAAATCAGAACAGGGGAACCCGAATTCATTCTGACCTTGTCTCACAAAATCTATTATATCTCATGATTTACAATTCCATTACTCACACCGTTTCTTTTATAAGAAACTAGACTCAATAAGATATAGTTTCATATTTATTCATCCTCTAATTCAATCTCTAAAATTTTTGGTGATTTTTCAAAGTTAGACTACTGCTGCTGTCCAAAACTGCTTTAGTGCAAAATGTTGATTTCCATTTTGCCCCAAATTTCACAGTTTATACAATTCGGTCCTTTCTCAATTAACCCCTCAATTAATCTAATTTTCTCAATTAATACTTTACCTAGACATTACAAGTTGTTACACACCTATTGAAATTTAGAATTTCCACATAT
The DNA here is from genome assembly GCF_007990345.1 of Gossypium hirsutum. Lineage (NCBI taxonomy): Eukaryota > Viridiplantae > Streptophyta > Magnoliopsida > Malvales > Malvaceae > Gossypium > Gossypium hirsutum. The sequence goes on along the minus strand of NC_053446.1, from coordinate 5,869,667 downwards.
AACTCTATCTTCAAACTCTTTTACTATTAGGTCCCAAACATTCACTTTCTATTCAATTCTTTCAATAAAATCAGCATATGAACAATTTAAAGCTCTAATTTCATGCTAAATCATCATATAATTCCAGCACATATTCATATCAACTTTCAACTTCTTTCATAAAATCAAAAACTAATGAATTTAACAAGTGAGCCTAGTTGTAAAAGTCATAAAAATACAAAAATTTCAAGAAATAGTCAAGAATTGAACTTTCTTGTAATAAAAATATGAAGAACCAGCTTGAAGAAGCCCTTCCATGGTGCTTTAGCTGATGAGAATTCAGAAAAATGAAGAGAAATCTAGATAATTCCACTTTGGTCCTAACTTTATTAAGCAAATTTTGCAATATTCCAATTTTGCCCTTAATTCTTCTTACTTTCTTGCTGATTTCATGCCTTTGCCGTCCAGCCCAAATAGACATTGGGTCTATTTTCCTTTTAAGCCCTCTTCCTTTTATCATTTAAGCTATTTAATCATTTCCCAAAATTTTACATTTGTTACAATTTAGTCCTTTTTGTTCAATTAATTATCGGAACTTTAAAATTTCTTAACGAAACTTTAATACTAACTTTTTAACACTCCACAAATATTTATAAAAATATTTATGGCTCGATTTAAAATCCCCGAGGTCTTGATACCTCATTTTGATTCCAATTATTTTAATATTTATTTCTAGTGCACTATTCACTATTTCAAAAATTTTCCTAACTTCACATTTAACTTATGCTTACTAAATTAATAATATTTTCTACCCATTTTTCGAATTTAGTGATCTCGAATCACCGTTCCGACACCTCTGAAAATTCAGGCCATTACATTTTTTTTTCTCGTCGGACTTGTGGTCCCAAAACCACTGTTCCGACTAGGCCTAAAATCGGGCTATTACACTTTTAGTCTATGTGATGTCTATGAAACCAACTAAAAAATCGACAAAGGCAAGTGCATCTATCAATTAATAGTATATCTACGTTGAGCACAAATATCATTTCCACGAAGACTAAAAGTACTAGTAATTATCCATCTTTCTATTATTTAACCGACAAATTGGAGTGATTGATTAAAACTAAAATTAACTAAATTAATTAACTAAAGAACACAACAAAGAATAAATTAGGAAAACAAACGATTAACAACCAAGAAGCGAAACAATACCCAGGAAAAAATCCACCTAGATTTCATATGTCATTATCAATCTGAATTAAACAATTTCTTCATTTAGTATCTTAATCCGTAGAAATTCTTAAATTTTACTAATATCTCTTTTAAGAGTAAGAGCAACTGACTCTAGGTTGATTAATTGAAATTTCTTTCTAATTAAAACCTCTATTATCGCATTAACTCAATCTATGGATCCTCTTATTAGATTTTACTCTAATCTAGTAAATTTATGTTGTCCTATTTCTAGGGTTGCATGCAACTCCAGTCAATTATGCTAAATCTACTCATAAACAGAGATTTTTCCTCCTCTATTCAAGCAAATCAAACATGGATTAATGGTCTGGAAATATTAGACCAAGAACTAAGCACACAAAATTAAGAACAAGATCCAAGTATTTATTGCGTAAAATAGAAATCAAAAGATATAATTCATCATAGGGTTCTTCTCCCCTAGATATTTAGAAAATTAGTTCATAATCGCAAATAAAAACATCTCAGAGATAATATAACCACCAGAAATAATTAAACTCATAATAAACTTGATAAGCCATAAAAGTAACATGTTTTTAATCTTATTCTTGATGCGTTTTTGGATGATTTATCATGTAAATTAGTGAATTTGATGCTCCTAATTCTTTAAATTCATGTTTCTATACTTAGGTGAGCATAGAGGAATGAAAGGAGCGAAAAATAAGCCAAAATCAGACAAAAAGAGCTATTTTCAATATCCACACAGCCTGCGTATTTCCACACGGGTTGGCCACATGCCCGTGTGAGCCACACGGGCTGGGTACACGCCCATGTGCCAACCGGTGTCGATTTCACACCCTGTTTCCCAAACACACAAAAAAACCCAATTTTTAGGGTTTCTGAGCATTCTAAAGTCTATAAATATCAATTAGAAGAAGACCTAGGAGGACACGCAGAAAAGAACGAAGAAAAGACTCGAAGAAAGCCACCGGGTTCAACTCAGAAGTGGATCTCCTTCAAGATTGAAGATCTCCATTCAATTTCCTTAAAAGTTTTATTGGGTTTTTTTATGTCTTGTTGTTATCCTAACTTTGAGATGGTTTTATTCCAAATTATGAACTAAATTCCCTAGATACCTAGAGAAGATGAAACCTATGATGAATCTTATTATTTGATTTCTAAGTTACATGCATGATAAATATTTGATTCTTGTTCTCAATTATGTATGCTTATTTCATGTTTTAGTATTTCTAGGATAGTAATTCATTCTTAATATGCTTAATCAGTGGAGCAAAAGTCCCTGTTTGAGAGTAGATCTAGCATAATGGAGTAGAGTTGCATGCAATCCTTGAAATAGGACGACATAAATCTACAGGATTAGAGTCAAATCTAATAGGGGAATCTATAGATTGAGTTAATGCGACAATAGGGTTTTAATTAGAAAGATATTTCAATTAATCAACCTAGAGTGAGTTGTTCTTACTCTCGAAAGACATATTAACATAATTTAGGGATTTCTACAGATCAAGGCACAAGTGAATAAATCGTTTAATTCAGATTCATAATAATAAGTGGAGTCTAGATGGATTCTCTCCTGGGTATTGTCTCTCTCATTCGTACCTTCGATTATTTTTCTATTTTATTCTCTGTTGCGTTCTTAGTTAAATTAGTTTAGTAATTTTAGAATAAAAACAATCACTTCAATTTATAGGCTAAATAATAGAAAAACGGTAATTACTAGTACTTTTAGTCCTTGTGGATACGATATTCCCTATTCATTATAACTATACTATTGTTCGATAGGTGCGTTTGCCTTAGTCATATTTATAGTTAGTTTAGTGACCATCAAAACTTCAAAGAAATCAAAAGGAGATCTTCAATCTTGATGGAAATCTATTTTCGAGTCGGTTTCAATAGTGTTTTCTGAGTTGTTTTCTTCAATATTCTTTGACGGCTCCCTCAATAATCTTATATTTGGTATATATAGTCTTAAAATACCCAAAAAAACCTGAAAATTATGTTTTTTCACATGTCTAGAATGCGATTCGCGAAATCCATACGATCTGGAACATGGTCGTGTGGCAGCCCATGTGGTTCACACGACCGTTTGCCCAAACCACATGGCTCTTAAAACTTGCTCCGAATTTTTTATATTCTCTCGTTTTCACTCCTTTTGCTCTCAAATACTCTCCTAAGTATAGAAACATAAATTTAAAGGATTAGAAGCATAAAATTCACCATTTTACATCAGATAATCATCCAAAAACGTATTAAGAACGAGATTAAAACATGTTACTTTTATCACTTATCACTTCATAGGAACGATATCTTTGCTCACCGTAGCTATACTATTAATTGATAGGTGCACTTACCTTAGTCAACTTTTTAATTAGTTTCGTGGACATCAATTTCTTTTCTTTTACTACCTCTGTGAGATGGGGTCTAAGTATAAGTAATCCAATTAAGAGGCTTACTAAGTTCTTTTGGAACTTATTGAGGTGATTTGTGGTTGCAGGATTCGTGGGATAAGGAACTCGAGGAGGGACCAAGCCAGACTGTGTGGGATCAAGGATCATTGTCAGTAAAGTGTTATGCTCATAGGAAGGAGGTACCTTTAGAAACTTTGTCATGGAGTCAAATATATTGTAACTATGTAATTTCCTTAGAGTCTGGGGTTGGGACATTGAACTTTTATTTAAAATTATTGCCTCTGTTGTAAAGGTCTTTAAATAAATAGGTAATATAGTCTGATTTTAAAATAATTAGTTCTAATATTGTATATGAACCTGGTACAGTTGTGACATCCCATACCCGGATTTGACAATCAGGTCAAGCAAGGGAGTTACAATGTGCCTTCTCTCTTTTCAGTTTGCAAATCCATTTTGTGGGTATCTTTGTTTTCTTCACAAGTTGTGATGAACAAATGACAATGTCTATCATCATTGAAACTCCACTAGCCACCAACAATTTCTCTTAGAAAGTAGGTGGCTTTTTGCAGGTTTCTTAATTTGTTTCTGTTTTGAGAGTATTTTAGAATGATAAATTATTTCACGAGTCAATTTGGACTCGCATTGTCTTAAGTTTTATATATATTTTTTTATTTTTTCCATTTTTTAATGAGTCTCCACTTTTACAAATTTTTGTTTGCTGTTGTAGCACGTTTTTTAGTCTTGCTTTTGCAAATGATTTTAGGGATGGTTTTGTCGCTATCCTTTCTAGTTTGGTGTATGCTCAATTCTTTTGTTGGTTTTTGCCCACCGCTTTGGACCATTCGAGTCCGATTTCTTTATTGTGTTAAGTACTTGCAATCACTCCAGATATGATTTGCTTGAGTTGTGATAGAGCCAATTGTCAACGTGTCATAATGTTCTATTGATGCTGAGGCGTTGAAGCTTCTGTTGTGTTGATGAAACTTGTCCTTCACCACTTATGAAAAGTGTTTGTTGTTTTCTTTCCCCCGAAATATATGATCCCATTCATTAAATGAAATAATGAACTTCCCTTTCAAATTTTTTTTTATTTGTGTACACTAACGTGATTTAATTTAAAAACATATAAATGTTTCTTAGTGTAATTAAGTACCATTAACTAAGTTGTCAAAGTACTTAATTAACTTTGATTATCAAAGAAAACTATTGGATAAAAAAGTGTCTTTAAATTCTTTTAAGGGTGTAAAGTAAAATTATTATGAGTAAACTATAGTAGAGGTCACCCAACTATGATTTTTTTGTCACCTAAATATGGAAAGTTACTAATGGTCCCCTAACTATTAATAAATTTCTTTTTTGGTCATCTAACTACGAAAAGTTACAAAATGGTCATCTAACTATTTAATTTTGTCTTTTTTGGTCACCAACTGGCTAACGTAAGAATGGAAACACTAAAAAATCCAATAGTAAGGTGACCAAAAAAGAGAAAATTGAATAGTTGAGTGGCCATTTTGTAACTTTTCGTAGTTGGATGACCAAAAAAGAAATTTACTAAAAGCTGGATGACCATTTTGTAACTTTTCATAGTTGCGTGACCAAAAAGGAAAAAAAATCATAGTTGGATGACTATCAAAGTAGTTTACCCAATTATTATTTGAACATGATGTTTCCAGTTTCATGATAATTCACCTTCGAACTTTAGAAGTGCATATACAATTACCATAAATATATATATGAATAATTATAAGTATAATTACACTAATTTTCTATTCAATAGTTTTTAATGGTCAGTTAGGCGAAATCATCAAACTGTGTAGAGGTTTACAACAGAGAGATCCGGTGGGCCGGTACTTGTTTCTGATTTGCAATGAAGGCTTCTTTGCGATATTCAGGCTTGCAAGGAGGGAGGGTACGCTCAAGGAGACTAGAATTACAAGGGGTGGTCTTGGGTTATGCCATTTACTTTTCGAAGATTATAGTATAATATTTGGGGAAGCCTCGGTGAGGGGTGCATTAGTGGGGAAGGAGATTAGTCATGCATACGAGCTGTGTTCCAGTCAGAACTTGGGGTTAGGCGCACTACCAATATCGATAGATACATTGGAATCCCTACGATGGTGGGTAGGAATAAAACGGTTGCTTTTTAAGGTCTAAAGGATAGGATTCGGAGTTGGATTCATAGTTGGAGCTCAAGAATATTGTTTCTAGACAAAAAGGAAGTGCTTATCAAATCAGTTCTCCAAGCTATTCCAATTTACATCAAATTTGCTTTGCAAAGAATTAGATGTCATTTTCAGTTAATTTTTATTATGTTGGGGTTAATTTAAAGTTAGATTTTAGGGTTTTTATTATGTTGGGTTAGAGTTTTAAAAAATTTTAAGCATTGATATTGAGGCTCTTAAATTGAATTTTATGTTGAATGCATGCTTTTTTTTAATATTTTTTTATGTTATATGCATTTTGAATTATTTTTAATTAATTTCTAAAATAATGAGGCAATATCTCCAAATTAATTTAATCGATGAATCTTTTGTCGTTTTGGGGTAGAGTTTCTTGATGTTTATTAATAACGGGATACCTTTTTTCATGTTGAGTGAATTCATGAGTTTATCAATAAAAGATAAATTTTCGACAGTTTCATGGATACCAAAAAATATTGGAATTTATTTTATTTCAAAATTTTAATTTACTTGAAAAATAAAAATTGTTTTATTATATGTAAACTCTTCAAGGGATTATAATTAAATATTAGATTCTGAATTTTTAAATATCGATTTTTTTATAACATGTGATTAATAAGGTACCAATTTTGGGCACGGTAGAGGTGTTAAAACCTTCCCTACATATAACCAATTCCCGGTCCTAATTCATTTCTCTGGATTTTAACGCATATTTTAAAAATACCGCTTTTTAAAAAAATTATTAAAATTTCTTTATAAAAATATAATTTTATAGGTAATTAATCACACCAAACCAAAAAAGGCGAGTGTGACTCTTCTTTTTAAATGGAATTTTGTATTTTTCTTAAAACCAAAGTTAAGATGAGTTTTCTAAAAAGGGATAGACAAAAATATTTGGAGTGCTAGGGACTTAATTGAGGCAAGAATTAAGTGGAGATGGGATATGTGGTACCTCCATTTTAGTCTGTAGTAGCAATTGGTTGCCAATGGTTGGTTCCTGCAAAATTTGTGACACTACCATGAGGACGGATATTGTATGCATTTTTGACTTACAGTTTGTTTAGTATTAGTTTTGAGAAGTGCTTTTAAAAAGTATAGTTTAGTTAGATTTAAGTGTTTAGTATTGCTTTCAAAAAATATTTTTAATAAATAAAATGTCCATTTTAGACATTGTGTTATAAAGTAATAAATATGCATTAAATAATGTTCAAATTAGTTAATATTATGATATCTTAGTAAGAATACAAAAAATAATCTATTATAATTTATTTTTGATATTTTAATATATGAAATATAAATTTTAAATATTTTTTAAGCAATTAATATTAATTATTCATAATATTTAATTTGAATAAATAAACTATATTTTAAATAATAAAATATGACCAATAAAAAATTAAATATTAAATATTATATATTTAAAATAAATTTTAATAAGAAAATAATTACATAGAGGTTTAAACTCTCGTTTATTCCTAAATGCACTTTTGCCAAAAGCAAAAGTTAAGAAAATTGCTTTTACTTTCTAGTTGAAAAGCACTTTTTTTAAAAATTGTCTGTTTAATATTGTTTCTGACTTCAACAAAAACACTTTTGAGGAATAATGCAAATAAAGCATTAATTGTGGAAGGGGCCTATCGTTGGACTTGGAATGAAGATTAAGATTTAGTACCGATGAAGCCCATTGAATATTGAGCATTCCCCTTGGCCAGTTCCCTCGAAACATGTTGCTGTGGGGTGCAAACAATACCGATGAGTACTCCGTTAGAAGTGGTTATAAGCTACTTCTTATAGGGCTGAAGAACCCTAGTTCTACATCGCAGCATGCATTCCCAAATTATGATTACAATTTCTATAGGAAGCTTTAGCAAATTGCAACCCTTCCTAATATTAAGATTACATGCGGAGATTTGCTAATAACGTCTATGTTACTCAAACAAGCATATTAAGAGAGTGACCTCTAATTGTGTGTGCCCTAGGTGTAATTTAGGTCCATAAACTACAAGTCATGTGGTCAAAGAGTGATCGCTGGCATTGGAGGTTTGGAGCTTGCTGGGGATTCAATGGCCTGCGGAACAAGATGAACTTTTTTTACAGAACTGGCTCCGCCATATGTTCGAATCTGTGAATCTAAATACATACGGGACAATAGCGCTATCACTATTTGGGTGATTTGGTGGTCGAGGAACCAACTGATGCATGAACATGTTACTCAAACAAGCTTGGGAGTTGTTATTTGGATGAAAGCGCTTGACTTGACTATTGCTTCTACATCTGAATCCACAATCCTTAGCAGACTGAGATGGGTGCCTCCTTGTGACTTGTTTGTGCTAGTTAATTTTGATGCCTGTTATAAACAACAAACGAGTTAATCAGTTTCTGATATTATAGTTAGAGACAATGCAGGCCTGGTTTTAGGCTGAAGCACCATAATTAATATATGTATAACTGACATGTTGGTAGCTAAGGCACTGGCAGTCCTCGAACCACTCGGTTTTGCAGCATATATGGGATCCTCAAGTATCGAGCTCGAAGGTTGCTCTTTAATAGTCATAAGGAAACTCAGATAACCACAACAAGAAAGGTCGTGTATAAGTGCGATTGTTCATGATAGCAAAATAATCTTTTCTTCCTTTGAACAATGTTGGTTCAAATTCACAGGAAGAGAAGGTAACTCAGCGGCTCATGTCCTAATTAAAAAAGGCTTCAAATTTGAAGAAGATGGGTATTAGATAAAAGTTGTGGAGTGATCCACCGGATTGAAGTGCCGGGGTCATTCAAGAGAGGGGCTTGCTCTGCTTTGACTTTGGTTACTGTGCTTTGATGGCTTGCTGATGTATGGTTTACTTGTCCGATCGGTGAAGGGGGAAATACAGACCTTATTATTAGTTCCCACAACCACATTTTTTGTTGAATTAATTGTTGGGTCATCAAGCAAGTCAATTAGTGAAGCCTATAATAAGTTGAATTTGCATCGTACATGGTGGTCATACACAATTATTAGACAGGTCAACCGAACGAATATGAAAATTAATTTATATAAACATAATTTTTAAAATATTCTTCATATTCTATATTCATCTGGAATTTGATAATAATAGTCGCAACCAGGGATTTAAATTGCGGTCGCGGTCGCGTTTTCGGTCACGTCGCGTTTGTCGCGGTCGCGGACATAACGGACGCTATTGCGGTCACTGCGGGTATCGCGGTCGTGAATTTTTTTCAAATTCGCACAACTTACTGTAAAACATAGTAATTATAATTATAATTATAAAAAGTCACTTTTAATGATTTTTAGAGTGTTTTCTAACACTTATGAACCTTTATTAATATGACATGAGAACACAACTTTTATAATCATTAATTATTCTTATATTTATTTACGAATTTTCTAAGAATGTTATATTAACTAATAACAAAGTAAAAAAAAGAAATATTAAACATTTATCATATTTAATAAGTTTGAAAGTTTTTATAAATAAAAGAATTGAGAATTCATACATGAGAGATGTCTTCAATATTTCTTGACAGCTTTGAAGATAGTGAAGATATAAATATGCTGCAAAAGGAAAAAAGGAATAGATAAATTAATGAATAGATTCTCATTAATTATTCCTATTTCCTACCACTTATTCTCATCTCATTCTACTTTTATATATAATTTAACATGCTTCGATTCTTCATTATCTTTTCATAAAATATACTTCATTCATTTATCTAAAGATATATATTATTTTAAATGTTTTAATATCATCAAAATTAAGAACAATAACAAAGGATTTCTTTAAAAAAAACATACCTTACAAATAATGATAGTGGCACGATTTAGTTTTCACCAATTAGTGGAATGACGAGGAAGATCAAATCCTTCACCTTCACTTTGGGAGCGTTCTTGACTTGATTCTCTTGGCCTTTGTCCAAAAATATATCCAAAAAAAGCAACATTTTCACCTTGGTTTTCATTCAATTGATATGGAGGATATATTTGAGGAGGAGGATACTGTTGAATATTGGCAATATCCCACATTAGGAAAAGATAGAAATGGAGGGGGTTTGGTTTGTTATATATAGAACCCCTCCCCCTTGGGTTGTATAATCCCAAAATCTTCTCCTTTGTAATATTTCTAGAAGAAATATTGATTTGGTAGTGTCCGAGGACGTAAGCTAAATTGGCCGAACCTCGTTAAATCTCTGGTATTTTATTTCTTATTTGTTTGCTTATATTTAATAGCTTTATGTTGGTTATATTTATTTAGTTATTATTGCTATAAATATCTAAGTGAGTTCTGTCTAGTTGTTGGGTTTTAAGCGGGACCATTTGTGACCCCTCCAATTTAACTGGGAATTTTCTTAGTATAATTGTTGGCATAATAATTATCTAAATATTTCTGATAATATTGTTATTAATATTATCGTCGCTTCCGCAACAATTGGTATCCGAGCCAAGGTTTTGTAGTATGCTCTGTGTTTGCAGCTTAGTCTGATCTTACACATCAGAAACATTTCCTAAAGCTTGTGGGTATTCTGCATTTGGTGGCTATTAAGTAGAAGCTATGGCAAAAATGACAGAAGAAAAACCATCCATATCAACAACTTCCACTTCGTACATTTTGCCGAGGATTGGAACTGCAAATACGAGATTTGTAGTGGAAATTTTTGATGGAACAGGTCATTTCGGCATGTGGCAAAGTGAGCTTCTAGATGCCCTCTTTCAACAGGGTCTAGATATTGCCATTGAGGAAGAAAAACCAGAAGGGGTTGATGATAAAGAATGGAAGACCATCAACCGATTGGCATGTAGTACAATTCGATCATGTCTTTCCAGAGAGCAGAAGTATACATTCAGTAAAGAGACTTCTGCAAGTAAATTGTGGAAAGCATTGGAGGAGAAATTTCTGAAGAAGAACAGTCAAAATAAGTTACATATGAAGAAAAGACTGTTTCGTTTCAGTTATGTTCCTGGTACCACGATGAACGAGCACATTACCAATTTTAATCAGCTGGTGGCTGATTTGTTGAATTTGGATGTGACTTTTGAAGACGAAGACTTGGCGTTAATGTTGTTGGGATCGCTTCCTGAGGAGTTTGAGTACCTTGAAACTACTCTACTTCATGGAAAATCGGAAGTAACTTTCAATGAAGTAACTGCTGCATTGTATAGCTATGAATTACGCCGAAAGGATAAGTTGAAAGGTTCAGGTGAAGCAGCAGTGGAAGCATTGGTAACAAGAGGTCGTCAGCAAAGTCAGTCTAAGGGGAAGAGAAGAAAGTCCAAAGGTCGAGCTGTTGCCAAAGATGAATGTTCTTTTTGCAAAGAAAAAGGACATTGGAAGAAAGATTGTCCAAAATTGAAGAAAAAAGGGAAGACTCCGCAAGATGCAAATGTTGCAGAATGCAATTGTGAAGCAGAGTCAGACTTTTCTCTTAGTATGACATCTTAAACATTATATGCAGATGAGTGGATCATGGATTCTGGTTGTTCCTATCATATGTGTCCCATTCGGGAATGGTTCTTTGAATTTCAAAAACTAGATGAAGGGGTTGTTTACATGGGTAATGATAACACATGTAAAATAGCCGGGATAGGTTCAATTAAACTGAGGAGTCATGATGGATCTACTAGAATTTTGCGGGATGTACGATATGTCCCAAAGTTGAAGAAGAATCTCATCTCTTTGGGGTCGTTAGAATCTAAAGGCCTAGTTGTGACAATACGAGATGGAGTTCTTAAAGCAACTTCAGGAGCATTGGTGATGTTGAAAGGCATAAGAAAGAACAATCTATATTACTACCAAGGTAGTACAGTGGTCGGGACAACAGCAGCAGCAATTACGAGTACCAAGAAGGACGCTGAGGCAACACAGCTGTGGCATATGCGTTTGGGCCATGCTGGTGAAAAATCCTTGCAAACTCTAGCCAAGCAAGGATTATTGAAAGGTACAAAGACTTGCAAACTTGAATTTTGCGAGCATTGTGTTCTGGGAAAACAACGAAGGGTGAAATTTGGCACTGGGATTCACAATACTAAAGGTATTCTGGATTATGTGCATTCTGATGTATGGGGACCGTCCAAGACTCCATCACTTGGAGGAAGACGTTATTTTGTCACCTTTATTGATGATTTTTCCAGACGAGTTTGGGTGTTTCCTATGAAGAACAAAGATGAGGTGCTTGAAGTTTTCCTTAAGTGGAAAACTAAAGTTGAAAATCAGACAGGAAGGAAGATTAAGGTTCTCCGATCAGACAACGGTGGAGAATATAAAAGCGATCCTTTCCTGAAGATATGCCAAGATTGTGGCATAGTAAGGCACTTCACCGTAGGTGGAACACCGCAACAGAATAGGGTGGCAGAGCGTATGAATCGAACGCTTGTGGAGAAAGTTCGATGTATGTTATCTAATGCTGGATTAGATAGAAAGTTTTGGACTGAGGCTGTGACGTACGCTCAACATCTCATCAATCATTTGCCATCATCTGCTATAAATGGCAAGACTCCTTTGGAGAAATGGTATGGAAAACCTGCTACTGATTATGACACCTTGCGCATTTTTGGTTCTATTGCATATTATCATGTGAAAGAATCAAAGTTAGATCCAAGAGCAAAGAAGGCTCTATTCATGGGCTTCAATGCTGGTGTTAAGGGATATCGTTTGTGGTGTCTAGAGGCAAAGAAGACGATAATCAGTAGGGATGTTACCTTTCATGAATCTGCCATGTTGAATAAGGTAAATCCAGAAGGAGTGAGTAGTACTTCGCAGCAGGTGGAGTTTGTGGTAATTCCAGCAAAAGGTACCACTAGTGATTCTTCATTGGCAGATGCAGAGTCAGATGAGGAAGAGGTTTCTACCCAAGAACCTCAACAGCAATCAGAGCCAATTGCAGTCAGAAGGCAGAGACGAGAAATTCAGAAACCTGCTCGTTTCACTGACATGGTAGCTTATGCACTTCCAGTTGTTGATAATATTCCATCCACTTACACCGAAGCCATTCAGAGTTTAGAGAATAATAGATGGTTAGGTGAAATGGAAGAAGAAATGCAATCTCTAGAGAAAAACAAGACGTGGAAGCTGGCACAACTACCAAAAGGGAAGAAGGCGATTGGTTGCAAAATTGAAGACACTATTGAAGTTTGTGTTATGAGAAGATGTTCGAAGATGTGGAATATCGCCAAGGTGGAGATTTGTTGAATATTGGCAATATCCCACATTAGGAAAAGATAGAAATGGAGGGGGTTTGGTTTGTTATATATAGAACCCCTCCCCCTTTGGTTGTATAATCCCAAAATCTTCTCCTTTGTAATATTTCTAGAAGAAATATTGATTTGGTAGTGTCCGAGGACGTAAGCTAAATTGGCCGAACCTCGTTAAATCTCTGGTATTTTATTTCTTATTTGTTTGCTTATATTTAATAGCTTTATGTTGGTTATATTTATTTAGTTATTATTGCTATAAATATCTAAGTGAGTTCTGTCTAGTTGTTGGGTTTTAAGCGGGACCATTTGTGACCCCTCCAATTTAACTGGGAATTTTCTTAGTATAATTGTTGGCATAATAATTATCTAAATATTTCTGATAATATTGTTATTAATATTATCGTCGCTTCCGCAACAGATACATGAAAGGTGGAGGTGGGTGATACATTGGTGGAGGAGGATACATTTGAGGCTGGTATGGCACACCATAATTAGGAAATGGTGGATAATAACCATATGGTTGTGGATAACCATGTGAAGGTTGTTCTGGTGGATAAAAACCTTGAGTGCTAGTAGATGAATCACTATACCCAAGGTTACTAGAACTCGATCTCCTACCACTACCAGATGAAGAGCCTATAGAAGTATGCTTCTTGCCTTTTCCCTTTGATGGAGCTCTAGGTTCACTTCTATCTCTCCTAGGTTCAGGAAACATATTTCCATCAAACTCTGATCTGTCACGAAAATGTCCACCAGTGGTACCACCCCCATATTCTCCTCCATACTGACTAGAAGACCTAATTTCACCTCTATCACCACTATATCCGTCATCCTCATCAATTGGACTTAAACCACCACGATCGGGTCCATCGCCACTCTGACTTGGAGTTGAACTAGAACTTGAATGAGACAAAATTTGTTGTTGCGATTGATCAACATCCATTTCATCATCAGAGGTATCCACAGGCAACACACCGGCATTTTCACCATCTAACAATGGATTCTCTTTCTCATGAAGCCATTCTGATAGTGGATCAACATCTTCAAAGATATAATCAAGGCTGATAGGATTAAAACTAGCATTTATATCATCAGTGCTCATTCTTTGTTGATGCCTCATCTTAAGCCTCATATTATAATAGGTAAACACTAGTTTTTCAAGTTTTTTATACTTTAACCTATTTCTTGCCTTGGTGTGAATATAACTAAATGTGCTCCAATTTCGTTCGCAATTTGATGCTGAAGTTGTTTGACTAAGCATTTTAATTGCTAATTTTTGTAATTCGGGAACACGTGCCATATATCATCCACCACTCAGCTGCATAATATTATTTAAATTTCAAAATAACTTTAAAATGTACAATATAATTAAATAATATAAATTAAATTAAATAATTTAATTAACTGTTTACCCGGATTCATTTGCTTCCAAGCTCTTTGTGCTTGTGGAGTACCGAATGTCTCATGTTTATCTCTAAATAATAACAACTGCATAAATAAAAGATAGAGTAAAAATAAAAATAAAAATTCTATTTCAAATTATTTAACTACGTTACAAATAATAGTAGTTGAATCTAACCTGATTAACCATTTTATTTCAAATTCTATTTCAATTACTGATCGTGTACCTTCTAATGTTTCTATTAATACATTCTCAGAATGCTCCACCCCAAATTGAAATTGAGGGTTGAGAAAATAACCTAAGTATAATTTATAAGAATATCATCAAATAATAATAATAATCTAAAGCTTAAAATAATAAAATATAAAAATAGTTCTTAATTATATGAAATATTTTATCTTACCAGCTGAATGCAAGTCGGAATGCAGAAAATTCCATCTATTGTCAATAATCTTTTCATACTCTGTGAAATATCGACAATTTTGTTGAATTGCTCGTTTAGCCCTATCAACAGCCTCATAAATAAAGCCCATCGTTGGTTTTTCATCGCTATCCACAAGTCTCAATACTCTTACTAAGGGCTCATAAACTTTTATGAGGTCATTGGCTTTTTTCCAAAAATCTTTTCCCAAAACAATTTTTTTGGCTTCATAAGCAGGCACTGACTTTTGCTTTCCCCATTTTGATTCTTTAAATTCCTATATATTCATAAGAAAAATTTTAAAATAATATAATTTAAATTATTTGGAACTAATAAAATCACTAAAGGTTACTATATTTAAGTAATTATATTAACTAATTATAAAATACTGACCTTTGAATTAAACATTTCTCTCAAACCTTGCTTTTGTCTTGTTATCTCTTCAAGTTGAATAAAATGAGTTGCAAATCGAGTAAGAGCGGGTCGAAGTATTTGTTTCCCTTGTGTATACTTCTTCATCAAATCAACAGTCCAAATGTGATTGTATATAAAGCAAGTCACTTTCTTTGCCCCATCTAACACTTTTGCTACACTGGGCTTTTTCCCAATATCTTCAAGGCAGAAATCTAAACAGTGAGCTGCACATGAGGTCTAATATAGATGTTGTCTTTTCAACATTAACTTTTTTTCCAGCAGCTTTCATTGCTGCCTCATTATCAGTCACTATTTGGACAATGTAATTTTCTCCAATTTCTTCTACAACTGAATCTAACAAACGGTAGTAGAATTCAGCATCTCTACTACGGACACTTGAGACATCTACCGATTTCCAAAAAATGGTTCCTTTACTGCAATAAACAAGGAAATTAATGATGTGCATTTGATTCAAACTGTTGGTCCAACCATCACACATTAGAGTTGCACCCAATTCTTTCCAATGAGTCTTTAGTACATTTACCCAATCATGAACTCGTTGATACTCTGACTCCAAATACACATCTGAAACCTCATAAGGTGTTGGGAGCTTTACACCTTGTCCAACTTCTGTTGCCACTTGAATTAAGTTATACAACCATGGAGAGCTTGCTAATTGAAAAGGAAGTCTTTCATATATTATAAATTTAGATACCGTTTCACCTATCTTCCTTCGAAAACTCTTTAAAAAAGAGTCATTGACCTTTGGTTGCTTTGAACTTTTGCTTCTAACCAATTCAGGTATAGCTCCCATTAAGGTAAACTCAGACTCACCTGGAATAGATTTACTTGTTCTTTCTCTATTATGTTCTCTAGCTGATCCATGAGAAGATCGCCCTTCTTCATAAATGTTATCCCAACCACCAGTACTTCGTCTGAATTCTTCCCTTCTATGCCACTCGTGTTGTGATTGGATACTTTCTCGAGTTGCTTGCCTTATAGCAGAAACCTCATCAATGAATTCCTCATGCTCATCCTCCTCTTCTGTTAATTGAGATAAGAATTCATCTTTTCTCCTCTTTTTGTCTATTTTCTTTGTGTTGCTTTCTTTTAGTACATTCATCATACTTTCTCTAATGACACCTGTTAATAAAATAAAAATAATTCACACTTTATATTATTATCAATTATATATAATCTTTATTGATAAATTTACAATAACATTTAATAATAATAATAAAGTATCACATACCAGTAACATTAGGGCATGGTGCAACATTGCCGGTTTTATGAGCAATGTGCTCTTTAAATCGTGTTATTCCTCCTTTCACAACTTTACCACAAAGTTTACATACGATACTTCCTCTCGCATTTGGCACTGGAGTTCCAAAGTGCCAACCTATATCATTACTTGGTGCACCCTCCAATCCTTTAGTCGGAAACTCTTCACGTGGTGGCATGCTTTATTTTTATTTATATAAGAAACATAAAATTATATTTAGAAATATAAGCAACTCATTATTTATATTATCAACAATATAATACCAAAAAAGTAAACAAAATTTAAAGCTAAAGTAAAGACCTAATATTATAGAAATAAATAAATAAATATTGTGTAAAACAATTTAATAATAATAATAATAATAATAATGGTAATAATAATAATAATAATAATAATAATAATGATGATGATGATGATGATGATGGTATTAATAATAATAATAACAATAATAAAAATCTTAAAATTAAAAATTATATGAAAGGATATACTATATAGATAAATAAAATGATATAATAAAATAAATGTATTTAAAATATTTAGGTAAATAAATATGAAAAGAAATATAATTGAAATAATAATGCAAAACTAATTAAATTTTAATAATATGGTAATAATAACAAGTAAATAAATAATAAAATAAAAAAAGGAAAAATAATAATAGTAATAGTAATATTAAATTAATTAATTTAATAATAAAATAGCAAAAATAACAAAAAAAGGACAGCTTCAAGGTGGACCAAATTGAAATACGAAATAAATTATAGAACAAAATTAAAAAAGAAATAAGCTTGATTGTAAATAATAAAAAATAGGAAGGGCTAAAAGCAAAATTAACCATTCCATTAAAAACACGCGGTTCCTAGGAAACGGGTCGGGTAAGTGCACGGGTTAGGCCGAAACGGCGTCGTTTTGGTGCCAGAGTGGCCTGCCCAAAACGGCGTCGTTTTGAAGGCCTATTTAAATAAAAAAATTTTCAGAATCTTCATTTCAGCCATTCTTCAAATAATTTTTTTCCTTTTTCTCTCAATTATCTTTTTTCTCTGCCATTACCCAGAATCCGGCCATCGACCACCGTGGCAGCCGCCGGTCACCGGCGACGGTGCCGCCGTGCACGGTGGTCGGAAATCACCGAAAACATTTTAAACCCCCCTTTTTTTGTGTAGAATATAGATCTAGGGATAAAAATCTCAAAAAATCACTCTATATTGCAGATTCAAGACATGCAGGTTAGTTTTCTACTTACTTGATCTTGATCTATTGCTTTGCTTGCTGTCCGTGCCTTGTGGTTGTGTTTTTTCACTTGCCGAATTATGGAGAATGAAGAAATATATTTTGCCTTTTCGTCTTTAATCTGACTTTCAGTCTTTTTTACTTTACTTTATTTTACTTTGTTTTGATTGAAAGTTTGAAACTTGACCGATTTTGCAGGTTGGGAGGGAATATATTCCCTTGCCTTTTGTTTTATTATAAAGTACATACATTGATTCAGTCTTTTTTTCTCATTTTTCACTATTCACCTCCATCCACAGCACTTGATTTTTTGTTTTTAATTTACGGAAACGGAAAATAACAGGAATAGCGGCCCGTTATTGCCGCAATTGTCCGTTATCCGTTAAATTGCGGCCGCTATCCACCGTTATCGGTGTGAATCCGCTTCCCTCCGTTATTTTCAGCAATAGCGGTTTCGGTCGGCGGCGCTACCGCTATATAACGGCCGCTATTCTGAAAACGTTCCTTTATTTGAATCCCTGGTCGCAACTACTTAATATTAATTTAATTAAGCAAAGCACCCAACTTTTCTTATTATAATAATTCAGGGTAATATATTTTCCAAAGAAATTAATAAAATGGGGAACATGAAAGTTAAACAAACTAAACTCTAAAAAACAATTGTAGTTAAAGTTGAAGCAGATCCTTTCACGTAAAAACTATAAAGGAAAATACCAAAGTATAATATATACATATATAATACGCCAAATATATATATACATAATTAGCGTACTCGGAAGTATTAGTAATGGAGGGTCGAATATATAAATATTTAAAGTAATTAGTTGTTAGGAAAAGATATATATTTTAGTTAACTTCAATTATAAATATCGATTGAGTATTAGTTTGATTGGCATGTAGATTATTGTTAATACAGGATGTAGGTTCAAGTATACTGAAATGCATTATCCTCTTATTTATAAGTTGAGGAAAAACTATGATACATATTTTAAAATATAAAAATTATACCTAAGAAAAAAGTTTTAAAACATATTGAAGCTATAAGGGACTAAAAAGAAATAGGCTCATGCGCACGAAAACTAAGCTCGAAAGTCTAGTGCGGTACAAATCAATGGATTTCCCCTTTGTGAGGGAATATAGCAGACCCGTTTGTTTTTATTTCTTAGTGTAAATTCACTTTTTATAGTCCAAGAGACTTGTCTTGAAGAGCTTATATTTTTACTTTCACTGCATGTTCTCAGCCTTCTACTCAACATCATTTGTAACTTTTCGAGTTTTTTCTATTCTTAGTTCAACAATTTTAAGGATAATTTTGGATGCTTTCCCACTACTATTGATGATCTTTCCATGCCATGGACCGCCAGTGATCATGTCGTTGCGGGTGTTCCTCATGTCGCTGCTGTTGTTCCTTCTATCGTTGTTGTAATGCCAATGCTGCTTATTGTTTTATAGGCCAAGCACATCCTTAACATCTTCAAAATTGAAGTATTTGATGGGGATAAATTCAAGAGATGGCAAGAGAGTATCTTCTCAATCCTGGATATGCATGGAGTTGCCTTCACTCTCAATGAATTCAAACCTACCAATTCCTTTAATAAACAATTTGATCTATGAGTTTTTGCCAATAAGATATGCGTGCACACTATTATTTCCATAATTTCTAATGAACGATTTGGTGTTTATTCTTTGTATAAGGAAGCAAAGGAAATTTGGGACTCTGTGATTACTGGATACACTACTAAACATGTTGGCAAGTAGAATGTTATAGGAAAATACTAGAAGTTGGAGATGATTGAGGATAAAGACATTAAGGTGCAAATTAATGAAAGCCACAAACTATTGGAGGACTTCAAATCCTAAATTATAACTCTTCTAAAAGAGTTTGTTGCTGGATTGCTTATTGAAAAGTCATCCCAATCATTGAGTGATTGGAAGCAACAACTTAAATACAAACACAAGTAGCTCTTACTCGTAGACTTAATCACCCACACATCAACAAAAAAGAATTCAAAGGTGCCAAAGAAAACAAAAGCACTATGAATGCAACTTGGTGGAAGGCAAGATAAAAAAAAAGGTATACAAAAAACGATTACAAGCCCAAAACTAAAAATCCTATTAAGGGGAAAAAAAAAGGAGAATTGTTTCATGGGTAGAAAACTAGGCCATTATACACTTTAATTCACAAAACGAAATGGGAGTGTAACACCCCTAGCCCGTCTTCATCGTCGGATAAGAGTTACGGAGTATTACAGTGCAAAACAGAACCTTAATAATCGAAACATGGATCAACATGCAATTCACATATTTATTTTCAATAACGTAATTTAAATATGATAAAAAATACTTTTACGGGCCTTAAATCGAGCTTAATTGGCCCTGAAAAACTAGTTTGGAAACAATAAGGGACTTATTCAAAGCAAATCAAAAATTTCAGGCAAAACATGAAAAAATTGTGAAACATGGGTCACACGGCCGTGGACATAGCCCAGACCATGTGGACATTCGAAATAAGGCTACACGGCCATGTCGTGGGCCGTGTGCCAAACCGTGTGCATTTTCGAAGTTGGGTCACACGACCATGTAGCAGGTCGTGTGCCAGATCGTGTAACTAACAGTTTTGGGAGACACGGCCATGTCGCAGACCGTATCTCAGACCATATGAAACCAGCATTTAAAAACACACGGTCATGTGAACAGCCCGTGTGTGACACACGGTTGTGTGGCAGCCCGTGTGTGACACATGGTCGTGTGACAGCCCGGGTCTTAAGCCATGTGTACCAAAATGTGCCTTAGAAAACAAGTTTACCAAATATGCTTTCTTGAGCCATGAGCATACCATTTGCTAACCTTTTTAACCTAATTAAAACACACTTAAACGAGACCAAATCATGCTAAAATCATCATATATGCAACACCTTTCCATCATTCAACCAATGTACCCTCATTGGTACCACAAAATATACATCCAAGTAAATTCATCTAATTGACATGGCCTAAGCTTAAAATCTACGCCATATGCCTATCATTCATCCATTTCAACTTCAAATAAACACAAATCAACATTTCAACTTCAAATAAACACAAATCAAGTCAAGAATCATTCAACATATACCTACCAATATGCCAATCAAAGACACCATATTTCACACACCAAATTTAGACCCATTCCACATCTCAAAGTTCTAGTTTGAACCTATGTCAACCATGCCAAATAGCCATTCCAAAACATGCAATTATACCTTATAATACCTTATATCTATAAAGCATGCATAAAGCTCATCCACACATACTTGTACCTATTATTCACATGCCATCATTTAATATCATTAACCACAACAAACTTAGCACAACCTAAACAAGCCAAATCACTGGAATAACCTTTTTAACCCTATTACATGTCATTTATAACCATTACCCAAGACAACCAAACTACCAATATGACAAATAGATAATGTGACGATGCTTCGATAAGATTCCAACCGGTCGAGCTTTTCTAATGATCTACAAAACAGAGAAAACAACTACGTAAGCAATTAGTGCTTAGTAAGTTCGTACAAAGGAAACTTAAACTTACCTAACATATTAAACTAAATAACCAATCACACTTTCATCATGTCATATACCAAACTTCCTTTCCTATACACATCACCTCATAAGGTTAGTAAGTATAACATTACATGTAAATACCAAGTAAATCTTGGCATATACATAATAAGCATTTAGACTTTATATATCATCCATCACATATATATCCATTACACATTCTTCTCCTTTGAATCCACATAGTTAGTAGATAATAAGTAAACATAACATTTATGAAACATAGTATATACTAAGAAATGAATTCCATGAGTATTTCATCTATCACATGATAAATTCTCATCCTTTTCATTTCATATATGCATATCTATCTTTTCATTTCTTATGAACATTAGTAACATTAAGTTTAATACATGTCTTTCCAAAAACCTTTACTTACCCGTTGAACCATATAAAATCATATCGGATACTCGAGAATGCTCACACATAGTGTATCTTTTCATATAACCATATCCTTTCCAATAGTGCTCACACGAGCTGTGAAAAGGGTCTGCTCATATGAGCTGTAAGTCAGGATGTTAGCTACACGATGCTGCTCACACGATATGCGGAGAATCCGTAACAAATGCAGGACCTCGGCCATCAGTAGGACATCTAGGACCAGCACCCGAAACCGTATAATCCCTAATGACATGTCATTTGCATCCTAAGTATTCACAAGATTCAAATGGGACCTTTGTACATATCCAATTCTTTAAATTTCATTATAGTATATCATTTCGCACATGCTTCATGAAATACACATTTTCAATATACACATCCAAACTCTTTCCTTTCCATTACACCATTCCATTACACATTAAACGAAGTTTATATTTCTCATATATAGACTTTAATTTTACTTATCTTCACAACTTAATCTATTATACCAAAATAAATACACAACTATCAATCTAATTATGCATATCACAAATATTAATTAATATTCCATCTAAAACAATAATAACAAATTTAATCCTTATACGAACTTACCTCAACTAGAACAGTTGCTAAAACAGAGTCAACAACTAGTTCGGAACCTTAGCTTTTTCTTTGATTTAAATCCAACTATAGCGTTTCTTGATCTAAATAATATATTTAATTAGCTTAAAATAATTAATTCAAGCCTATAACACATTTTAATGTGAATTTACAAAGCCTCAACATATTTCCATTTATTCAATTTAGTCCTTAGACCTATAACTTGCAAATTTACCATTTTTAAAAGAGAACCCGTGTTAATCGATTTTCTTAAGGGTCCAAAACAACCTACATCTTTCACAAATTCATATTATTTCCCTTGAATTTTACCATTTAAACAATTTAATCCCTAACATTCAAATCACTAAAAACCACTTAACAAAATACTTATATCTAGCTATCAACTTTAATAATTCATCCATTAAAATAAAAAAACCTCACAATCATTCATGGAAAATCTCTAAACCTTTAATAGTTTTACAAATTGACCTTCGAGCTAGCTAGAATAAGCTAATACGAGCTCAAAAACATAAAAATCACTAAAAACGGGGGCTCGAAAACATACCATGCATGAGATTTAAGCTTTGGCCGAAAACTTTCTTCACCTAACAATGGTTTTTGGTTTGAAAAATAGCAAATTGAAGAAGATGATAGCCTTTTTGTCTTTTAGTTTGTTTTAACATTTTAATTTAATTATCAAATTACAAAATTAACCATTTTAAACTATTAAAATTACACCAAAAACCAACTAATATCATCCACTAACCACAAATATGGTATAATTATCATCCAAGTCCATTAATTCACCTTTTCATAGCTATTTGATCCATTTTAACTAATAGAAATTAACTTTTATAGCTTTTATAATTTAGTCCTTTTCAATTAATTAACTATCTAAACATTAAAATTTCTTAACCAATTTTTAATATGACCTTAATAACACTCCATAAATATTTAATAAAATATTTACGAGATTGGTTTATAGAAACGAGGTCTCAATACTTTATTTTCTAAAATCACTTGACTTTAAGAATTTACCACTTGAACTTAATAATTCATTCAAATAACATAAATCATCAAATCAAAATTTATAATAATAATAATATTTACGGACTCACTCGTCAGATTTGTGACCTCAAAACCACTGTTTCCAACATTACCGAAAAACGGGCTGTTATAGGGAGAAAGTAATCGTACTAAGTTAGATGTTAATTTAGTTGAAGAAGATGACATAATTAATACAATCATTTCTCAAGTCAATATTGTAACTAATATGAAAAAGTGGGTGATAAACTCTAGTGACACTAAGCACATTTGTGGCAATCGAAATACTTTTCTGTCTTACTTCCAAGTGGAGGAAGGAGAAAAAAACCATTTATTTTGGAACTCATGAATTACACATGTGCTTGGAAAAGGCAAGGTTCTATTCAAACTTACATCTAGAAAGATCTCATCCTTAAATAAGGTGTTTCAAACCAATTTAATTTCTAGAAAAATAGGGGTGAGAGTTTCCTTTGAATTTGATAATATTGTAATGACCAAAAATAATACTTTTGGATTGATGTTGAGCATTAAAATTTTAGTTTTGTTCTTCCTATTCTAATTCTTTATCGTAATAAAAAAGCTTATAAAATTTTGGTGGATATTATATAGGAAAATTATCCTTAAAGATAATATTCTACACCTCTTAAGGTTTCGTGCTTGACTTTCCCTTTTTTTTTATTCTTAGTTCAATAGTTAAAAGTTATGTTAACACTTTAAGGTCAAGAGTTCAAGTTCTAGTGTTTAACATCCTCTCCCCCTAAATTTTAACGTAAGCTTTGATTGTGCCAAAAGAAAAATTAATTCTTTAGATTATGCTTATGTATACATTATTAGCAAGAGAACAAATAGATTTGTCATGTTTTTTGGTAAAATAAGCTCCATGTAACGAACAGAATTTCGTTAATGTCAAAAAATTTGGTTTTGAGGCTAAGTTTATTAAATTAAACCATCTAAAATTTTGAATTGAGAAGTTACAAGATTATTACGGAAATAGAAATGAGAATTGTTGACTAAATTGATAAGTTGTTAAATATAATATAGGGACTAAATTGTAAGATGGCTAAACTTAAAAATATTAGATGGGAGATTAGGCTACGGATCTAAATGAGATTAAACCATAATTAAATTATGGTAGTGCTTTCATATGATCATAGTTATCCTTTTCCACTAAAAGCTCCATGATAAAATTTTAATCATTGAATTTGTTTATTTAATGTTAATTTAACTTAGTTATAATGCTTATACATGTGTAAGTAGGAGAGAGAAATGTTAATAAAAATAAAAATTCTTCTTTCTCTTCCAACTGAACTACAAGAAGAAAGGTTAAGTTTCTCCATTGCCTTCCACTCTATAGCAAAGTTAGAAGACTTTTAACTTTGATTTTTGTTGGACTATTACTCTAATATAGTAGATGAGCTTAGATCAAGTGTTAGATTGAAGAATATTAACGTTTAAGTTAAGCTACCATTGTTGAGTTTATGGTTAACTAGAGAGAGAACAGTTGAACTTTGAGGAAAAATAATGTTCTTAGCTAGCTTGAGGTCCTTATAGTATAGTTACAAAGTCGAATTTAGACTCAATTAGGTAGAAAACAAAATATGAGAATTTTAGATATTAGGGTTATAAGGGACCTAATTGAATTAAGTGCATTCATATTTGATTTTTAATGATTCTTGTGTTTGATTGTGAAATTAATGTTATTTTCATAATTGTATTATCGAACGTAGTTAAAGATGACGTTGGAACTTTGAAGGCAAAAGGAAAAACGAAGGCGAACGTCAAATAACTATGCACTTTCTGCTACTATAATTTGTTTTAAATTACATGTTTTATTCAAGTAGTTAGATTGATGTAATAAATGAGGCAATGAATGGCAAGGTAAATGTATCTATACTTGAAGTTCTTGAAATGATTGGTATGAAATTGAGTGATAAGTGATAAAAATAACATATTTTAATATTATTCTTAATGCATTTTTGGGTGATTACTCGATGTTAATTGTGAATTTTATGCTCCTAATCCTTTAAATTCATGTTTTTTTATGCTTAATAGAGCATTTGGGAGCAAAATGAGCAAAAAACAAGCAAAAATTGGAAAATTGAAGCAAGCTACAAAAGCCACATGGGCTGACCCATTCTACACGACCTGGCCACACGATCATGTGACCCACACAATCTACCATACGGCCAAGTGGCAAGTCGTGTCGATTGCACGGGTTTGCACTCTGAACTATGGAAAATTACAATTTTTAAGTTTTTGGGCATTCTAAGACGTATATATGACAAAATAAGAAAATAGAATAGAGCTGTCAGAGAATACTCAAGAAAACAACTCGAAAAACACCATTGAAGCCGACTTTGAAACAGATTTTCGTCAAGATTGAAGATTCCTAGTTGATTTCTTAGGAAGTTATCATGAGTTTCTTTATTTCTTGCAATTATACTGTGTCTTGGATGTTTTTATTTTCAAGTATGAACTAATTTTTCTAAATACCTAGGGAGATGAACCCTATAATGGATTATGTCATTTGATTTTTATTTTACACAATAAATACTTAGCTTCTTGTTCTCAATTATGTGTGCTTAATTCTTGGTTTCATATTTCTATATTATTAATTAATGTTTGATGTGCTTAAGTCGGTGGTTGAATAGACCCTGTTTAAGAGTAGATCTTGCGTAATTGAGTGGAGCTGCATGCAATCCTAGAAATAGGACGACATTAATCTACCGGATTATAGTCAAATCTAATAGGGGAATCTATAAAATGAGTTAATGCGATAATAATGGTTTTAAATAGAAAGAAATTTCAATTAATCAAAAGAGATATTAGCATAATTTAGGAGTTAATACTCAAAAGAAATATTAACATAATTTAGGGATTTCTACGGATCAATGTGCTAAGTAAAAGAAATTGCGTAATTTAGATTGATAGTGACAACTGAAATCTAGGCGAATTCTTTCCTGGGTATTGTTTCGCTTCTTGGTTGTTAATCGATAATTTTCCTGATTTGTTCTTTGACGTGTTCGTTAGTTAATTAATTTAGTTAATTTTAATTTTTAATCTACCACTTGAATTATTCAGTTAAATAAGAGAAAGACGGTAATTACTAGTACTTTTAGTCTTCATGGGAACGATATCTTTGTTCATTGCAGCTATACTGTTAATTGATAGGTCCACTTACCTTAGTCAACTTTTTAGTTAGTTCTGTGGACATCATTGATCTTGTAAGTGATTATGATCTAAATTATGATGCCATGATAATGATTCTATTGAATTGAGTATTGACGGTGTCTGATAACACTCTAGAATAACGTATTTTTATGTATTAATTATGTATTTATTCTGAGTATGATCCTACTAATTTGAGCTATTTATGATCTTTTATCTCATAGGGACTAAATTTGAGGCAAAAGCAAAATTAAGGGCCAAAAGCGTGAATTTAGAGATAAAATGGGCCAATGTGCGACACAAGGAAAAGTTGGTGCCAAAAGTGCAAGCATGGAGGACACAAGGGTTGAAATACAAAAAGAAGAGATTTTATTCTATTAAACTCTATTTTAATTATATTAGGATAATTAATATTGAGATAATTATTAAGGATTATTTTTAGCATTTTATTTTATTTATCTTTATTTATCTTTAATTAAATGTATTTATCTTTTAGGAATTTAAGTAGGATTAGACTATCTCCCCTAGCACTATAAATAGAGGGTGAAGTGACTCAAAAGAGATCAATCTTTTTCTGTAAACACTCTCTCCCCAAAAGTCTAGGCTTTTGTTCTTTTCATATTTCCTTTCAATAAAATCTCTATTTTTATTTTATTTATTTTCTTTTCTACCACAACCATGAGCCACTAAACCCATCTAGTCGAAGGTTGTCCCCAAAAGGGTTCATGAGGCTTAGAATCCGTACTTAGCCTTCTCAACGGTTATTCATCGTTTCTCCGCACTACGGGGCTGACGCTTTCGTCCATGTCCCTTAAGAAGTAAGCTTTTCATCGTATGCAAAAGCGGCCGCTTTGTATGTTTTGGGAAGGTTGCATAGTAGGTTCGTTAGCTTACTGCGTCAGAGGTTGGCGAGCCCAAGAGACAAAATGGTGTGGGATTCGCCATTGAGAAGCGTTGATCTAGCATAAGACGATCCCATAGAAGTGATTGTTGGCTAGAGTCAGGTTCCACCAAATCGTGAGTCTAAATCCTTGGAACTGGTGGTCGTAGGCGTCCTCTTCCACTATAACTGGCTTATTCAGTTTGGGAAGGATCATCTAAAAGTCGAGGATTGAACCCAAGGCGGAACGAGACAACTGGAGGCTGGAATCTCCCATAAGAATTTCTTTTCTCTCAACTCTATTTTTAATTTCTCTAATTTTCGATTCAATATTCTTAATTCTTTTTTTATTTTATTTTTCGTTTTCAGATCCAAACATTTAATTCTATTATTTTTTTATTTTATTTTTTTTAGGAATATAAGTTTTCTTGGGCAAGATTCTGCTTGGGATTTCACGGAACAAGATATTGTGCAAGTCCAGTCCCTGAGGATTTGACCCTACTTCCCTTTTACTATTCTTTTTAATTATTTATTAGGGATAGGATATTTTTTGTGCTTTCAATGACCGCATCAATGTCAGAAAGAATTACATATATAGTTGACATGCCATAGGTTTAATATTGATTACATTGCGTTTACTCCCGCATTCCAAAAGGATGGGAGAGTTTTTAAATTCCCTAAGGGTCGAGAACAATACTACAATTTTCTAAGGGTCGTGTACAAGTTATTTGTAACGACCTAAAAAGTGTAGGCATTGGAAAGTGAATTATCAGGTCTCCGTTTTGATAAAATGGACTCGTAAAATAATTATTAAAAATATTTATAGAATTAGTTATATGACCAATTGGATTTTAGTTAAGTGAATTTAGTTGAATTAAAGTTAATTGAGTCTTAGGACTAAATTGAATTAAGCGTGAAAGTTAATTATAAAATAGAGAAAGGTGAAAGGACTAAACTAATAATTAAACCATAAAAAATAAAAAGTGTGTGGTAATTATAAATACATGTGTAATAAATATATGTATACACTTGTAATTAATATATATATACTTATTAATTAAGTAAAAGATATTTATATATTATATTATTATATTTTTAATAACAATAAAAAGTTGACAAATGTATGGTGCATATGATGACATGGGGAAAAATGAAATACATATATTAGTAATTATTACATATTTACTTATTATTTAAGTAAATAATATTGTTTTATTGTTTTATTTTTATTATATTAAACTAATTAACTAAAAGAAACAAAAAGATAGAAAAAGAGAAATAGAAACAGAATAGGCAAACGAAACAGAGAAGAGAAGGACATAAGGAAAGAAAGGAAAGAGAAAATTGAGGTTTTGAGGTTCCAAGTATAAATTGGTAAGTCAATTTAGTCCACTTTCTCTTAGTTTTGATGTTTTTGGAATCCTAGAACAAAGTATTATTGGATTTATGTTGAAACTTTGTAAGATGTTAGATTTTTTTTGACGTGGTTCATGTTGGGAAAGATGTTTGAATTAGGGGTTTAATTGATAGAATTATTGATTAGAATTGATTAAAGGATTAAATTGTAAACTAGGCTATAAGTTTTGTGTTGTAGGGATTAAATTGAAAGAAGTTTTAAATTGGGGTTTTATTATGAACATTAGATAGTTAAGTAGAATATGGAAGGAAATTGAATAGAAATAAAGTATGAATTGAATTAGAAAAGTAAATGAGCTAATTAGGATTAAATTGGAATTAAGGTATAAATTGAATAGAAATTCAATTATTATTATTTAGTGTTGTAATTAATAGTGTAAATTAATATTATTATTATTTTCATACCTAGCAAAGAACCCGAGGCATCAATATAAAAAAGGAAAGGAGAAAGTTATCGAGTAATTACGAAATCCGGGTTAGTATTACCATAATTCAAATTTAATTATTAATTGTTAAAATTTAAATTAATATACATGATAAGCAAATTGAGGTAAGTATCATGATTGAATTAAATGATAAATACGTATTGGTATTAAATTTATTAATAGCAATTGTTGAATTTTGAATAATATGTTTAGTAAATAAAAAATAAGGTGAATATCAATATTGAATTAAATGATATTGAATTGTATGTGATTTGAATGGAAATTACTAGTGATATGATTTTAATTAAAAGAATTAATGTGGTATTGAAATGCATATTGGATTGAAAAATTGATTTGAATTGTGAACATGAGAAATTGTGAATTGAATGAAATTGAAATGAAGTATGAATTTGTATGAGCATTTGATGGTATTTTGATTGGAAAGTGGAAAATGTATTGAATTGAATTGTGATTAAATTGGAATGATTTGAATTGAAAGTATGAGAAAGTGATTGAATTGAAATGTGATTCGGAAACCCTATTAACTAGTCGGGCTAAGTCAGATATAGTTGGCATGCCATAGGATTTGGAAGAGTACAGGATTTATCGGCTCTGCCGATCAGGCACTTTATGTGTCGTATATCAGGCACTTTATGTGTCATATTTCAGGCACCTCGTGTGTCGTTTCAGGCACTTATGTGTCATATACTGATCAAGTACTATGTACTGTTTTAGGCACAATGTGCCGTATTGGTGTGTTTAGTTGGATCTTTGTATCCGCCAAGGTCCGAGTCTTGTTAATAGGGATAAATAATTGAAATGAGAAAATTTGAATAAGTGTGATTGATTGAGCTATGGAAAGAAATGAGAAAGTGAAATTGTGAATTGATATGTGAATTGGAAATCGAGATATGAGATTTGAAGTCATGAACCCAAAGTTCATGATTTAATTAAGAGTAAATTTTTGTTATATGATATTAATGAGTACAAATTGCAATAGAATTGATATTGAATATAGTGATAAATTGAATGAATTGTATATGAATTGAAATGAACTATTGGAATGAGATGTGGAAAATCTAATGAAATTAAGATAGTGAAATATTGCTTATTGATATTAATGATCAAGTTGATTTAAAGTATGAGATAATTAATGAATAATTGTAGGCATAAATTGAATGTATATAATTTATCTATTAATGTTATAAATTTGAATTATGGTAATACCACTGAGTATACCCATACTCAGCGTACGGTTGTTTCCGTGCGCAGGTTAGTAGAAAGCCAGTGTCCGGTCCAGCATCTAGAGCAATCCCGACCTCAGAGAAATTTTAGTGATGTACCTTTCTTTTGATAATGTGACATGTATCTAGGTGATGTATATGTTAAGTATAAGAGTCTTGTAATAATGGTTGTAGAATGATGTTTAAATTGGTTATAAATATGAAATGGAACTAATATGACATATTTGATACAAGTATGAAATGATAATAACCCAATCCACTTTTGAAACAAAATTTGGGCCTTGAAAGTCCAATAAAGGGACTTAATGATTAAGGTATGCTATGTCTGTTATTTATTTGTGAATTAGTTATATCAGGTAATATTTCGTAACCCTGTTCCGACAACAGTTTAGGGTTAGGGGGTGTTACATTATTAGCTCAAATTCCTAAAGAGTCATGAGTGTATATTGATATAATAATCCGTGTACCTATCCTTAAATTCAAAATCAGTTGGTAAGGGCAAATGAATGAAAATGATATGTGATTATAGTATGAAATGCTATATGAATGTATATGTAAATGAAATGTGGTCAAATTATGCTAAATAAACTATGGTTACTAGATATTTAAGTAGAGATGCGAATTTCCTCAGGGAACATCAATAATTTGAGAAAATGTATATTGAAATGATATAGTGAAATGAAATCTTGTTTATTTCTGTGATATGAAAACTTGTGAAAAGTGTAAACCGAAATACCTTGAGGGTGACATGATATAATAATTCATTATCAACTGTTTTTTTATGATAGTGTAATAATTGATTGATAAGACATGTTTAAGTTGTATGTGAAAAATAGAATGTCAATAATGGTAATGTATCATAAAGAAAAAGAAAGAAAATAGAACACACAGAATTTTACATGAAACCCCTTTTGGGAAAAAAAACCACGGGCAGATGAGAAGAAAATTCGAATGATTACGAATACATCTATTTGTAGGTTTAAAAATCTTATTCTAATCAAATATAAAATAGAGGAAGTAAACTTCTATACGGATTCCACTTATGCAAATTGTACCGTACCACGGGGGTTGGAGGTTGTAACCCCAGTCTAGTATTTTGCTTATTGGGGATCTGCGATGGGCTGCGGCTTTCGCCCTTGTAGATCCCCCTATCTTTCCACTTGTATTTTATTTTTAACAGGAATTTGGGTAACACAACTCTTACATTGTACATCTATTATTTAATGTTGTTATGTTTTGAATTCAAATTATATTAGCACCACTAAGTTTCAATACTCAGCATACGAATGTGTTTGTTTTCGTTCACAGGTGTCGAATAGGTGGCTTGTTAGTTAGTGTGTTTCCTAAAGCATCCAAAGCTCTACAACTCAGCTCAAACCAACTTGTGCTCTTTTGTTTATAATTTTTTAAAGGTATGTACTTAGGTTAAATTATGGGTCTAATGTGTTGTTTTAGCCTTTTGGCATGTTAAGTTATGTTTTGGACCTATAAGGGTCTTAAAGTTTAATTTTGGTTTCTTACAGAACTAGTCGTTTGTCTGGTACTTTCCAAATGGTTTTCCCCTCAAAGAGGAATATTCTTAACAGACATATTTGTCATCTAGCGTATCCTTCTCTGTCAATGGGTTTTAACTAACCTCTCTTATCATTGTGAATTGATTGTCGTGCCTATGCTCAACATTTAACGAACAACATTTCACTGAGCATTCTCTGGCGGCTCTTATTGGTGAATCCTTATTTGTGATCCTAGGATAAACCATCTTTCGTTCGCCTGTACACCAAACATCACTAGAGCATCATCTTCCATGACTATTCCTTATCGGGTTACCACTCATATGCCCTACTGGCTTTCGCAACTATTATTCTAGCAGTCTTTTCCCACTTCTATTACGCTTTTCATTCATTAGCAGATTCTTTTGACCCGTTGGTTGACCATTTCGTGTTCATGCTTCCAATTCCTTCTAACCCTTTTCTCATTGTTTGTGGGGTTTCCCATGATTACTGTCTTGATTATCCATCCGTGTTTATTGTCCTAGCGAACTCTCTCATGCTGCCACAATCAGGCTCTAGTCTTACGCAATATAATCTCATGTTTAACGTCTTGGCTGACTGTCACATGTTTAGTGTCCCAACGGACTATACTGGTTGTCATAGCCCAACTATGGTCTTACACTCTGAAATCCCCGTGTTTACCGTCCCGATGGATTACCTATAATGTTGTAGCGTCTTTCAACTATGGTCTTTGTAACACCCCTTCCCCGTATTAGACAATGGAATAGGGTACGAGGCATTACCAGAACATATACACTTGTAAACGTATTTAACCGAGTTATAAAATTTCATCTAAATTAAAACTTTCAAATTATTAACATGTTTTTATAATTCTTCATAATATATCCTCAAAATATTATATTCATAATAAATAGGGCCTACGAGACCCGATACATATCATTCTCTTATCATTTTTTCATAGGCATATATCATTCATTTCATTTTACTCAATTCAGTTCAATACTAACACATATACATATACTTTAATCAAAATTGTACTGAATATAGTTCATACGAGCTTACCAGGCTATTTTGCAGAAATACTGTAACTATGTATCAACTTAGCAACAAGAGTTAATCCATAACCATTCATGACATTTCTTCATGCCAAATCATATACCGAACATTCCACACACACATATGCTATGAAACTTTATTTCCTCACATGAGCTTAAACCATGACCAATAATGCACAAATATAAGCATCAATTCTATTTCAACATTTGTCGATTATAATCGAACATATGACCAATTATACACAATTCATTCATACATTTTTTTTTCAATTTTCCTCCTCCTCCTCTCCATTCCACGTCCTTAATGTATATAACACGCTCAAACAACATTAACTATATTTTCACTGTTTACTTATATGTAAATTCAAAGCTGTATATCCGAGTCAGAGTCTTTAAATTATTTATATCTCGAGCTACAGGGCTCCAAATTAAGATCCGTTAATTTTACCAGAAACTAGGCTCATATATATTTTTACCATAAAATTTTTAGAATTTTTTGCTTAGTCAATAAGTACAGTTTATTCTTTAAAGTTTCCTCTGTTCCACTGTTTAGCAGTTCTGACCTCTCTTCACTAAAAATTAATTATCTCATTGTACAGAGTTCGGATGACATTATAATTTGTTTATCTTGAAAATAGACTCTTTCAGGATTTCAAAAACATAAACTATAACTCATAATTATTTTTTTACAATTTTTAATGGTTTTCCAAAGTCAGAACAGGGGATTCCGAAATCATTCTAACCTTGTCTCACTAAAATTCAAATATCTCAAAATATATAACTCTTTTGCTTACTCTGTTTCTTTTACATGAAAATAGACTCATTAAGATTTAATTTAATATATTACTCAGCCTCTAATTCAATTTCCTCCATTTTTAGTGATTTTTCAAAGTCACATAACTGTCGCTGTCCAAAACTATTTTGTTGCTAAATTTACTCTTTCATAATTTCACTTACTTTCCTAACTCAATTCATACTTCTTTTTTATTCAAATTCCACCCAAACTCAAATTTAACTATTAAATTTTCATAAAATTTTCTTAATTTCGAATTTTCCTCAATTTAGTCCCTACATCATAAAATTTATAGCTTACTTTTCAATTTAATCCTTTTATCAATTCTAGCTTGAAATTCATTCAATTAAGTTCCTAATTCATGTTTTTGTTCAACATAAACTATACTTGAGAACTCATAAACTTTCAATGTCAACTTAGTTTCATCAAAACCTTATTCTAAAGCTTCTAAAATATCAAAATTAAAAGGAAATGACTTGATTGGCTTACCAAAATAAGCTCCAAGCTTCAAATCTCTAATTTCCCCCTTGTTCTTTTCTTTCCCTTATTTTCGTTGTTTCTTCTCTGTAACTTTCTTCTCCCTTTTTTTTTACTTTATATCTTATATATATATAGCTAATAATAATAAAAATCTATTTAATAAACACTATAAATATTACATTTGTACATTTACATATTATTACACATGTGTTTTATCATTACCATCCATTTGTCATATTTTAATTTATTTCATAATATAATAACAAGAATATTAATAATAAAAATAATAAAATGTCATTTAAAAATCCAATTAAAATATTAATAAACTAATATTTATTTATTTATTTATTCTAAAATATCTCCAACATCATCATTATTTTCTAGATTTCTCTTTCTTCTAATTGACCATTTTGCCCTTTAGATCTTTTAAAATTCCATCCTTGAGTCATCACTTAATTTGGTAAAATTATAATTTAGTCCCTCATAATTCTTCATCTATTCAATTTGATCCCAATCCATCCATTTTCCTTAGTTTCTAGATTATTCCATCCTTAAAATATTTTACACTATTGGTTCTTCAAAATTTTCATATTTACACTTTAACCCTCAACTTTTGAGTATTTACTCTTGGGTAACAAAACTTTTCTCATTTTTGCGATTTAATCCTTTCTTGAATTAATATGTCATAATATACTTCCCAATGTTTCCATAACTCAAAAGTACCCTTTTTAGCACTTTATTTCCTTATTTTACTATATCAGAGATATTATCTTACTTCCCTTACTGTAGAAATTTTCGGGATATTACAGTCTTACACAATATAACCTCGTGTTTACTATCTCAATGGACTACCAAAGGATGCCATAGCATCTTTCAACCGTGGTCTTGTCCTATTTATTGTTCTAATTAACATGATTTCATATGATGCCATAATATCTTTCAGCCATGGTCTTACTCATTTTTATCATGATGTCATAGCATCTTTCAGCTATAGTCTTACTCATTTTGGCATATAGCCTTCGATCGGACCCATGACCTAGGCATGATCTTTCTTATGTATTTTTCCCATTACATTCCATTCATTCCTCCATTTCACTATTCTTAACATTGATGCTCGAACACTGCAATGTCCTTGGTAGCTAGTGTGACATTTCGAAAAAAAAAATCACTTGGTAGTTATGTAAAAAAACTTGATGTTGTTAACAATTGGACTTACATTTTTAAAGTTGAAAAGTAGAAAGATTAAATTCCTTGGAAAAAAAGAGAGAATAATTTCAAATAGATGAAAAGTATAGACTTGGAGCATATTTTAACCCTTCTTTAAATCAAAGACCAAGTTTCAAGCATTATATAATTTATCTTCCTCCCCTAAAACTTGTAATGTTATAGAAAGTATATAGGTAAAAAGGCCTCTTCAGTCCCTCTCAAAAAAAAAATGAAGCAATTTAATTAATTATCAACTTCAAAAGTGAGCAACTAAGCACAATTAATCATGACGTTAATATCTTCTGTCAATTTTACATAATTTTGATTAATATAATAACAAATTTAGCCTTCAATGTTTACATATTTTGTCATTTTGGCCTTAATTCTAAAAAATTCAACAAATTCAGCCTCAGTATTTATATATTTACACAAATATTACAGGATAAATTTGTTAAATTAAGACCAAATTGACAAAATGTGTAAACTTTGAAGGCTAAATTTGTTACATTAACATCGTGATTAATTGTCCTTAGTTGCTCATTTTTGAAACCGATAGAGATTAAATTGATCTGATTTATTTAGGGGGATTAATTTGCTTAATTTCGAAATTGAGGAAGATTGGAGAAGTCTTTTTACCAAGTATATATTAATCTTCAATTCTTTTTATTGTGCTTTATGTGTTTTTATTTTTATGTTTTTTCAACATTTATCATAATCAATTATTACAAATACTATATTAAATAA
The DNA here is from genome assembly GCF_007990345.1 of Gossypium hirsutum. Taxonomy (NCBI): domain Eukaryota; kingdom Viridiplantae; phylum Streptophyta; class Magnoliopsida; order Malvales; family Malvaceae; genus Gossypium; species Gossypium hirsutum. The sequence continues at coordinate 5,833,424 of NC_053446.1, read as the reverse complement.
TTAACTCAACCAATTAACTTTCCCACACATAATTTATACAGACGAGGCTTGAATGTGGACGCTCAAGCCTCAAAATCTCAAGCTCTCAATTTTACTATTTCAACTAAAACCTTGTTGATAGATGCGATATGTTATGTATAAATTATAAATATATATCAAATATTAATAGAAGAAAATGAAAAACAACACATGTATTTTTTTTCCCTGATATCACCTTTGCTAAAAAAAGAATTGGCAAAGATATATAATGACCAAATTGGGAGAGATGAGAAAAGGACAATAAATAATATAATGAGGGAAATTTCTAAGATCTGGTACACCTACTAATTTCTACTTACATTAATATAGTATTAATTACTTGGTGAAGGGAGTAACAACTAACATTCACCAAGGAACTGGAAACATATACGTGGGTGGATTGTTGAAGACTCTACACTGATTAAATGCTAAATTAGCTCAGACACAACAATTAAGCATTGATTTTTGAAATTCAACCAACAATGATGACTTCATATATTGTGCCTTGGGCTTGGGTGATATTATCTAAAAGAATAAAGTTAATTTAAAAGTAGCGGCGATGGTAAAATTAGATACTGTAATGTAAGATAAAAAATAAACTAAATACACTGCACCGCATTACCGATCCAAATCCACCTTTAGTACTATACTAGCTTTGATATCACTGCCTTGGAATCTTCTTTGTATATGTTTTCTTAGATAAGAGTTGGGGTAAAGGTAAAATTTTTAAAATTCATATTTGAAAAAAGAAAATTTAAAGATAGGTAAAATATTTACGTTAATATATTTAATTATTATCTAAAACTATTTAAAATAATATAAAATATTATATTTAAAAGATTAAAATTATAAAATAAATTATTTTCAAAAATTAAGATTTATTTTAATAAAAAAACATAATTTTTACCAATATACCAAACAAATTTACAATACTTATGCATTTCAGTATTAAAAATTCAATTAATTAATTTTTATTATTTTAATATTATTTATTTCCCACAAAAGATATTCCTGTTTTTAAAAAGTCATGTGGTAACGTGAAGAGTGGAAGGCCAATACCCCCCATGTCTCTTAAGTCAAAGTAGGTGGAGCGCCACACCCCAATTAAGTCTATTTACTCCATTAAACAATGTTCCATTATGTTTTCATAATTATTTTAATTTGGTACAATAAAACCAAGTACTAAACGACATTTGCTTACTTTAATCTTGTTTTAAATATGAAATTCAACACATTTGCCAATTGCATGCTTCTCACTTCATACCATTTACCCATAACCAAGTAACGCATCATCAGGTAGCCTTGAAAATCAATTAAGGTACAATCTATTTCAACAAATATTTTTATGTATTTGCCAAATTGATAAAATTTTATGTAGAAATCTTTATTCACAAGTTCTTGTCGACATGATTTCATATTTTTTATTCGAAAAAAAATTATAAATAATGATTTTCTGAATTTCAAGAACAAAAATTTTGCATCGGATGGTATAAAAAGACAACTTATAAGCTTAAATTAAAACATTTTTTTTGAAAGACTAATTTGAGCCGTTTGTTAATCAAACACCGATTAACATTTCCTTACAGTGACAAGACATGATTATTTAGTACCATGATGTTTCTTTAGGACCAGTCTCGAACCATGTGGAAAAGTTAAAAAGGCCTAATTTTCCTCTCAGTCCTACACTTTTTTTATCTCATCAGTTTAGTCCTTTTACTCTATTGATTTTATAATTAAACCATAGAAAGAACTCCGTTAAACTGGATTAAATGATATTTTTAAATAAAAGAATAGTCAAGTAGGCAAACGTTACATGCATGAAAGGCAAATAAAAATGTTGAATTTGAGATGGTAGAGTTTTCGATTCTAAGTATAAAATTACAATGTTTTTAGTACTATTTTACAAAAGGAAAATTTTCCATTTAATTCATTTTATAATTTATAAAATTTTAAATTAGTAAATGATAAAATTTTGATTCAATTCTTTAAAAATTATAAAGATATAAGCTATTAAAATAGTGAACTTATATTTTTATTATCCTAAAAATATACAATTTAATTTCGGCCCAAAATTTTTATTTTTTAACTTCGCCCCTGTTTCACAAGTTTTAAATTAATGTTAAGAAGAAATTTTATATTTTAAAAATGTCATGTGATCTAACTTAACAAAACTTTTTTCAGTTTTTTCAATTGAACTTTAATTATGAAATGAAAAAAAAACTAAACTTTTGGGATTAAAAGTAAAAGGATATACTTTCAAAAATAAAAGAGTCAAAGGACTAAAATGTTAAATTTGTAAAAGGTATAGGGACTGGAAGCAGAATTAGACAAAGTTAAAACTGCAACTTAAAAGGAGAGGGATTAACGCTTTACGACTGACATGTATGGATGTAAAAAAAAAAAGAAAATCTTTCGCCATTAAAACGAAACCCAAAAGAAAAAAAAAAAAAAAAACTGTACCTTCTTCCCAGTTCCCCACCCTTGTTAATTATTACTAATATTTCTCTCTCTCAATCTCAAAAAGCCTTTTGATTTCTTCTTAAAATCTCTTCTTTTCTCTCTCTTTTTCTCAGTCTCCCGTTAGACCCGGTCTATCCATCTATATCTTATTTATCGAACCCATATTTCATCTCCTCTTTTTTATTTTTTGGGAACCAAATCTATCTTTAGGGTTTTGATTCAATCATTCATTGTTCTTTCACAAAGGAATGACGACTACTAAAAAAAACATGTTACCTCCTGGTTTGGTTAACAATCTCCAGGAAGTTCTTCTTAGCAGAAAAGGCGGAAACTCCAACACCAATAACGATGAACAACAACAAAAACCCGACGCCGTTACTGATTCTACTGAGACATCTACTTCTGCTTCTGATGAAAACGACAACTCCAAGCCTGTCGTTTTGGTTACCAACGGTGAAGGGATTTATTCACTTGGCCTTGTTTATCTCGTTCAAGCTTTGGTCCGTTCTGGCCTCTACAATGTCCATGTTTGCGCCCCTCAATCGTGGGTTTTTTTTTCTTTCCTTGAAATTTCACAGAATTTTCTGATTCCTGGTTTGTTTTTTGGCTTAATTTTTGCATTTTCTAATCTGGGTTCTCTCTAATTTTTTTATTTCTTGCTTTATTACCGGAATAGGAAACTATGCATTTCTTCATCTATAATAACTCTTTTGTTATGTGTGCTTATCAATTCATATTTGGAAATGTCGGTTATAATAATTCCTGGTTTGTTATGTGTGCTTTTGTTTTTAATAATTTGGATGTGTATTCTAATATATTTAATTTCCATCTTTTTTGGCTATTGAATTTAGTAATTTGCTGTGATTTATTAGTTTCTGAATGGATTGGTTTAGGGACAAATCTGTGTCTAGTCATTCCGTGACTGTTCGAGAAACAATTACTGTTACTCCGGCAGAAATCGATGGTGCCACTGCTTATGAAGTTTCAGGTGTGATTTGATTTTTGCATTTGTGATATTCAATTTCAGCTAAATTAAATATCTCTGTTTTCTTGAATTTGGGATATGAAACCTTACTATTGTAAGAAAGAACATTTAGGACCTTAATTTGTCACCCTTATTCTTTCACATATGTCTGCAAACTTGTCTAAATTTTAATGTTGGTTTGAGTTGACTTTGATCTTAATCAGCTTCAACAATGGTTCTCTGCTTTCAGGGACTCCTGTAGATTGTGTATCCTTAGCATTGTCTGGGGCGTTGTTCTCGTGGTCTAAGCCCCTGCTGGTAAGGCTTTCATCTTGTTGTCAATGAATGAAAATTTCAATTTTGTTTTGAGCATTGATTGACTACTATATTTTTCATAATATATTCAGGTAATTAGTGGAATTAACCGGGGATCAAGCTGTGGTCATCATATGTGAGTCTTTGAACATGTTTGCACAATGATACTATTTGCTTTGACTTTCTTGATTGATTATTATAAGAACGATGCCTTTAATTTTCTCTTTGAATTTTCATCTCCTATGTGTAAATCTTTGCATGAATTCATGCATGTGTTTTGTAGTTTTATCTTGTTAGTTTACTATTAAACCTTTTTGGCTTGTGTTTGGATGTTGGCTTGTGTTTGGATGTTAAGTGTATTGATAATGTGTAATATACCAGGTTTTACTCGGGTGTTGTGGGTGGAGCTAGAGAAGCACTAGTTTCTGGTGTACCATCTTTGTCAATATCACTGAACTGGTACAAACTTGTTTACGGGGATTTAGTTTCTACTATTTTTCTCTTCACTTCGTGATTGAATGTTCTTTCCACTGTCGGGTACTCTTGCAGGAAGAGGGAAGAAAGCCAAGAAAGTGATTTTAAGGATGCGGTTGCTGTTTGTTTACCTTTAATAACCGCAGCCATCAGAGATATCGAAAAGGGTGTTTTCCCCAAAAGTTGCTTTCTAAGTATAGAAATTCCTACTTCTCCTTCAGCAAACAAGGTCTGTATTCCTTATTTTTGGGACATTAAAAATGCCTAAGTTGAATATGTGGGTATCATTGCTTCCTTGACATGACCTCTTGCAATCTTGTTTATATAAAACCGAGGCAAATCGCATTGTAGCTGATGATAGTAGTTGATGATAATTTTCTTAGGGTGAGTGTTGAGAGTTCTTGTTTTTCGACCGTCTGTTGTCCTTCTAGTGTTAGGAGAGGCGAAATTTTGGTGTTGTATTCATCATAAAGAACAATCTTTTGTAAGAGCTGATGAAGAGGACATTTCCTTATTCCTTGGAGGAATAGATTTGTTTCATCTATTCGTACAAGTGCTAGTCATATTGGGTTCAAATTATTGGGCAATTTTGGAAGCACTCCATCTCTTCCTTTAATTTCTTAGATTTTGAGACACAAGGTGCAGAGTATGGTTACTTTCTAAATTATAAGTGAATTTTCATTCCTTTTGAATCATGTCAAAATGCCAGATGATCCTAAAAACAGCAATATTGAAGGTTATTATACTAGGGTCATGCCTTAACTTCTTAAGAGAATTGACATTCTTAAAAAGCGTCATGGTAGTATATGATCTGGTTGTAGGAAGTTTCTGGTCATGCTCTTTGTTGACGAATTAGAAGTTTCCCTGATGCAATTTCCCTTTTAAAAGATCGGCCGCCAACTGACTGAGTGAAATTGTTTTTGAAAATGCGAAGCTTCAAGCTGAAAACATCCCAACTTTTGAACAGAAGCTTCACTGAACCGGAAAGGCTTTAAATCATTAATCATCTCTGGGAGGAAGCTTCCTCATGGTAGTTGTATGTTTTATAAAAAAAGTACATTTAAACAATCCAAGTTCCAAACGTTGTATTGGCTTAACTGTACAGTTTTGGGTTTTGGATTCCGCACCTGATATTTAAATCCAAGTTATGTCCAAATAGGCATATGCCTTCGAAGTTTGATGTCCTTTGGGGTAAAGCTTTTAGGACGGTCTAACATGACTATGACTCTTTTTTTTTTTTTTCTTTATCAAATCTTCTGCATCAATTGTTCTGGTTTGGAGCACATGACTTGTTAGATTTGATAAAGAAAGAAAAAAAAAAGTCATAAACATGTTGCTTCACACGCAATTGATACTCTTTTTGCCGTAATTTATGAACTTGCGCACATCAGCTGCTTGCTCCCTTCCCCTCTTTCACTTTTATGTATCAATATTTTTTTCATCGTTCCGGTAATGATTACTGTGCAAAACAAGAAGGTCAATGTGCATATCCTCCTAGAAGGCTTACATTTTGGATCTATTAGATTGAAAACAATATGTAGCACTATATTTGTTTCTTTCCGGTTAGTGATTTTGACTAGTCTTGTCCTCCATATATGCTTTGCTTATTCATTCATATATGGCAGGGTTTTAAATTGACCAAGCAAAGTATGTGGAGATCCGCACCAAATTGGCTTGCTGTTTCAGCTAATCGGCATCCTTCTTCTGCTGCTCATTTCATGTCTAATCAACAAAGCCTTGGGCTCCAACTTGCACAGCTTAGCCAAGATGCATCTGCTGCTGTAAATTTTTTTCCCCCTTATATTGCATCATTTCTTTATATTAATCTCTTTAATGGGACTCTCAATTATCTTTGTCACTATTCACTCATGATCATGCATATGCATATTTTCTTTAGGGTGCTGCTCGCCGCGTATCTGCGCAAAGGCAGAATGTGGAAGTAGAGTCGGTTGGGGCTGTTAAATCCGATACAAATAAAGTGAAAAAGTACTTTCGACTGGAGGTATGTAAAATTCCAACTATGAAATCTGAAAGTTTCTTAATTTCCATGAAGCCAAATTAATTGCTTTCGTAGTTGTGAAGCTGAGAACAAGAAATCCATTATTATCTTCTTTTCTACATGTTTTCTGGTTTCAGTAATATATTTGAACAGTTCGATAAAATCAGGTTGCATATGCATCTAAAAAGTTTAAAAGCTATGCTTTTGCTTTTACTATTTTTTACTTTCTCTTTCATTAATCCTTTTCTGTATCTGTGAATGCCTATTTTCAATGTTGCTCCAAAATCTTATATCATCTGGATATGAGTACAAAGATATGACCTTCCAAATGTATGGAAAACCTTGCAACAATTTGAGTGTACCCATGTCAGATGCTTGCCCATATTTTGCAGTTTATAAATAAAGAACAGGAAGAAGCAGAAGAGGATTTGGATTTCAAGGCCCTTGACAACGGATTTGTAAGTTGTCATTCAATCATGCAATAGTCTAAGGATTGATTTCATTTTCAAGATTATGAAATCGACCTCTATAAGCACAAACTGATTCCAATATGTTCATCAGTGGTTGATTTGGTTCATTCATTTTCTTTTTCCTGCTTGAAATTATAAAATAACAGGTTGCAGTAACTCCCTTCTCACTTTGTCCTCAAATTGAGGTGGACATTCAAACCGCTGCATCAGATTGGATCTCCGGTGCACTTCAGGTGGAGCAATAGAACCCTGGGAAGGCCAACAAAAAAAATCTTAAATCAATCAATTTGTATACATCCGCAGGAGGCATTACATTTAGTCATCAATTGAGTTGTGCTTCTATTAATTTCCATTGAAATGCTTGTTCTGTATTTTCCCTGTTCATTTTTTCTTCTAGGGGTTCCCAAAATATCAATAACTCGGGTGTTTGTCTTTTGTTCTAGCTGTTTGTTGATACAAGGAAATAGCATGGTCTAAATTAAATATGACCATGGTCTTTCTGCAAATTCTTCATGTTGTTGTTGTGGGGGCTTTTCATGTAATATGGTCTTTTGATTTGTTTCAAATTTATGTGAATGTTTCTAGGCCTAAATGAATATTGTTGTTCTTCATATTGCTGTTGTTCATAATTAGAGGCATAGGCAGTAGTAAAAGGCTCAAAGGCCATATAATATGGGCCCCTACCACTTCGGCGGAGCATTGATGACAGCAATCAAAGTATAAGTCGCCAAGTTGGCCTGCATCTATATTTGCTATATTAGTGTCAACCCACTAGCTTCTCACCCAAATCTGTTTTGTACCCATTTTCTTTCAATAAAAAAATATATGGAGTGTGTCTATTCTTTTATTAAAAATTTGAGATATTCCTTTGTATAACAAGTACTTGATTTAATATTGTAAAAATTTTATAGAAGATAATATAAATCATGGTGCATCAGAAGTAAAAAAAAAAAAAAATAGTGGTGAATATATAACTTCATTGTTTTTTTAATTTAAAATTAGTAGAAGGCATTAATTTATTATTAATTAAATATTTTTAGTTTTGTTGAAACATACGGGGATGAAATCACAAAATCCCTTTTATATTTAAAAAAAGATTTATTGTATATTTATACTTCTTGATTGAGTTGATGTTATAAACCAATTAGAATGATAAAAAGGAATTCTTGTTTTACATGATAAATGTACTATTTTGAGGGTAATTTTGTGTTTAATATTAAATATATATATATACAAAATAAAATTTGAACCCAAGCTTCTATAATTTTCAACATAACCAAAGTTGTATCTGTTATTTATATTGATAATTTATAAATATATTTATTAAATAGTTATGTTTTCACCTATAATCTTATATTAATTAAACATATGTAGTAATTATCTGTTTATTTACTTTTAAAAGACTCCAATACTAATGCCAAATAACTATCCTTCAAAATAATATATATAAGTTGTAATTCTTTTTGGACTTACATGGAATTTTTTTAAAAATAAAAATATAATGAGTTAAATTATATATATTAAACTATGGTACATTTCAATGCGAGTAAAAATAAAATTATGTAATAAATATATCAACTAAAATTTTACATAAAAAAATTTCGGTTTTAGAGAAAAAGTAACAAATCTTATTATAATTGAGATTTTTATTTTATAAAGAAATGCCATCATAATATAATTTAATTTGCATATACTTGTCTTTAAATTAGCTCTAATCCTTTATGCTCTTCCCTCTGTTCCAAAAAGTTAAAAACAGCTAAGCACCTTAAAAAGTTCATAAATTACCAGTTACTATATATGTATACCCTACACATTGATCTTCAGTATTCTCAGCAATTCCTAAAACCTAATATATGTGTGTATATATATATATATATATCAACCACCTTAAAATGTATAAATATGAAATATTTTCCCAGAGTTTTAATGTCCCCTTCACCTACAAATGAGAGAGAAAGAGAAAGCTAACACTACATATTATAGAGGAATTCTCTAGAGAGAAGAAGAAGAAGAAGAAGAAGAAGAAACTGATACACAAATATATTCTGGAAGAGTAATATGTGAAATGAATAACCTACATATTTATTTATGGAACATCATCAAGATAGCATTATCCTCGCTGAATATCTGAATTACTAACATTTAGTATTTGATTTTCTCTCATATATTGGACCGATCCTGCATTTTACATATATATTTTTATATATATTTTATGCATATATAATATATTATATTTCAAGAAAATAAATGCTTTTACCTAGCTAAATCCACTCCAAATTATAATATAAGATGTGATGAAATCCGCAATGCCTGTCTAAGGGTCCCAGCTGCTTGAAGGAAGATTAGGGTTTGTCAAATACTGCCCGCTGGATAATGCCGATAAGGACGATGATGATGAAGATGAGGGTATTGATGTGATGATGTTATCAATGTACTCCATCTGGCTTGCCCCCACCTGCATGTCATGTGCATAGTTTGAACCAGCAGGTATTGGGGGGAAACATGAGGATAGCCTGGAGACTAGTGGGTCGATATTGTTTTCTAATGAAACCGATGATGTTTGTGGAATGTTGCACACCATGTTCCCTTCAAGGATTTCACAGAGTTTCGGCACTGTTGGAGGACCCATTAACGGATTGTCGAAAGGTGGATTCATAAGCTTGTCACTTACAAAGTTTTGAGCTGCTTCATTGTTGAAAACTTGGACTTGATGATGTTGATCATCATCTTGATCATGTTGAGGTCCAAAGGGTAATGTCCATGCAGGGTCGAAGGAAGCTGTATTTGAAGGGGGTGGTGGCGGTGGGAGCATTGGTGTCAAGGGGAAATGATGGTGAACCAAATCTGCATGGTGACCGAAACTTTGTAGAACAGGTGCTGTGGGGGAAAGATAAAGCTGGTCTTGTTGAGCAGTGAGGATCAAATTAGGGTTTGCATTTAGAGAGATGAAACCAGCTTCCTCCGTATGGTTTGAGCTATGAACATCAGCGAAAGAAGCCAAAGCTGGGACATGATCATGGGAGATTAGCTTCTTCTTGATACTTGAATTCCAAAAGTTCTTCACTTCATTATCAGTCCTTCCAGGTAGATGCTTCGCTATCTGTGCCCATCTGTTTCAATATTTTTTTAAAAGAAGGCAATGATTATTACAATGATTATGAGTCAACAAACTTCCATAATAATGAAAAAAACATTGAAGAACCTGTTGCCTAGAATACTATGGAGTTCAATGATGAGAGCTGCTTCTTGTGGTGAGAAACTCCCACGTTTCAAATCAGGTCTTAAGTAATTTATCCATCTTAATCTGCAGCTCTTTCCACATCTTTGCAGGCCTGTATCATTCAAAATTAACAACAACAACAAAAAAGAACAGCAACAAGGAATCAAATGTAGTTGGTATTTGAAGTTATATAGTCTGCAAAAAAACAAAGGGTTAGAAAAAAAAAACTAGTGCAATTTAGATTGTAAAACAAAGAAAAAAAAAGGTTATGATTATCGTTTATTATGAATAAAGAAACCTGCAAGTTTAGGGACTGAACTCCAGCAACCATGGCCATAGGTTGTAATATAGTTGATCAGTTTCTCATCTTCCTCTGGTGACCATAGTCCTCTCTTCACCTTCTGCTTGTTGCAACAAGAATGGTGCCCCATTTTTTTTTTCTTTTCTCTCTAGAGAATTTGATTATCTTAAAAGAGAGAGAGAGAGAGATTCTATATGGTGAAAAATAAAGACGAGAGACCAAAAGCCCTAGAAATTTGATTACAAGTAAATGTGAGAAAAAAATTAACTTTGAAGGGAACTGATAAGAAAAGTACAGTGAGGGAGGGGGGGGTGAATTTAATGTAGGGACTGTACCAATGGTGGCCCAGTTAGGGTTTGTGGGCAAAAGGCTAAAAACTGCAGTATGAACCTGTAAGAGTTGTATGGCTTATAATGGGATCCTCCTTACCATGGGGGTACCCAGTACGCGTGGCACACATGCAGTTTGATGGGACCCAATGTTTGGACTTATCGACTTAATGTAAGAATCAAACTTGTTGAAATATATATACATTGGCTGATGAAAATTATTCTGACATTCTGACCTTCCAATCCCATACTATGGTTTTTCAAAATATTCAACTCTCTCATCACTGGGAGTTTTGTTTTAATAATGAGGTCACCTGATCTGACGGTTGTGATTGTATCAACATGTTTTTCTTGATGTGATCTTTTGTGGGTCACCATTGGATCACTGAAACAGTAAACAGAAAACCACCTTCCCCATCTATAAAGGTAAAAATAAAATTTTATGGATTGACAGCAAGGTTTGTAAAACTGTCCCACCATAGATGCTTTGTTAGTGTCTGCTAAAAATGGATTTTAACTGTTTGAAAAATTGATAGTATCATTTCACATTCAATTGGTTATTATTACCATTTTACTCCTTTCTTCTATACATGACTTAACTTTTGCATGTAATCAACCACCACATTCAAAGCCATGCAAAGTTTAATACTCAGTTTCATATCTAATTAAACAATTCATTGTTGCTGCATGCTACCTACCTAAGCTTGCTTCAACTTCAAAATCTCACTGCTTTCTAAATTATCATCATTAAAGGACTCCTACTTTTTTTTTTAATTAATTAAAAGTCTGGTCAGTCAATGTCTAGACGATTCTTTAGTCATTATTTAATGATGCATGGACAGCACATAGTACTGCTATTTATCAGTTACTTATCACGTTTAAAATGGTGAAAAGAATCTCGAAATGAAAGCCAAATTGTTGATTGGCATCTAAGCAATGGAAGAGAGCCAAAATTTGATCAATTTATCTTTGATGCATTAATAAATTAATAAATTATGATTACAACTTCATTGTACGACATATTGTAGTTTCGAATATGAACAATAAAATAAATAAAAATATATTTACAAACTTATAAATTCTTTATTTATATCAATATTGAGCTTAAAAATTAATGCAAATCTCTAGCTTCTGTTGGATCTCGGACAAGATTGGCCACCTTACCATGAAAAATGTAAACATAAATTCAAAAGTAGATGCTTAAATCAAATTTACTGTTTTTGTTTTTTGTTTTTTACCTAAATTATTAATTTTCATTGGTGGGTCATATATACATACCCAAAGTGAGGTTAATTAGAATATATATATCACTCGAGAATGATTGGATGATATTATAAGGAAATAGCTTCTTGTTTCTTCGAAAGAGTGTGTCCTTAAGACAGGGATTAAATCAAGACAAAACCTAAAATACTTATCATATATCATTAAAGAGAAGACACGTATGATCATGGTTTTGATATGATAGAAGTGGGTCACCTAGTACAAATGCATGCTGTTCTTTCCAATTTCCACATTAAAAGCCGAATATTTTTCTAGGATGAAGAAATCATTATATCAATCTTTCCCATTCATTATATTATAGGTTTTTCGAATATTTTAGTTTTTGTGTTATAAAAGTAAATAGATAAAATTATAAATTTGAATAAAGTTACGTTGAAAAATGCAAAATTGTCATTTTTTAAAAAAAAAGCAACGGATTTACAAATAATATAAGTAAAAAATAATATATTAAAAAATGTGGTATTAAAATAAAAAAATCATTTATGTTATTACTATATATATATATTGAAAAATGTTTTTTTTTACAAACTTATAAAATGTATCTTAGATTTTTATTTCATCAATAATAAACTCTATTGACTATCTTACGAAGTTAGCAGTGTTATGTAGATGGAGAATAGTAATTAATGTGAATAAAAACAAAAGGCTAAATGATATTGACAACATCAAAATTGATTACTTGTAACCCTTTCCAACTAAAATCCAACTTCTTACAAACATTCAATCAAAATGTTGGAATTAAATCATTTATTTATATTGGAATGTCTTCTTTCAACCCTACCCTTTCATTCTCTAGTATTTTAGGTTGGAAATATACTACTCTAAACAAAGTTGTTAGAACTTATAGGAAATCAAATTAAGTGTAAATAAATAAAGCAATCATTCTACCATGGAAGGACCATAACTTTAGAAGCGATTTAGCCTTGATCAGTGTCATCGGAAATGAACCTCGCCTCCAAGGTTAACACATTAATACTTCTAAATTCAGAGGAAGATGGAACTCAAAAGGATTGCTCTTCTTGTAAAAGCCGAGAAATAAACTGAAAGAAACTCGAGTAAACCACACTAAGTTCAATTCTCAAGAAAGATTGGAAGGGTCATAGATGGCCCCGCTTAAAACCCAAACTCCCAGATAGAATATTGCAATAATGTAATTTAGTAAAACACCGGAATTTTAGAGAAAAGAGAGAAATGAATGAATTTTCTTGTTTTTCTGTGTTGTGAAAAATGAGTAGAATAGCTTACTATTTAATATATTGATGTTTGAAGGGACAAAATGATAAAATGGCAGTGTCAATTTTTAAAAATAATTTAAGAAGACTTGATTATTTATTTGTTATAGTCAAAAAGTAGATAATTGATTTGAATGAAAAAGAACAAATGAGCTTGCTTTATGTTGTGATAATTATTCATCTAATTGATTCATTGCAAAATGTGATGTTTAGGAAGCAAATGATTTACGATACTTCTATGTCCATAATTTGCGGGCTACAGGCTTAATTTACCATTATTGTTACACTTAAAAAATATTTTTAAAAAGTTTCATTTAGAATAAATGTTTTTGAAAATGTTGTGAAAAATATAATTTTTAAACAATTAATATACATTATTTGTAAATTTTAATTTGAATAATATAAATATTTTGGATATTAAAGTCACATACAAACATAATAATAAAACATCTATAATATATATAAGCATAAGTTTTGATATTTTTCTTATTCATCAATATACATTTTTTTCATTTAAATATTTTAGTTTTATCAGGTATATAAAATAAGAATTTTGGTTTTTTTAAAAAAAAATTCTAAATAAATTTATATAATAATAAATAAAAAAATTTAAAATCTATATTCAATTACTTTATCTTCAAAATATTATTTTTCAGTAGCTAGAAAAGAAAAAAATAAAAGATTATTTTACTTTAATTAAATTAACAAATTTTAGGCATAAATTTTACTTTAATTAAAGAGACACGTATTAAATTTTTTAAAGTTGTTTATGGAATAAAAATACACACTGTAACTCTTTATTTATTTGATTAGGCATAGATCGCATGTGTTTTTAATGTAACCAACTCAAATATCTTGGAAAATCAATTTTTCATTTTCCTCAAAACCTTTTATTTTTTCTCCGATCTACATCAATCAGGCCAAAATAAAGTTGTTATATATATATATATATATATATTTTCTTTTCAAAAAATATATATTTTATTTAAAGATTAATTATCACGCTTATACTTTCTACTAAACGAGGGTGAGGCAATTAAAAAGATGAACTTTCTTGTCTTTCCTCCTTAGTAAAGTTCATCATGGAAAAGAATACCCCCCATATCAAAAAGTTTGGGAAAAAAAACATATGAAAAAGTAGAGGCTTATATATATAATATAATTATAACTATGATTAAACATTTAATTTTTCCATTTTAATTAAAAAATTATTAATATTTAACAAATTTATTTGTTATATGTCATAATCAAATATACATAAAATTTTATTAGTAAGGACTCGAGTTATAGTTAACTGAGAACAAATAAAAATCATTCGCTGTTGTGTATTAAATATTATTACTAAGTTAGTTTCACTCATCAATCATGTCAGAGTTCAGTTAGGAAATTACTTTAATGTTCCTTTATGTTTAAAGCACATAATATTATTATTTTTAAAAGACCAATAAAAATATGTATATAATGGGATTCGAATCCATGCCAATTGAGTTAACAAAACCTTAAATTTACTACCCAACCAAAGTTTTATTTTAATTATATACATTTTATCACCTCTATCAATTGTATATATATAATAATGTTATTTTTAAACACAAATGTGGCTTATGTGTGATAGAGTTTTAGTATATTTTGTTATATTTTCCTTAATATAAAAAATAAAAAAATTACATTATTATTTTTATGTTAAAATAAACACTCGAATCTCAAAATAAAAATAGATGTATATATTATTAAATATTGGCATACGAGGATAATATACATATACATATATGTATGTACTTAGATGAAAACAATAAATTACGTGTTAAATGTATACAATGATTAATTCATAATTATGATTCCTCTTAGGAGAAAGTCCCAACCACATCTCCCAAGCTTTCTTTTCTTTCATCAACTGGTATATTTCTCCATCTCCCTGCTTGCAATGCAAGTTATATACATACACACACATATATACAATTACATGCATATATGGGAAAAAGTAGATACGCCCTTTCCATCCTGTGAAAAAGTGAGAAACCCTAACATCTTAAAATTAATCACATTTCTTGGAGTGGTATAAAATCTAAACTACATTTAGCAAGACTAAAATATGGGGGTCTATTTATATCCACGGTAAAAATGTGGATTTGTTTAATTAGCTTAAAATAGATTAATCCAAAATAGTGTCATATTTTATTGCCCCATTTGATGAATGGCGTCCAAAATTAGCTGAATGTCAACTTTAAGCTAAATTGCTCTCCTTTAGACCAACATTTCAGCCACTATATAATGATAGAGGGTGTATTTATACTAAATTTGTTACCATCTTTCAATGGTTAACTTAATCCAACTTTATTACGAATTTGGGTACAAATACTAGGGCCATAATCTTAATTAGTTACAGATTTCTTTTTAGTTCATTATTAGTATTTTTTATGATATAATATGCTGAGATGTCAACATTTGGGTTTAATTCTAATGATTTTATTACTGAAAGTAACGGCTTATCTAACATTAATCATTTAGGATGAGTGTAAACATGTTTCACAACTAGGAATAGACAAAGCAGTTCATGGAACACTATGGATTCATACAAAATAACCCCCTAATTTGCATCTAATTTCATACCTCGTGGACATTACAGTTTACTAACCTCGTACGTAGTTATTTTCAAGATTTGAACTTAATATTTTTCTTTGAGTGTATAAAATCTCTTATCGTTGCACCCAATTCTTCACTTTTTTTGATAACGGAGATGTGTCTGCTCTATTATAACGTCAATTTTGACGAAAGCAAAATTGTGTTTATTTTGATATGTTTAGTATAGAAGATAAGAAAAATAGAAGAAAAGAAAAATGTTTGTAATGAAGTTGTAAATAGATATGTTTAAAGAGTAAATCTTTCTTGGTTTGGATTATTTTATTATTAATATAAATTTAAGTTTAATTATAAAAATATATTGAAATAGCAAAAAAAAACTTTGTCGGCCAAACTTAGGTTCTAATTGTAGATAAAATTATTAATTTAAAATAGAACGAGTTCAAAGAGAGTGTTTTGGTCCCATGTTTAGAAGGATTGAATATGAAATGAAGGTGCAAAATCTACTTATTTTCTTTTCTCTCCTATTTTCTTTTTTGCCAAACAAGGGAAAGTGTTGAAAGAAATAAATTCACCTTCCATCCTCTTTTCTTCTTATTTTCTCTCTTACCAATCAAAGAATTGTAAATATGAATATATATATATATATATATAAACCCAACAATACAGGTAAAAGTATCATAGAGACCCCTAGGAGTTAAGTTGCATTTTATCCCCTCTACTAAGAAAATGGTAAATTAGTTCTTGTACATTAGACCAGAGAGCAAATTAGTTCTTCTGTTAAAAATTTTAAAATTGTTCCATGTACTATAGTATGAGGTACATGTGGCACATCACATGTCGCTATCTAATTATTTCGTCAACCATACTAGTTTTTAATAATACAAGTGGATGAAATTTTAACAAAATGGGACAATTTGTTCTTTAATCTAATATACATGAATTAATTTATCTATTTTTTTAGTAGAGGAAATAAATACAATCTGACTACTAGTACAACAACCATCATATTACTTTTACCCAATAATACATTACCTTTATTTAAGATGAATATATAATATGGACTGATCCTTAAAATTTTAAGGATTATATTGAAAATTTGACAAACAAGATGGCTTAGCCATTGGATATAATAATGCAATTTTGCATTGTCATGATATATTTAATTTTACACTAATAAAATAGAAAAAAAAGGGGTAAATTTTGTTATCAGTTCTCTTTCTCCAATTATTCTAAAATCATTTTCTCTTTACAAATTTACATTCTCAAACACACACAAAAAAATCCCAACCCATAGAAATTAGTTAAAAAGTAAGAAAAAAAATGACAATATCTCATTGCAATCACAAATATAAAAAAAACTTTATATATATATATGAAAGGAAGAAGATTGAAAGGGTAAAAGGGGTGAAAGCAAATGCTTTATTGGGAGACAATATTCTATTGGTACCAATATATCCAAATGGTGTAAGTATTATAGCCATGGGAGTGTTGAATATCAAATAGCATAGAAAAGAAATACAATTTAGGGTTTGCTTATGAAAGAAAAAGATAAAAAAGGAATTAAGAATGGAATGCTTGTGATGGAAGAAATAGGACCAAACAAGATTCTTTGGTTTTTATTGATGCACATGCAACAATTAATACCCTTAGCCTCATTTGCTTTATTTGTTGAGCCATCAGAGGCAACCCATCAAATAACCAAAGTACACTTCAAACTATGACTCTCTAATTCTTTGTCCTTTCTTTCAAGTGAAATGATTTTGGTATGGGTCTTTTTCATTCCTTTCTCTCTCTCTTTTTATAATTAATTTTTTCATTAAATAATACTCCTACTAGCAATATTTTAATGACACTTAATTTAGAAAAAAAAAATGGGAATTTTAGAGAGGCATTACTATGTAATATCCTTTTCCATGCTAAAAATGCCCCAAAGCTATGAGAAAAGGACTGTAGATTTTTACAGTAAATTATAAACTTCTCAACTAAATTTAACTCTTCCTCTTTGTTCTATTCATTTTCTCTTTTCACTCATAAAATTAAATGATCTTCAAATGGACTAAGATTACTCTATAAATAGGTAGAAGAAGATTCTAAATGAAATAAAATGAAAAGGGATTTTCCCCTCTTAATTTCTTCATAAATAACAACTTGATTAGTATTATATAAAGAGTTTTCAAATGTCAAAAAGATTTTTCCTTTATCATTAAAAGGAATCTCTTTTACTCCTATCTAAAAGCTAAGAATATGATATTTAATACATCAATACTAGGCAAATCAATAAATTTGGCCCACACCAAGTAGTATATATTCCTTTTTTTATTTGGGTAACTAATTTTTTTTAATTTATTGAACCTTCATTTCATTCATGCATTGTAAAAAAATCTTAATATGAATACGTTAACAGATTATATTTATATAAAACAAATTACTACTGTGTGCTACATTTATATAAATATATGAATTATTAAATTTAATTTTTTTTGGCTTCCTGTTACATTTGAGTTGGAA
The DNA here is from genome assembly GCF_007990345.1 of Gossypium hirsutum. Taxonomy (NCBI): domain Eukaryota; kingdom Viridiplantae; phylum Streptophyta; class Magnoliopsida; order Malvales; family Malvaceae; genus Gossypium; species Gossypium hirsutum. The sequence goes on along the minus strand of NC_053446.1, from coordinate 5,815,270 downwards.
ACACACATCATACTTACTTAAGATCAAATCGACTCGAAATATAAATCTAAAATTTAGTCCAAACCCATCCATATTTGTAAATGATTAACTTAAGGATCTATTTTAAGTTCACCCATTTTTAATTTTTTAATGAAAATTGCTTTCTTTTGAATTTAATATGTTTTCTCTTTTATTAAAGTTTTAAATTAGACAATTTAATTTATTTTTACAATTACATTTATCATACTATTTTTACAATTACATTTTTATAATATAAATTTAATGTTTATGTGAATAAATTACATACCATATAAAAAAATATAATTAAAAATAATAATCGAGCTTAGGCCTAGAATGTTGGAGTCCAAATTTATATTTTAAAACACAATGATTTTCCAATATCAAACCAAATTTAAACATTAAACAGATAACCCAATAGTGAAATTTATAACATAGCATTCCACTTTATACAAAATAGATGGAGTGAGTAAGATATGTATTAGAAAATTGTGGACCCAGAAAAGTAGTGAAAACAAATTATGCAAATGTAACCCAATTCTGCAAGAAAGTAGGAAGCCTATTAAAACCCTACTAGTCCCCACACTGCTTTCCTTCTCTTCATGGCAATCCCCTCATGAAAGAAACTTCACTTGTTTCCTCAAAATTTAAGAAAGCTAATTTCCCATTGCTTTTTCTTTTGATTTTTCTATGTATTTGGTGGCGATTTAAAATTATTTCAAAATCACTTCTTTTCTTAGTCTTTTCCCTTTTATTTGTTCGGAAGATTTAGTCACAATTTAAATTATTTTGATATTCTAATTTAAGAATAAACAACAACAATTCAAAAGTTTGAATCAACTCAAATTCGGTCTAAGATTGTACTGCCATCACATTGAGAATTTTTTATATATTAACTTGGCATTTAAGTAAATAAATAATATAGGTATAAAATACAAAAAATCGATATTATTATTGTTGTTGTTGTAATTATATAAAACATGACACGTAAGACGACCAAGTTAAACTAGGTTAACCCATGTAGGAAATGATAATTTGAGTATAGAGAAATATATATATATATATTGGTAATCAAACTTTAAATTTATAGATTGCCATCTTTAATTATAGAGAACACGATTGTTGACTGAAATATGTTAAATCGGCCAATGAATTTCTAAAAATAGTTTATAATGATATTGCTTAGAAAATGGAGTAGGCAATTCATGGTAACTAAATGAGGGAAAAGGAAGAGATGGCGATGATGTGCGTGGTCCTTTTCTAAATAAGCGTGACTAACGGGACCATGGTTTCCACATTTATATTCACCTTTACCACCTAATATTGGGGTTTTGTTTACATGATCACCGTCTTTTCTGCTTATTCTCTAGCAGGGAACTATTATTTTTTTCTGATTACAAAAATAAAGGTTTGCTTTTTCTTTAGTTTGATTTGATTACACCCTGAATCAATTTTGTGTTTATCGGAAAATGATTTCAAAAAGGAGAGGCTTAATACATGAGAAATGAAATCAAACTCTTTTAGCTTTTCAGGTTTGTTAGAACTTTCCAACATTTCTCCGAGCTGATTGCTTTTGGGAGCTAACTTAAAGTGTTTGGTTTCCGCATGCAAGGACACAAATCCCACATTGATGGCTTCTGTTTCCCCATAAACGCAAACTTTAAACTATTGATAAGATGCTACTTACTTAAACTTGTTTCTATTACAATTGAATTTAAATACAAATATATTATGACACATTGATAACGTTAAAAGTATTGTCTTCTTTGAATGTTATTGTAGAATTGATAAATTTTTAAAAATTTTATCAAAGAACCCAAAATAACTTTTATATATAGTCAAATATTGAATTCGTTAAGAAAAAATCAATTTAGAAATTTGTTTATTGTATTTGTTTTCGCAATTACAAAATGTATACAAAGTAGTGAATAAGAACATGGTTGTGAGGTGGTGGCTTCCAAAGGGAACTACAATGGCATATGGACCCTTAAAGGTCCATTGAGATCACTATGCTGGACACACATATTCAATTTTGGGTCTAATTGTGAAGCCATTTTTTGTTTGAATCAGATTGTGTGATAGGTGTAAATGGGGGTAGAAATATTGGGCTTTTATTATTAGTGAAGCTTAATTTCAAGCGGCCATTAAGGGCATGTAGCGCAGTTAAAATGACCCAGTTCAGTGTTTCAATTGTTAATCTGATCCTTCCTCGTCACAATTAGCAACAGTCAAGGACGCATTTGCATAAGTTGATAAACATAAAGTTGCTAAACTCGAAGTTGACATTTCCTGTTTCAAATATTGTCAATATCAAAATGTCTGAACCTAAACATCATCCAACACAGACTCCCTCAGGTACTATATGATCTGCTCTTAATTTCTTCTTTTAATTGAATTTGTTATGCCTGATTGTTGGACTTTCCTAAGATTTTGTGTAAATTTTTACTTTTTCTTTATCTGTAAAGGTTCACCCTTTTTGTATAAAAATTGGTTTTTTTTTTTTTGGGGAGGGGGGGGGGTTGGGAAATCGTAGCTTTCTAGGTTCTTCTAATAATCTGTGTAGCTATAAATTCTTTCCTGGGATGTATTGATATTATTAAGAAATGAACTCTTTGTTGGTACCAATTCCCAATAGAGTAAATGGAGTCTCAATTAGTTTCTTTTATGATTTTGGGTTTGTTCATTCTAGCTTTGTGGGTGATTTAACTGACAATTTTACTGGTTTTTTCTTTTTAATGTTATACTTTGATATGGAAGAGAAAGATGTTAAAGCACCTAACATAATTGAGAGAGGTAAGGAAGAAATTGAGGCACTATTCCACCATGATAAAAAACCACACCATCACAAAGAAACACATGGAAGGAGCGATGATATCGACGAGGACACCGCTGTTGATGATGTTAAAGGCCCTAACGTGTTTGAAAGAGTGAAAGAAGAAGTGGAGGCCATTGTTGGAGCAATTCATCCCAAGAAAGAATCTAAAGGACCGTGAGTCACCTTCATCGATGCAAGGTGGGTTTAGAATTCTGATTCGAGGATCATATCGAATAATTTAGGTTTATAATCTCAGTATGATGTTTAATTTGCTCATTCAACTATGAAAGCATTCTAGAATTTGATTCTTGTGTTTGACAAGTAGCTTGTCTTTGTCTGATTTTCTTTACATCTGTCCCTCTGCTTTATGTTTGGAATTCTTTATCTTAATGTTGCTCGATTGTTCTTTGACAAAGTCCATTGAATACAAAGCGTCTATTATCTAAGTAAAAGATTGCATATTTAGTTGAAACCTTAACAAGTTTCTCCAACTCCCAAACCTAAACAGCATATGAACTTGTAAAAGTCGCATAAGAGCTGATTTTACCTGCGATAAACTCATGAATCATAAGTGTGGCTATCCTTGTGCTAGAGTTTTTAATAAAATGCATATGTTACTCGCATATGGAAGATTGGAAATAAAATACCAGTGATATTTGGTCTTTCGGCCAATCCTTTGTTTGCTTATTGTTGCATCTACATTCACATGAGGACTTCTATTCAGTATTAAAGATCTGCAATTTTTATATTGTTGAAAAAAACACTTTTTATGGATGATAGTTTGAGTCAAGTCCCTGGTCCCTAGCCTATCACTTGAGAAAATTTTATACAGAAGCTCATAGAAAATATTAGCCAGCAGTAGAGCCTACATCAGCTAGAATGGTGCAGTGAGTGGTGCAATCGAGATTTCCTTGTTTCTAGCTTTGATTCGCTGGCTCAGTTTCGTAACTATCACCTCAAAGTCTAATAATATACAGATATGTCATTGAATGAAATATCATGGCTTTGCATGTTCACCATTAGATGAATTTAGAAAAGCTTGGAATCAGATGGTGATTCCCCCGCCCCCAAGTTATAATTTCTTAACCAACTCTTAATTCAAAAATTGGTGCAGCCCTGAGTGCCTCAGACGGTGATGCTTTTCTTACATAAATAGCACTCTGCAGCTGAGTTTTCCTACCCTTAACAGGAGTGAAACCATCAGAGTTTAAAAGACACTGCAGTCTATGCAACATGGATTCCAATATCATGATTTTGAATATAATGAATGCTATCAAATCATAAATATCAACCATATCTTCTAGTCCTAGGCCTGAAAGAGTACCATATTATTGGATTGATTTGAAGGGAAGCTTGGGCAAGACTGTAACAGGAGGTCAAGAGGCTAGAAAGGTCAAAGGGGATTGAAACAGTCAATCAGAAAGGACAGTGTAGTGGAATTGCGGCCAAGTTTTAAACCCATCATGTATGACACAGTAAAAGCGAAGCAAAACCTCCATTGCCAATGACCAAGAAAAATACCAGAGATTTTTTACCTTTGGCTTCTTTTACTTTGGGAAATGAGATTTTTTGTTTGCCAGGCTTTTTAGCACCACTTTATATGTTCCAACAGTCGTGCATGGCCTCTACCTCCCTTCATCTCTCCAATATTGACCATCATGGTTACTCTCAGTCAACATCCATCATTTTTGAGGTTTTGAAGAAATGGAAGCAAGCTTGTTTTGGTTTCTGTTGGCTCTTCAAATAGTAGTAACCTGGAGTTGTGCAAAAAGCAGGCATTTAACACCAAACTATGGCTTTGGAGCTAATCAACCAGGTTTGCCAATCATCACCAGAAAAAGGGGTCCACTCTTTTATCTTTCAATAATTATGTGTATTAAGTTTTACCTTACTAATCACAGGCCAGAATCCAGAGTCTTTGCAAGTTCCCTTGGGGCCAAGTTCAAGCTCAAAAGAAGTCTTTTCACAGAGTTACAAAAGCAAGCAAGGACAGGGTAACATAAATGGAGAAACTTATGTTGAAGCGGAGACCAGCAGACTGGGCACAGGCTCAGGCCGTCCGAGCTGTGAACACAAATGCTATGGTTGCACTCCATGTGAAGCCATTCAAGTGCCTACGACTCCAGGCAACCACAGCCATGTGAGCCTGCAGTCCGCAAATTATGAGCCTGAGAGTTGGAAATGCAAGTGTGGTCCTACGTTTTATAGCCCATGACTTGCTTTAAAGCTTTTATATTACAAGCTGTTGAATGTTCAGAGTTGCACCATATTCTCTGATTTCAGGCTTTTTTATGTTTTTGTTTCTGTTTCTGAGAAGTATTCGTAGCACTCCAATGAATATCTACAATGATTTTCGAGATACATAAGCAGACTTCGAACATATATATATCGGATTTACACATCCAATACTTACATTTGCATCAAAACAAAAGACAAGTTAGAATAATGATGGAGGAATTGTCTAAAACCTTCTGACTAAATGTTTTGAAGGAAATTATTTATATGGATGGTAATAGGGTGAGGTAACTTTTTGCTCACCTCAATCTCAACCTATTTTTTATACTATTCTAAATTCAATTTTTATTTAAAATTTTAATATCCAAACTTGATTTCGATAAAAAAATATCCACTAATTGCTATTCACAAAATCGATTATAAAAAAGAAGAAGAAAATATTAAATTATTTTTATATTATATTAATTTTTAAATAATTAAATAAAATAAATATTATGAAATCTTGTAAATATTAAAACTATGTAACCTAAATATATTTTAAAATAGTTAAAATTAGAACATATAAATTAATTAATATAAAAAAAAAGTTGGAGGACTATAAAGGTTTATCAGTTGGGCCTAACCAGGTTTGGACTATGCGCTTGCCAAGCTTACCAACTCAATCGATATGGCGGCTATGTCACACCATCCCAAGTCTCTTCATTTTTCTCATTATCGCTCGAGAATTGGACATAAAGTTAGGACAAGTTTAGCAAGTTGCAGGTCCCATTAACATATATAAACAACTAACAACACTTTGTTTTTAAACATATTAATGAAGTGTGTTAGTGGGGTCAATTAAGCATTCAATTGAAGTAGCTTCTTGTCTTGTCTATTGAGGATTGAAGTTGCAGCATCCATCCACCGAATTAAAAAATAGCGTCTTTTCTTCTAATTTTTTAAGTGAATTATTTCAAAAAAAGGTAAAGTCCTAACAAAGCAACACACGAGGTTGAATCTTTTCTTGTATTTGGTTTTTCATTGTATTGTGCTTTGATATCATTTCCGTGTTACTAAATTTTTTTTATAAAATTAATAATAAACAATACCTAATTAAAATTAATTTGAAATTACATATATTTCATATGTGTGGGCGTGTACAAAAGTCGAGTCAAATCAATCAAATTGAACGGTTTTAATTTGTCCTAGTAGGTTTTAGTCTATTCAATTATAAAATGGATAAGTTAAATCGGTTTCAACTTTAAAAAAATTAAAAAAATGAATTAACTAACTTTGAATATATATTAAATTTATATTATATATATTATCCAAAAAATAAACCTAGTTGATAAAATAAAACCCAAAATACTAAACCGAACTCAAAATTCTTTACCCATTCACATAGAACAACTCTACCACCTTATTTCAATCAAGTTAAGTTAACCTGTTACTATTTGTTAGAATAAAAAGATAATTACAGATCTAATGATTTTAACTAATGATTTTGTTGGGATCAACTCATATAAACAAAAAAATAGAAAATGTAGAGAAGAATGAACACAAATTTTACATTGAAAACTCATTTGAAGAGGATAAAAACCACGGGCAAAGGAGACATTCTCGACTTAACATTAATGAGTAAACAAAACAAGAGTACAATGAGAATACAAAGCTCACACCTAAAGCTCTCACATAAAGGGTTTCACAAAATTCTCTCAAACTCTCACCAAAACTCCATATACGAATACATTGTGTTGCCCTCAAAGAAAAGTCTTTGATGATTGGCGTGTCTAAAATAAGGTTACAAAGGCCTTTTAAATAGGCTCAATACTAAGGGCTAAAATGACTAAAATAACCCTGAAGTAATCAGAGTCTAATTGGGAGAAGAAGTCCTATTGAGTTGTACAAAATGTGGTTGCATAACATCAAGAATCGTCCTGACGTCGTGACGTACCAAATTTTCTCGTCGCGACATCATATCCATGTCCATTATCAAAAACCCTCAAGTCGTTTTGATGTCAAGCACCTCATCATCCCAACGCCGGACCTATTTTGGCCTTTTTTATTGCTCATCAGCTCTCGTCTAAGGTGTTTGCAACGTGTCCAACAAACGTGAGGCACACCCTACAAATCTCCATATTGACTCGTATTTATCACGCCTCTTTTTTCATGCCCCGTCACGAGCCTAACTCAAATTTTACAGAATGTTAACCAAGTCTAAACCATGCTAAAACTTGGAAACTAAAAGACTCTTAGCCTTCAAATTAAAGTTGTATAATGCAACAAGGGCCAACAATACCTAAACAAGAGAAAAACCATCAACTTTCTCCACCTGACTGTAACCCTCTACGAACTATTCGAGTTCTAAAGACCAAAAGGGGATGAGATTCTTCGCTAAATTAGACACATACCTAACATCTAACACGACTCCACCTTCAATCGAATTATATGTGGAAAATAATGAATCGTCACCCTCATTCTCGGCCACATCAGCTACCTTCGTAATTATCTGAAACTATCATAAGCTTAAATTTGTGATCTTGTCGAACTTTTCGATATTTAAATTCATTGTTGTGCCACCGAATGAGTTCATCTAAAAAAGTTGAACCAAGCTATGATACCAATTTTGTTGGGGATCAACCTATATAAACAATAAAATATAAAAGGTAGAGAAGAACGAGCACAAATTTTATGTGGAAAACTCCTCTAAAGAGGATAAAAACCACGAGCAAATGAGACATTGACTTAACATTAATGGAGTAAACAAAACGAGAGTACAATGAGAGTACAAAGCTCAAACCCCGAATACAAAGCTCACATCCAAAACTCACACAAAAGAGGTTTTACAAAATTCTCTCAAACTCTCACCAAAACTCAATATGCGACTACATTTTGTTGCCCTCAAAGAATATCCCTTACTGATTGGTGTGTCCAAATCAGGGTTACAAAAGTCCTTTAAATAATCCCAATACTAAGGGCTAAAATAACTAAAATAACCCTAAAGTAATCCAACTCAAACTAAGAGAGGAAGTCTTGTTGAGATATACAAAACGTGCCTGCATAACATCAGGAATCAGCATGACGTCGTGATGTGCCGACTTTCCTCGTCACGACTTCGTCGCCATGTCCATTTCCAAAAACCATTGAGTCGTCCCGACCTTAAGCCTGTTTTAGCCTTTTTTTAGTTTTTCGTCGATTCTCGTCTAAAATGATTGCAATTTGTCCTATAAATGCGAGGTACACCCTATAAATCTCCACATTTACTCATATTTATCACGCCTCCATTTTCATGCCCCATCAAGAGTCTAATTCGAATTTTGTATATTGTTAACCAAGTCTAAACCATGCTAGAACTTGGAAACTGAAAGACTCATAGTCTTCAAATCAAAGTTGTATAATGCAACAATGGCTAGTAATACCTAAACAGGAGAGAAACGATAAACTCTCTCCACCTGGCTGTAACCCTCTGCGACCAACCTTGCCTCAAATACTTTACGAACAATTCAAGTTCTAAAGACCAAAAAGGGATGAGATTCTTCGATAAATCAGGCACATACCTAACATCTAACACGACTCCACTTTCAACTGAATTATATATGGAAAACAATGAATCATCACCCTTGTTCTTGGCCACATCAACTACCTCCGTAATTATCTGAAACTATTAGAAACTTAAATTTGTGTAAAACTTTTCGATATTTAAATTCACTATTGTGCCACCGAACGAGTCAATCTGCGAAAGTTGAACCAAGTTTTGATACCAATTTTTTGGAGATTGACCCGTATAAACAACGGAACAGAAAAGGTAGAGAAGAACGAACACAAATTTTATGTGGAAAACTCATTTAAAGAGGATAAAAACCAAGAGCGAAGGAGGCATCGACTGAACATTAATAGAGTAACCAAAACGAGAGTACAATTAGAATACAAAGCTCAAACCCTGAATACAAAGCTCACATCCAAAACTCACACAAAAGGGGTTTCACAAAATTTTCTCAAACTCTCACAAAAACTCTATATGCGACTACATTTTGTCGCCCTTAAAGAAAATCCCTTACTGATTGGCGTGTCCAAATTAGGGCTACAAAGGTCCTTTAAATAGGCTTAATACTAAGGGTTAAAGCGACTAAAATAACCCTAACGCAATCCAACTCAAATTGGGAGAAAACGTCTTTTTAAGATATACAAAATGTGTCTGTATAACATCAAGAATTAGTGTGATACCGTAACGTGCCGACTTTCCTCGTCACAACTTCGTCGCTATGTCCATTTCCAAAAACCATCGCGTCGTCCCAACATCGAACCTATTTATCCCTTCTTCACTTTTTCGTCAATTCTCGTCTAAGGTAATTGCAACGTGTCCGATAAATATGAGGCACACCCCATAAATCTCAACCTTGACTCCTATCTATCATGCCTTCTTTTTCATGCCCCATCATAAGTCTAACTTAAATTTTACAGAATGTTAACCAAGTTTAAACCGTGCTCAAACCTAGAAATTGAAATACTCATAATATTTAAATCAATATTTTATAATGCAATAAGGGCCAGTTATACCCGAATAGGAGAGAAACCATCAACTTAATAAGGGCTAGTTATACCCGAATAGGAGAGAAACCATCAACTTTCTCCACTTGACTGTAACAATCTGTGACCAACCTTGCATCAAACACTCTACGAACCATTCAAGTCCTAAAGACTAAAAAAAGGATAAGATTCTTCTCTAAATCAGACACATGATTGACATCTGACACAACTCCACCTTTAATTGCATTATATATGGAGAACATCGAATCATCACTCTCTTTCTCGGCCACACTAGCTACCTCCATAATTATTTGAAATTGTAAAAATTGAAATTTGTGGTCTCGTCGAACTACTCGATGTCCAAATTAATTGTTGTGTCACTGAATGAGTCGATCTACGAAAGTTAAACTAAGCTCTGATACAAATTTTTTGGAGATCAAACCTTATAAACAACAAAATAGAAAAGGTAGAGAATAACTAATACAAGTTTTACGTGAAAACCACGAGAAAAGGAGGCATCGACTTAACATTAATGGAGTAAACAAAACGAGAGTACAATGCGAATACAAAGCTTACACCCAAAGCTCTCATAAAAAAGGTTTCACAAAATTCTTTCAAACTCTCACCAAAACTCCATATACGACTACATCTTTTTGCCCTCAAAGAAAAACCCTTTCTGATTGATGTGTTTAAATTAGGGTTACAAAGATCCTTTAAATAAGCTCAATACTATGGGCTAAAATGACTAAAATAACCTTGAAGTAATTATAGTCCAATTGGGAGAAGAAGTCTTGTTAAGCAGTACAAAATGCGGTTGCATAACATTAGGAATCGTCGTGATGTGTCGACTTTCCTCGTCACGATGTTATTACCACGTCCATTACCAAAAACCATCACATCATCTTGACATCGAGCCTGTTTTGGCACTTCTTCAATTGCTCGTTGATTCTCATCTAAGGTGCCTGATGCGAGTCTCAAGGCCCAATTTCAAACCCATGAATGTGATGGGATCACACTACCTTAAGGCCCAACAATAATGTCAAAGGCCAAGCAAATCAAACCAAGATTTGATCAAATACAAGATTCAAGGACGAATATTTTCTAGGAAAGGGAGAATGATACATGCACGGATGGGGTAAAATTTATTAAATTCCATTCACTGAAACTGCCAATTTTCAAGTTTGGGAAATCAGCAGACTTGAGATGACTTTTTAGATTGGATCCAGGTATTTTTGGATTGAGATGACTTCATGGCATTTGAATATCTATATCTTAAATTCAAAATGCACTTTGAATCACTCAATTTCAAGTTCAGAAACTCAAGTTATGAATGTTTTAGTGAAGACTGCACAAGCAGAATTTCTGGACAGGATTATGACGGGAATTACGAGTTTCGGGCTTTTAACTCGAGTTTAAAGCATATTGGGTTCAGGTTTTGGGCTTATTTTTATTATATACGAGTCCAATATTGTATTTATCAGCTCTTATCATATTATTATTTTATTATTCCAAATTCTTAATAATTATTAAGTAGTTTAAGTTATTTAGGTGTTTTATGTCAACCGAAAAGTTTAGTTTAAAACTACATCTTGTTTAGATTAATTAGAGCTCTAGTATACTTAAGAGTTTTATTTAGATTTATTTAGTTATCCTATATATAGGCCTTTGCATTGTACACAAATCAGACAATTGTTTTCATTAATAAAGTTTTCAACTCTGGGAGTTTATTTATTGTGCAAGATTTCTTTCTTGTGATTTTTAGAAGTAGTTTTCTTCTCGATTTTCTTCAATGAGTTGTGGAAATTAATTCTTCACCTTTCAATTTGCCAAAGATTATTTCTTGGAGGGTTGATTAGAGCCATTAATTGAGTTTATTGGGATTTATATATTAAAGGGTTCAATTGAACATTTATCCTTCTATCCATTATAGCTATCGATTTATCGTTCCATCTTCCACTTTGCTTTAATCCATCTTTTTGCTATTTAGTTATTATTTTGAATATTTATCCTTTATTCTTTTTTTATTTTTTTCTTATTTCCTTTGTTATTTTCTAAATTTATTTATTTTCTTCCTTTCAAGTCACTTCTAAATCTTTTATTCTTGAGTCGAACAACTTGAATTCGACCCGCTTTCGCCTCATTCCTATCAGTGCCTGCAATCTGTTTGATAAATGCGAGGCACACCCCACAAATTTACAATCCTGATTACCAAACGAAAGACCCAACTTGAAACAATACTAAGATTAATTATAAGGGACGGTAAAGACCAATTAAATAAAAAAATATAAAAAGAACACTTGAATCTCACAATACTATGAAACCAAAACTTCTATCTAGCCTTAGTTAGAAAGTATGAAAATTAATTATTCATAATTTCATCAATAGCGAAAATAATATTAGATTGATGAAAAAGTATTCAAAAAGTCTTCCCTTTGAGAGATGCCAAATTCTTTTTTTACAAAGAGGAGTTCTATTCAAATTTTCTCTGTAATATAATAAATATAATACAAATTAAAATCCTAATATGATAAAATTATCAATAGCAACACTTATCCTTCAAGAGGATTTTCTAAATAGTTAAATACAAAAGTAATTGTTTATCTCAAGATTATCCTTATAATTATAATTATCGACATGGAAGCTTAAGTTACCTTTTAAACTCATTTTATTTTTGTGGAAGATTTATAATAACTAATTCCTTACGAAGGATGAGCTTCAAAAGACATCGAATCAAGTGGAGAGTTTTATACAAACTTTACTTACACACATTGGGGGTATATGGAAAGCTAGAAATGCGATTATCTTTGAAAACTCTAAAGAAAGCACACTTGAGACTTTGTAACTGATTACCAATTATTTTTTTCTAGATTATGAACATGATTTTAAGATTAATAATCAATGTTGACAAGGGAAATTGATATCCCCAAATCCATTCACAACCAAGTTAGAGGTAGAGGATGACACCAAAGATAGATGCAAACTATTCTTCAAGTTGGTGAAGAGTAGGAACAAGAGTTGCTCTAGGGATATATCCACTCTCAAAGATAAAAGGGACGGTGTAGTTCTAGTAAAACAGGGGAGCAGTGCTTTATGCAGTAGTACAAGTAGTGCCCATTAAGAGTCCCACTGCGACGAAAACAAAGATGAACACAATCAAGTTGTTTACACAGTTCAATTTTCCTACATCTACGGGACCTTACCCAGAGAGATAATCCACTATCTTAAACCTTGTACAAATAGTTAAGTCCTATCACACACCAGTATAGCAACCTTACTTTTGTACCTAAGATTTGGATCTCTCTACACTAAGTTTTATCCCTGAAAACTTAGTTTGTAAATCAAGTGATTCACTTGTTTACTTACTTCCTAATGAATACATTAGAAGCTCAACTCTCCACCCTTCCAACTTACACAAGCCTGTAAAATATAAGAGTTTAAGACTTGTTAAGATACAGAGCAATTACAATCAATATCTCACTAAAATCGCCTCATAAAAGGCTTTACAAATATCCTCATAAATTTAAAAATAAATTAAAGATCTCTAAGATAAGTCTTTAGATCAGTCAAGCCAACCTCTTCGAAACAATGGATCTGACTGGCTTGATTCATATTGATTCAATCTTTGAAGATTTGTTGCTCCACCAAATGGATCTTCAAGTATAGGCCAACACATGTCCAAAAAATTATCTAAGTGATTGCCCAACTAATTTTGTTGAAAAGATTGCCAACTACAAATAAGGCAAGTTTTGTGACTTGTGCAGTGCCGAGTGCCAAGAGCAACATGCACTGCTTGTGGCACTTCGTGAAGTAATTCTCACATGATTGCCTCAACAATTACCTCTTTCAAGATTAAATAAGGCTTTTATATTGAGAGCATGAATCCATCTTCACAAGGTAACCTTTAGTTCATCTTAATCAGTCCAAATCTCATCAAATCAAATACCCTTAATATAAAGATACAAATGATTGAGATAAATCTTAATTAAATTAGCCCATACCTTATTGGATAACATATTTTAGTATGTAACATAAGTATATTACATTAGGATCCTTGAAAAGAAATCTTGTTTGATCTGATCAAATATACCAACAAATAAGATAAATTATGCAACTTTATGAATTAAGTTGCAACATACGAATTAATTTTTCTTATTTTAAAATTGTGAAACACTCTATACAAAAGTCTAAGCTAAAATCATAGTGGTGTGATCCATTGGCATCAATTTCCATGAAATCTATGGCAGATCCAAAACCATTAACTTTAGGAAATAGTAAAAGTAAAGTGAATGAGGATGATGCCACACTCCATTGGACCAACAACAAAGTGAATATTAAAATTCAAAGTTAAAATATTATTTTTGGTCTTTTTAAGTAATATGATTTTCAAAATAAATATACTTATAATGAACATATTAAAATCCTCAATAATTAAGCATTTTGCGAATTTTACAAGCAATCAGGTAAGTTACTTTTCGAAACAATCATGTAGGTTAAACTTATATATATTTTATATCACAATTTACATTATTTTTTAAAATTGAAATAATCTTTTGAAAGATACTTTGATATGCAACCTTAAGTATTTGGACGAATCTAACAATCATTTGTGCATCACAATTGATAGCACTCTCAAAATTTCTTCCTTGCAAAACCAAGATAAGATTGATGCGATTAAATCATTTTTAATCAAAATTAATGTCCTGAATTGATTAAATTAAAAACTAATGGTCCAATTAGAATAAAAAAATTTAATTTTTTTTGAATTGATAAAAAATTTGTCGTATATCAATCGAATTGAGTTAAAACTAGTTTAAATATTTTTTTATATAATTTATAAAATGAATGTGTATATCTATATTATTATTATTTATATGTGTATATTAATTTTTTTCATGAAATTTCAAAATAAAAATTAATGATTTGATTAGTTTTACCAATAATAGAAAATTAATTGAGAAGTGGATTCATTCATAATAGCAAACCTTCAAACAAAAACTCTTCAAATCAATAATATTCTTCATCTTCAATAATTGAGATGGTGAGATATAGTGCTTAATTAGCTTTTAATAAGCCTATATACCCAAAAAAGCAACAACTTTTTTTGTGTGAGGATTCAACATTGGCTATAATATTCGATACTCATGGAGCCCATAAACCACTAACTTCTTTATTAATACTTTTAATTGTAGCGCATTTGCAAATTCTTCTTTTTAAATATTATTATAATCAACATTTCTTATGAAAAAGAAAATACTATAAAATCATATAAAAGATTTTGCACCATTTATGAATAAAAAATTCTAATCTTGCGCGTTGTAGTCATTTTTTATCATTGGTATTTATCCATTAACATTGAAGGAGGAAAAGATGTTATTATATATGTTATAACAATTTAGTTAAATTACATCAAAATTCATTCTACTATTAATAAGTTTACATTTTGGTCATTCAACTTCAAAAAGCTACAAAATGTCCATTGAACTATTCGAAAATTTCATTTTGGTCACTAGATTATTAAAATTGTTGTTGTATGGCCTTCTCTGTTTGCATCACCTATACCAATCGAAAGCGTTTTTTTCTTCTCTTCTACAATTCAATTTTTTTTCATGAAATAACTTTGAGCGTCACGAATCTGTGAACTAAAATCCAATTAGTTTTCTTCTTCGATCTCTAACACTAACCGTCAAATCGGTTTATATCTTAGGTATGTTTTTCTATTCGTCGTTGAGTACCGACCCATTGCACCGATCGTCGAATCATCAATTAGAGCTTGCTAGCCAGACTCTAAAAAAAAACTTAGCAGCCCAATAAATTAAATAAAAGTTTTCAAATAGTTCAATGATCATTTTGTAACTTTTTGAAATTAAGTGATTAAGACATAAACTTACTAAGAGTTTAGTGACCTTGGGTGTAGTTTATCATTAAGCTATATAAGGTGTTGGAGTTCATATGATGGTGGTTCATATTGTAGTGGTATGGAGAGCCACTAAGAATGGAAATCCAAATATGGTATTCGAATAGAGTGAGGGTTATATGATAGATCTCTCTTTTTCCTTCTTTATATTGAAAGAATAATATTTATAAAAAGAGGTTAACTTGGCACAGGTTCAACCACCGAATGCTCTACTTCATATGTGCAAGCGATAGAGAGGCTAATTGTTAGTTGTGAATACTGTTTGAGCCGATGTGAAGAGACTCGTCAAAGCAACGTCAAACTTAGAGGAGTGATTTAATGATGGATGTTGAAAACAACTCTTCCCCATCTTTTGAGAATTGCATAGGCCCACTTTACATGATGTGACATTTTGA